>NC_071998.2:22584243-22897219 GCF_028885655.2 Pongo abelii | reverse complement strand
CACGCCGGCTCTCGGGCTGCCGTGGGCAGCGCGGGGCCCGCGGTGTAGAGTCCGCCGCCCCGGAGCCGCGTCCCGCACCCGGACGGTCCCGGTAAGCGGGGGCGGGGGCGGCGGGGACCAGGCCGTCACCTGAGGGGCGGGTCTGCGGCCGCGGACAGTCCTCCGGGACTCTGAGGTGCTTGTGTGGGAGCCGCCTCCAAGGTGGCCCCCCTGTGTCATTGGATGAACCCCGAGTAACTGCTGCCTCTACGCCTTGGGGGAGTCCCTGAGGTGCTGTGGGGAGCCGTTCCCATAAAGACCCCCTGTGGGAATGGACTCCCGGGGCGCTGTCTGCATTTGCTGCCATAGGGAGCCCCAGCGTGGAGGGGACTGGCCCCAGAGAGCCCTTCTGTGTCACTGTGGGAGCAGGCACAAGGGTGGTCTCTGGAGCTGGCTCAATGGAAGACCACCTGGGAACATAGGAGAGCCGCAGGAGCCTCGAGGTGGTGGAGCCCCCAGAGGGCTCCCTAGAAAAGGAGGACCTGAGCCTGTGCCCTAGAACTGTGGGAAGCAACCTCTGACTGGGGAGGGGGGATCCTGCCATGGGATCCATGAGTGACTTCCCACGGCTCCAAGGACTTTGGCCTCGACTGGGATCCCTGTAGGGTTCCATGTGCCCTCACTTGTATCCCCACACCGTGGCCCAGAGGTGGGGGCCTTCTAGGGCTGCAGCCTCTTTCCATTCCCCTCTTTCCCCATTCGGATTTTTCTTTTCCATGGTAGCCCCGTTGCTCCACGCCGCATTTTAGTGGAGACAGAAACTGCTGCGAGAGCACAGGTCCCCAAGCGGGGGATGAGGACCAGTGAGGACCAGTGAGGCCTCTAAAGCAAAGATAGGAGATTTGAGCCCCTAGGTTTGACCGTCCAGAAGGAAGCAGTAAGATCAGGTGGAATAACTGACTTTGGCAGGTCCTGGAGGGAAAGGCCTTTGAAGGAAGGAATAAAGGATGTATAGGATTGTTGAGCACCAGTACGCTAGGCACTATACTAGGTATGTTTAAACATCACATGTAACTCTTACAACAGCTTTGTGAAATTATCCCCTTTTAAACATTGAGACTCAGAGAGGTTTAGCAATTTGCCCAAGGTCACAAAGCTGATGAAAAACATAATCATAAAATGTTTTTCGAATTTTATTTGGGAAAAAGTACTAAGGCGCAGCAGAAGAAAGAATAGATATTTGTTAATAAGTTGCATTAAGGTGCCTGCCGAGCATAGGGTTTTGCAGTGGTACAAGCTCAGTAAATGTGATGATTAAATAGGTGGATGAGGACAGTTTAACTGGCCATGAGATTGCTGCAGGAACTGATTTCCACAGAATCCCCAGATTTCAGGGTGTGGCTTCCTTCACTGGCAGTCCCACTGTCATGATGCCTTGGGGTGGCTCTGGACCTAATTGAGGCCTCTGGGTGTGGTTTTGACAGGGCTTGCTCTGGGGATCTAGGGGGACCCTTCTGCGGACGGAGTGTCCCAAGGCCACCCTACCTGCTACAGAATACTCGAAGGAAAGAAAGGAGAGACAGGATCACTTTTAGGAAGCACGATCCACACTGTCCTTGTAACCCTCTGACTGCATGCACCAGTGGACAATGGCCCACAGATAGCACTCAGGACACTTTTGCCCAAGAGTGCCTCTGCATGAGGAGGAGGAGGAGGACAGGAAAGGTGCAGAGCCAAGGAAGGCTCACTGGGAGTCTGTTAGGGGGAGCGCAAAGGGTCTGCGCCAGACATAGTGTTGCCTCCTCATCTTGCCCCCTCGTTGTTTTCATTCTAGCTGAATGCCAAGAGTTCAACTTTGAGCCCCAAGGATGGATTCTGGTTTCTCGTCCAAAAACAGAGTGGTGAGAGGGCCAAGATATGATATTCATTACAGAGCCATTCTGGAAGGGTTTTCCTGCTCCCCTTCCCTGCTTTCTTCCACAGTCAAACCTAGTTAAATCCTCCTTGAATAGAAGTGGCTTCCTTTGGCTCCTGGAATTACATAGTGAGAAGAGAGACCAAGCTAGTGGGAAAACAGAACAACATAGTTTACCAGTTGTTAGATTTTTTTTTTTTTTAACTCAGTGATGCTACCTTGCATGCAAATCAGTGGAGTAAACCCTGACAAAGGTTTATGTTGGTTAGGACCTCCCCATTGTAAAGTTGTTTATAATCCCCCTTTCAGTTCAAACCCATCTGATCAGCTTAACAGATCAGGATAAATAGGTAGGCATATATTTAAAGAAAGTCAGAAGGACCAAACCTGAAGATACGATCTTTGTTCCAGCTCATTGATTTGTCATTGAGGTTTTATTCCTAAATTGGTCTTTTGTTGAGGGTGCTTATTATCACATCCACTCATGACCCTGGAAAAATCACTAAATGGATCCAGGCTTTCCCCTAATCTTGGACCTTGGATATCACCTTCCCCATGTCCAGCATTGGGTAAAAATTAAGATTTCAAAAATCCTAAGAATACTGCCTAACTCTCCCTAGTCACAGCATGAGTCTGCAAATCAAATCATTCCAGAATGTGCATGAAAGATGTCACCAGGTGGCCTTAATCTTCTCAAAAATGCTCTCTCCAAAGGCAAATAAAAGGGGGAGAGAACGGCTCACCCGGTTTCATTTGAGTGTACCCAAATGTGTCTGGATTTTACTGTCTGGATTTCTCAACCTTTGATCTTTCACATATTCTCCAATCTTCTAACATTGTCTTCTAACATTTGCCATTCCTTTCCCTCAACATGGATAGTAAGACCTCCCCAGGCCCATTTCCCCGACTCCTTGCAATTTTTTCCACTACACCTGTTCCTAAGTGGATCACATTTATGCAAACATAGTTTCCCTTCTCTTTAGCTACAGAATCTATTATCTTTTAGTCCCACACGCTTCTCTCCAGCAGTGCTGCTTGGCTTCTGCTATCTTCATGTCCCAAATTGATTTATTCATTTCTGATGGGAATATCATTATCCACTCCACCCCTCAATCTTAATGACCAAATTCTGACAGGAATTGCTTGCCAGCTTTGGACCAAGAAACCAAGACCATCAGTGTCCAGCTGAAGACATGATTATTTTTTCCATTAGCACATCCCCCTCCATTCTCCCCACTCTTCCAGCAGTCTCCTCAGAAACTCACTTACATTTACTAAGTGCTACTTACTTGCCAGGCACAATGCTAGATAAATATGAGAGTTTCTTGCCCCTGAGGAGTTCACATAGAATCAGTCTGCATTTCTCTAATCATTCACTATAAAGAGTAGGAAAAGTAAGGGGGAAATTATGGCATTACAGAATATCTACAGGAACCAATATAGAGTATGCCTTTTCCCAAGCATCACTGAAACTCAGCTGCTGTGCTATGCCTCCTCTGGCAGGCACATTCAGCCCTCCTGCCAGTGCCCTGCCAAAATTACTTTTGCCCATATACTCTGAGTGTAAACTGGCCACATTTTTGCCTTCCTATGATAGTAATGACAGAACCTTTTATTTGGATAGCATGTTACAGTTTATGAAGCCCTTTTAGATATATGTTGGCTGTTTGGTTTTGAGAAATGCTTCATCTTACTGGGGTCCTCTCACTAAAGCAGAACTGTGTGGGCTAATTGGCTGTCTCTCTTTTTGTATGTTTGTTTTTTTGAGGCTTAGGAGTCTCCCAGAGGGAAAGCCCCAATGATTCACTACAGTCACCACCTACGAGCTCTTAGGTTGCGAAGGAGTTTCCTGTTGGGTCCTAAGGCCAAACAGTGCACTCACTGGTCAGCGCTGGAACTTATCAGGGCAGTCCCTCTTCCCGGCCTCAGCAAATGCAATTCTCTGGGATTTTCTTCCTCCTTGAAACTCAAATACATATTCTCTTCTAACAAATATTTTAAGCATACTATCTCAAACCAGTTCTTTGGGCTGATGCTAATTCTTATGTGAAGACACATTTCCTTGCCTATTTCTATCTAGCCCCCAGGCTGGCTTCATACCATCTAAGTCATGATGGAGTCCCCATATAGCTCCGTGCCTTGGCATGTGCTGTTACCTCTTCCTGGAATGCTTTTTTTTTTTTTTTTCCTTATCCACTGATGTAACTCCTACTCATATTCAAAATTTAGCTCAAGCAACACCTTTTTTTTTCAATCCTACACTTATGCCCCCTGCACACGCACATACTCACTGCATTGTCACAGGCTGAATGAGCTTCCATTTGTTCATTCTACCATCAGTTATTAAGCACCTGATTTGTGCCTGATGCCTAGTAGGCTGTACTCGGCAAAAGTTTGCAGAATCAACAGAGAAGTAAATGGTGATAATTAAGGTGTGATAATTGCATTACATGGGGCTGAATCTGTGTTTCAGCGAACCAGAGCAGAAAACAGGGAGTGCCTCTCCATCTCGCTGAAAAGCTCTGCTTGCTAAGTGCAGTCTCACCAGCCAATCACTGATGGTGTGATGTTCCTTAACTGTTGCTCTGCCTCTGTGGGAAGTCAGCACTGTGGCTTTTAATGAAGACTCAGGCTCTAAGAGGCTAAGCTCATGCCATAATTTTGCTCTCATATATATTAGAACTTTGTGAGCTTTCAGTAAATATTAAACAGCAGCAGTATGCCTTGTAGTCTTGAGCTGAGGCCAGAAAGACAGTTTTTCTGTCTTTAGCCTTTCTGCTCCTTGGAAACCCCAGAAAAGCCCCGTGTAGTTGTGACTGTGTCATCCTGAATAAACAGGCTGAATGAAGAGAGGTGGGGAGGTACCAGGTAGACCTTTCAGGGTCTACAAACATGAAAACTAAAATTAGTTTCTAGGCTACTGCCAGGTGACAAAATGTCTGAGTAGGAACAGGCTCCAAGAGCACTGTAGTGAGGCACTGGATTTTCCTAAAGCAACAGCCAGTCACTGGAGAACAATCGGACCCCTTGGGGCTTGGATTTCCTCAAAGACCTGCACGAGAACTCTTTTTGATTTTTTTTTTTTTTTTTTTTTGTGCTTAAAATCTTGAGGTTGATGCTGATGTTCACAGTAAGCTCAGAGTCTGTGCTATGCATTCAGCGTTTTGTTTTTTTTTTTTTTTTTACAGACCCTGGTTGTGTTGATTTTCCACACTCTTGCAGCTGGTCACCTTCTGTGTTAGGCATGTGGCTTTTCCTAAGGCTCTCAGCCCTTCGGGCACATGCTTCCAGGAGCCAATTGTTGACCACCTTGAAATTTTTCACTTGTATGTGCAGATACTGCTCATGCTAAATTTCAAACCCAGGACAAAGGAAGTGCATTTTCACACTTTCTACTTGTGTCCTTAAGGCAACTGCCCTCCTGTGGGCCTCACCATAGTCCACAGGACACAGCATAAATGCAGGGGACTGTTGACTTTGGTAATACTGGCTTCTTTTTTCTTACCATTGTGATTGTAGAAACCGGCTAAATTGCAGAATTTCTTAACTCTCCTCTGCAGTCAGAGAGAAATCATCCTCGTGTTCTCATCCCTGCTGGCCCTGACTCACTGTCCAGGTGCCACCTCTTGGGAAATAGAGTAGATGTGATGATGTGAGCTGGTGACTGCATCGTTTCTAGAATTGAGTTTTGGAGATTTGGTCTCATTAGTCTCTCTGGCCAATTTGATAAAGAGAAAAGACACTATGATCTTAAATAGTTTATGTTGCCCAGTCATCTCTGCATCATTCATTCAACAAAGATTTAAGAGGCTAAAACCCTTAATGCTTAATGGAGAGGATCAAACCTGTATACAAAAGACACTTAGATTAAAAGTGAGTGTCACATGCTCTGTGGAAGTCAGTAAGAACCATCTCTACTTTTCTCCCTCCTGATCTCAGTGAAACGCAGATTCCTTTACTCCATTTGCTCGACCCATTCTCTTTGGTTGTCTTTCCCTTTCCCCTCACTCAGAGGTTTTCTTTGCCTTGTTCCTTCCTAGGGAAGCCCTAACCTCCAGGCAGCCACTTTTACTTGCTTGTGAGCCTTTTAAGTAGCCTCCATTCCCATACCGAGAATCAGATTGAACCAGCTATTCGGGAGGCTGAGGCAGGAGAATCACTTGAGCCCAGGAGTTTGAGGCCAGCCTGGGTAACATAGTGAGACCCTAGAACCACCCTCCATCTGAAAACATAAATTTTAAGAAGAGAAAATCAGTAAATGTACTTTACATTTAACAGGCTGCATGAGGAAACTCCTGCCTATTAGGAGTGTTGCCTTTCAGGCTCTCCACAGCTCTGAATCTTTATAGAGAGTGCTGGGAAATAGAGGCTCCCCAGCTTCCTTCCCCTTCCTTATTTCTCTATCAGCTCCTGCTGCAAAGCAGCCCCTCCTCCTCTTATTCCCACCACTTTGCCCTTATAAATAATCCCGCTGAATTCTAAGCAGGTGCTCTGCAGAAAATGGGTGTGTCTTGCAAACATTCCAAGCTGCCCACATATGTCTTACTGCCTGACAAACACATCTAGACATGCTTCTCTTACCCAAGACAGATTCTACTTGTTGCTGTTTTCATTTCTTCCAGTTCATGAAGTCAGACGGCCCTATTCCACCTTCTTGTCCCACTGTTATTTACCATCACCTGCTCCTCTCCCCTGAGTTTTTTTCCAAGCCTTCCCTAAATACCACAAATTCCCTGACAGCCACATAATTCTTGGGACAATATCTTTTTGGCCTCTTTTCATCATTTTTAGGGAGGCAGAAACCCCCAGTCCCACCCACCAGCGAAAGAAGTAATCATTAGGTATAATTTGTGGGATCTTTGCCACTTGATTTCCTTTTAACTCTCTCTTTTTCCTAGGACTTCTTCCAGCACAGGAGAGGCCAGGTTTTTATCCACAGGCATTTGTTTTTACCTGGCACCAATCAGTACCACTTGTTTCTCTAAAAATTTCAGCTGATTTTGTTAAGTTCTCAAACATCCCAGGTGCACTTCTTGGATATTTCAGCACACACACTTTTAATCAAAGTGTCTTTTTTATACAGTTTTGATCCTCTCCATTAAGTATTAAGAGTTTTAGACTCGCTTTTAAAGCTGAATTCTGTTGTGTCCTCATAGTTTACTGTCAAAGTCAAAGTCAAAGTCAAAGTCATGTCAATTCAAAATGACTTGGTGGTCTTGTTTGGATTTTGATGGTTTACTGTGAATAGTTCTACTTTGCATTTCTGCCCTTACAGGCATAAAATGGTCTACAAGATTGAACCATCTCAGCTAAAAGGAATAGCAGTGCTCCAAGAGCCTGTGCTTAGGACTGGAAAGCGTTTGTTTTTATGTTTGTTTTGCTAGTAGATGTCAGCTTCAGTCTTCATAGAAATTGCTTTAAGGATAAACTCCCAAAACCGTTGCAATGACATAATTGACCATGGAGATAGCTTCATAGCTATTCTTGGTATCCTTATAAAGAATAATGGTATCCTTACAGTTAGTAATGGGTTATAGCAGATCTACAGTGTGTTGGGAGGTGTCTGTGGTTAATTTGATGATTCTCTGTTAATAAGTTCACTTATAGAGTAACTTCCTAACTGGCTGGTCTTTGTTCAATAACTTTTATTAAAGCATCTGAAAAAGCCAAAAACAAAGGCATACCATTGGTTTTCCTCTAATGAATCGTTCTTGAAAATGTGAATTTACTATGTTTTTTCCAGATCTCCAAATAAGTGTTTCTCAACTATTTTTTTCCAGTGTATGCCTTCGTTCTGATAAACATAAAAGTCTCTTGACTGTTCCCTAAAACTTGTGATATAACTCCTGGGAGGAGGCTGCCTCCAACTATTTGGAGAGTTAGTACCTTCCGTATAGCCCTAAGAATAAAGAAGATACTGTCAAACTCACTGTTTTGTAGTCTATGTCACACACACACAAAAAAGCAGAGATGGTTTTTAATATTTGTTTTCCAAATATAAATATATAATTGCTAAGCTCTTGAAACTCAATTACTTCTCCCCTCCTCCCGGAGTTTCTGATATATACCTCCCACCTGCCACAGGATCCAGCCAATTCACCACTTGAGAATCATTGTTCTGGCTGTTGTGTTTAAAAAATTAAATCAAGCTGGGTGCTCTGGCTGGAAGCTATAATCCTAGCTACTTGGGAGGCTGAGGCAGGGAATCACTTGAGCCCCAGAGTTATCAACAAGTCTGGGCAATATACCAAGACCCTGTCTCTTTAAAAATTTTTCAAAAATTAGCACGACCCGTAGTCCCAGCTATGTGAGAGGATCGCTTGAAATTTTTCAAAAATTAGCATGACCTGTAGTCCCAGCTATGTGAGAGGATTGCTTGAGTGCAGGAGTTCGAGACTAGCCTGGGTAATATGGCGAGACCCCCTCGCCCCATCTCAAAATAAATAATTAAATCATTTTTTCTCTTTTTTAATAGCGTGAATATATCACAAGTTATTCAGTAATTTCCCTATTGAGGTTGTTTCCACCTTTTTTCTTTTTTAAGAGACAGGGTCTCACTGTGTTGCCCAGGTTTCAGTGCGGTGGCTATTCACAGGCACAGTCATGGCACACTACAGACCCGAACTCCTGGTCTCAAGCAATCCTCATGCTTCAGCCTCCCGAGTAGCTGGGATTATAGGAGCAAATCACCATGCCCAATTTGTTTCCGTCTTTTTAATCACTGTAAAAAGAATGCTCCAATCAATCTTTTTTTTTTTAATGTGATGAGGTATTGCTATGTTGCCCAGGCTGGTTTTGAATTCCTGGGCTCAAGCAGTTCTCCCACCTCAGCTGCCCATGTAGCTGGGATTACAGGCATGTGCCACTATGCCTAGCTAAATTTTTTTTTTTTTTTACATATACCCACAGGTGAAAGAGCATCAGCCTCTTGGATACAATAGGTTTTCTTTAGTCAGAGGTGTATTAGTAGCTGTCCATCTCTGGTGGATCTTCCAACCACACAGACTCCTAAGAGGAGCTTGAATAAACTGTTCATCTTTCACCACATCAGTTAAGGGCAGCACTTTCCTTATATCCTTGTCTTTTAGAGGTGCGTTCTTCAAATTGCAGATTTAAATCCATTAGTAGGTCATGAAATCATTTCAGAGAGTCACTATCAGGGTTGTTTTAATGAAATAGGATAGAAAATATCAGGGAGTATCACATGTAGTAAAAGTATGATTGTTCCACAAAATTTTGACTTCAGTTGCAGATCTATAAACACATGTGTCTACAGAGTTATCACATAAAATATATTTCTTACTCTGAGCCACAGTTGAAAGTTTTGAGAAACATGCCTTGGGGTTTCTGAGGAAAACCTAGTGGTCTGGAAAATGTAATTGCTCATAATAAAAATATGCTCAAATAAAAATATGAAGAATTATCTGTCAGTTTTGTATTTTCTCTCTTGGGGTGCCTCTCTCACTGTAAGTTGGGGAGTTGCATCCCACCCAGCCATCGAACATGCTGTTGCCCATGAGGCATTTGAGCAGCATCTGGGGACTACAGGGCCAGCCCTGTCACTTCAAGAACCCACTGGGTCCAAAGCCTCAGCAAAAAATTTAACATATACATACTCTTCTCTCCATCCCCACCCCACCCTGGCTAGATTCCCTCATTAGATCATATGAACTTTTAAAAGAAGATGAAAAGCAACATGAGCATTCTAAATGCTTCAGACTATATGTTCCAAATACACTCATTAACAGACAGAGAACTAAAGTCCAAAACAACCAGCAACAGGTTCTGAATCACAGAACAGGGGACCCAAAACAAAAGCAAGTCATCAAGTTGCCAACCCTAGGATTTGTTTTATTATCTAATTAATGTGCAATGTGGGAGAATATAGATTACAAAACGATTAAAAGTACATACAGTACAAAATTTAGATCATAACATGAGCATTTTTGTAACTTGCTATTTTTAATATGTTTGCATATTTTGAGTATCTTTCCCATCAATAAATATACTTCTACCTCAGTGTTTTCCGTGTTGTTTAGTCTTTCATGGTACATAATTTATTTCCCTATTGTTTAATATTTGTTTCCAGCTGATGGAAAAAAAGATTTCTTAATCACAATTTTTAATGAATTTATTTGGGGATTAAGATATTTTCGTTTTAATTACAATTTATTCTTAGTTGTCCACTGAGGCATGAATACCCTAAATGATTTCCTGAATGTGCTCAATAAATCTTTCTTCAATAAATCTCCTGTGCCACTGCCCTTTAAGGCAGTATTAAGTATTTAAAGTCAATGTTCCTTCGTCACATACTTCAGTTTTACAAACAAATTTATAAATGGAGTCGGGGAGGTGGTTCTTTCCTTTGCTATCAATCAGTTTATAAATTCAAGAATATGAATTTCCTTGGTAGCAGTAGTGGCAAGGCAAGCACCTGAGCAGTGTAGGAGTTCACACCACTGTGGCACATACAAGCAGTGTTTCCGAAAAGAAGATGGGGCTGTCATCAGATAGTACATGTATTAAGGTTTCATTTTTAAAAGCAAAAAGAATTCTCCACAATTAATTAGCTAATTGGAAAATGTTTATTAAGAATCTATTCTGTTAGATGCTTAATAGACAGACACATTGCTAGGCAGTGGAGATAAGTACTGTGTGGGATAAAACAGTCTAATAGGGGAAACTGACATTGATCAGTAATCATCCTATTGAATATGTAATGATGAAGATAAGTGCCCAGAGCAGAAGGGCATGGTGCTGTGAGCACTCCGACCTGGACTGGAGTCAGCAGTGACTTCCCCAAGGAAATGAGACTTGAGCCTTAGCTCTGATAGACAAATAGGCACTAGTCAGGTGGGGAGGAATGTACAAACTTCCCCAAAACAGAGGGAGTATAGCAAATAAAGACTGAAATAAGGCCATTATGGTTGGGACACAGAGTAAAGAAGGGAGGCCAGACCGTGCAGGGCTCACAGGCCACAGTAAAGAGACTGATTGTGGGGACTTCCTCCTGAAAGCTGAAGGAAGCACTGAAAGTTTTAATCAGGGGATAACTCAACACCTGAATGTCCCAGGGACATCTTTAATTCAACATATACAAAATCCAATTTAATTATCCCTCTTATTTCCAATTTCTGTAAGTGGCACTACCATTCTTCTAGTTAGTCCATTTAAAACTGCCCTCCTTCGCCAGGCATGGTGGCTCACGCCTGTAATCCCAGCACTTTAGGAGGCCGAGGCGGGCAGATCATGAGGTCAGGAGATCGAGACCATCCTGGCTAACATGGTGAAACCCCGTCTCTACTAAAAATACAAAAAATTATCTGGGCATGGTGGCACGCACCTGTAGTCCCAGCTACTCAGGAGGCTGAGGCAGGTGAATCACTTAAACTCAGGAGGCGGAGGTTGCAGTGAGCCAAGATCACGCCACTGCACTCCAGCCTGGGCGACAGAGCGAGACTCTGTCTCAAAAAAAAAAAACAAAAACTGCCCTCTTTCCCTTTATCCTTCATCCAATCAATTATCAATTTATTCCTAGATTTCCCTAACTCTCTTTCCATGGTAAAAGATACACTCATACACTCAGTCAGTATTGTTCCTGCTATCACCATTTCCATTTAAACCCTCTCCCTCTTGTCTGGACTATGATATTAACAGTAACCTTCGAATTGGCCTTACTTCTCCTCCTACCCGCTGTCACCTTTTCCTCCAAACAAACTGAGCATAACCGCCTGTGCATCCTTCAAGGTCCACTTTGACCACCAGTAGTGTGGTGGGTCTCGCCTTCCTTTAGGTACTCTCAGCACTTTCACTTCTTTGGTTTCTAATATTAAGCAGCTTGAGTGGTGAGACTGTTCTCCTGTCTTCTGTTTCCTGTGATGAACAGTTAGTGCCTTGCACATAATACTGTTCAATAAGCCTTGATTAGAATGGATTGAGAGCAAGGCTAAAATGGACTCTGCTCCACTTTACTTAGAAAAAGCATTCCCCAGCTGACTTCCACTAAGTCTCCTCAGGCTAGGAAATAGCAGATCAGCTTTGCAATGTGCCTGTCATGCCCTCACTGTCCAATGCTGTGCTCTGGTACCGCAGAGAAGACCAGGTCTGATGTTACTTTTTAACCTGTAAAGGATATGGATCTTTCTTGAACAGTTCAGAAGAATTAAAGCAGAAAACGTGGGAGTGACATTAGTGCAGCCTTAGAAGTGTGAGAGGTACCTTAGAGCTTTGTAATAGGCCAGTGTCTGTAATAGATAAACAGACCCACAGAGAGGCACAGCTACTAATGAGAGGGGGCAAAGGCGTGTTTGTGTGACCTTGACCACGTGGATACGGGTGGCAGAGTTTCTTTACTAATTCAGGAGTCGTCTAAAACTAGGAGTTCATTGACTTAAAAAGTAGGCATTTGATGAGGATTAGCCCCAGAAGGATTGTTCATGGCACTTACTGAAGGAGTTTTTCTTGTCTCAAAAGGCCTGAACTGTGTTGCTGCCAGCTTGCTTTAAGCCTTGAGTCTTCTTGCAGGGTAGAGGAGAAATTTGGATTCTGAAGTCTCCAACCATTTCGAAGTAGCAGAGGTGTAGGACCCCTGGACTAAATTGGTTTTAGGACAGGAAGGGAGACAGAGATATCATTTCATGTACCTAGAGTGCTTTCCAGTCTGTGAAGCACCACTATGCCCATTTTCTTAATTATCCTTGTAACATCCCCGTGAAGTGGGCTGGGGAAATAGCCCTCATTCCATAGATGGGAAAACCAAAGTTGCAAGGCCTGTCAGAAATCGAACCAAAGTCATCCAGGCAAGGTGGTAGGCCTGTGATCCCAGCTACTCAGGAGGCTGAACCAAGGGAATCACTAAAGCCCCGGAGTTCAAGAACAGCCTGGGCAACATAGTAAGACCTCATCTCTAATAAATAAATTAAATAAATAAATAAATAAATAAATAAAATTTAGGAAAGAAGTAGAACCAACACCTTCTGATCCTTAACATGTGCTGTCTCCACCCCCACCATGTCCTAGAAGAGGGAGAAACTGTTTAATAGCCCTTGCCACTTAGGTTGAAACTGATTGGCCTGACATCCTCAGCCATTGGCTGAACCTGTGCCCCCCTGCTTTTTGTCCACAGAGCCATGGGGGTGTTGATGTCCAAGCGGCAGACAGTGGAGCAGGTGCAGAAGGTGAGTCTGGCTGTGTCTGCTTTCAAGGATGGGCTGCGGGACAGGCCTTCCATCCGACGCACAGGTGAGCTGCCAGGGTCCCGCCGTGGCACTGTAGAGGGCTCCGTCCAGGAGGTACAGGAGGAGAAGGAAGCAGAAGCAGGAACCTCGGTGGTCCAGGAAGAGAGTAGTGCCGGCCGCGCAGCCTGGGAGCGGCTCAGAGATGGGCGCGGCGTGGAGCCTGAGGAGTTTGACAGGACCGGCCGATTCACACCCCCTGCCTTCATCCGCCCCACCCGGAAGCTGGATGATGACAAACCTCCAGAAATCTGCCTGGAGCCCAGAGAGCCTGTGAGTATCCAGTTAGGACAGGATCCTCAAGTCTTAGTGCATCAGGGAGCAGGACAGGGAAGATGGATGTGGGTAAGGTGATCCTCAAAACCGGAAAAATGGAGCTGAGTCCAAAAAAAATCTTTGAATTTCTTCTGTAAGAATAAAATGTTTGTTATATCCTGGATTCATCTTAGTTGAAGGCTTGGGGCAATGGATGATAAAGAATGATGCTGTGGCAGGTCTTCTGTCGACCCTCCTCCTCTTCCCCGCTGCCATGGGTTTTCAACCATGGATAGTACTACCCCCTGTAGGAGGCATTTGGAAATTTGGGAGGGAGGAGTTTGGGGAGGTCACAACACCAGGTGGCTACTGGTGTTTGGTACCAAGAAAAGCAGGGATGATAAATGTCCTGCAATGCCTGGAACAATCTCTCACAACAGATTGTTCTTTCTAAAAGTGCTAGTAGCTCCCTGTTCATAAACATGGTCACAAAGGCATGAGCAGCTGGAAGGACCTCCTGGTTCTTGTCGTCCAGAAAGAAAACCTCAACAATGGCTTCAGTTGGAGCTGTTCCTCTAGGCTAATCTGGGAAGACTCAGCCCCATGCAGGTAGCTCTGTGCTTAGTGGCCTTGGAATCTTGCTGCCTACGTTTACACATCCCTGTTTCCTCCTGCCATCTTTCTGCAGGTTGTCAACGATGAGATGTGTGATGTTTGTGAGGTCTGGACAGCTGAGAGCCTCTTCCCGTGCAGGGTCTGCACCAGGGTTTTCCATGATGGCTGCCTGCGCCGCATGGGCTACATCCAAGGAGACAGTGCAGTGGAGGTGATGGAGATGGCCCACACAGAAACAGGCTGGAGCTGCCACTACTGTGTAAGTCTGGACTGCAGGGACAGCAGAGGACTTGGCACTTTTCCTGGAGGCCTGGTCTTAGAACATTTGATTTTAGGCAGTGAGCTAAAGAATTTTCCAATGGGCTGGGCGCAGTGGCTCACACCTGTAATCCCAGCACTTTGGGAGGCCGATGCCGGAAGATCATGAGGTCAAGAGATTGAGACCATCCTGGCCAACATGGTGAAACCCCATCTCTACTAAAAATACAAAAATTAGCTGGGTGTGGTGGCACGTGCCTGTAGTCCCAGCTACTCGGGAGGCTGAGGCAGGAGAATCACTTAAACCCAGGAGGCGGAGGTTGCAGTGAGCCGAAATCGTGCCACTGCACTCCAGCCTGGCGACAGAGCGAGACTCCGTCTCAAAAATAAAAAAAAAGAATTTTCCAATGGTACATACAAGAGACCTAGAGCTAGGATGGGGTTTCTCAACCTCAGTACATTTTAGGCTGGTTAGTGACTTGTTTGGGGGACCAAGTGCATTGTAGGATGTTTAGCAGCACCCCGGCCTCAATCCCCTAGATGCCAGTAGCATACATCTCAATGTGAAGGTAGCAAAATCACCCCCAGTAGAGAACCTCTGAGCTAGGAGATTGACTGAGGCCTAATTAATCAAAAATAATTCTGCTTGGAGCAGTTCTTTCTCTAATAGTCTATAGTTGTCATTCACTGTATCCATATGAAAACTAACCTGAGATCCTAACCAGCTTGCTTCCAATAGGGGTAGATTCTACCACAGGAAAACTTCCTAGGCCTGAGATCCTCACTCAGCCTGCCACCTGACTCATAAGCATTTGCTCTTCCTCTTTGAAGTGGTTATTATGTGAATTAAATGACAAAGCTCTATTGATTCAGAACTTCGCAAATTATATATAAATGCCTTCTAACTTCTAATGAAGGACAGAGTCTGAGGTTTCCATTGAAAGCCAGATTTATATCCATTTCTCACTACACCTGAATAGAGTTCAAGTCTTGCCTTATTGATCTGTTGTCCTGCAGATATCATCATTGTTTATTGATTTCAGAGTGAGGAGCACCTTCTGATCCCACTCTTCTTCCTGCTGCTTAGACGAAAGCAGAGATGTGCCACTTTCTAACAAATAACTCTTCCTCTATGGCTTGTTATGGAACAGCTATTTTCAGCCACTTAAACACCTGTCCCCCTGGAGTACACTGCAGCAGACCCTGCTGTACCGGCGACCTTCTTTAGTGCCTGTCACCCCTTCCGGATGCCAGCATTTCATCTCAGCCACTCTGCTTTGTGGTGTGCTGCTGCTATAGGACTGGGGTGAAGGGGTCACCTCCCTAACCCCCAAGAACACACTGCTCCGTCCCCCAACTTCCTGACACAGTCCTACTATCATTGCCACCATGCTCCACTGGGCTTTTTACAAAGCCTCCTTCCAAGTACCTCTCCTTTCTTTTCTTCCCTTCACAGCCAACAAATCTTCTTCTTTTTTTTCTTTTTATGAGACAGGGTCTCACTGTGTCACCTGGCTGAAGTACAGTGGTGCGATCGTAACACTGCAGCCTCGAACTCCTAGACCTAAGCAATCCTCCTGCCTCAGCTTCCTCAGTAGCTGGGACTACAGGCACAAGCCATCGCACCTGGCCCCACAGCCAAACTTCTTAAAAGAATTTCATCATCTCCTATGGTTCTTCAACCACCTATCATCTAATCTGACATCTGCATCCATCATTCTGCAGAATTGTCCCTAAGGTTACCAGTCACCTCCTAATTGTCAAGTCCACTGACCTTTTCTGAGGCATCTTCTTACTTGATGTCTCCGAAGTATTTATTACTTCTTTATTCCTCTCCCTTTTCTTTAGGATTTAAGTATTTTTATGAGAATTATTGCATAAGATATGGAAAAGAGAGAAAATAGAAAGTCAATAAAATCCCACCTCAGTGGTGTAACCACCGTTAACATTACCTCCCACATTCTGCAGCTGTCTTTGCTTGGTATCCAGTACCTTCTTCTCTACTGATGCTCTTCCAGCCTTAGTCTCTGACCATTCTTTCTCAATGCCCTTTGTTAGTTTCTTGTCTCAGTCCTATGTTTCTCAGGGTTCTGTTGTTTAATACTCTTCTTTTCTCACTGCGCCCTCTTTGGGTGACTTCATCTACAGCCACCATCTAAACACTAATGACTCCTATTTTCGTGTGTCCAGACCTAAATTTCCTGTCTCTTGCACTTATCCACCTTGATATCTCACAAATACTTCACACTCATCATGCCCCAAAATGAACTCATCTTTGCCCACAAACCTGCTCTTCCTCCACTCCTTATCTCTGTGAATAGTAATACCATGCCCCAGTTACCAATTCCAGTTCAATCTCTCCCTCATGCCTCACATCCAGTGAGTCATCAGGTCCTGATGATGCTGCCTCTAATATCTCTCTTCCCTTCTTCATTCTCATGTCTCAGTTTAGCTGCTCATCATTTCTTGCCTGGACTGTTGCTGCAGCCCCCAACTGCTCTCCACACCTCCAGACTCTGCCCCTCTAATCCATCTTCCACACAGCAGCCAGAGATCTGACCACGGCACTCCCCACTTGAAAACCCTTTGGTGGCTCCCTTTTGCCCTCAGAATAAAGGCCTAATTTGAGGGGCTCGATAAAGGGTATTGGAGGTACTTCATAATAGGCCCCCTCCTTCCCTCACACACACACTCACACGTACTCCAAACCTCAGCCACATTGAACATCTTACAGTGTTACACACCATTGTGGCGCCCAGTGTTTACTAGGTGCTCAGTAGGTGTTTATTGAAAGTATGGTTTGAAAGAAAAATACAACTATTATATATTAGTTTTTAAAAAGTGTTATGGAAGAAAAAGAATGGTTTAAGTTCTTTATGAAATCCACATATGAATACTCATGAAATATCTGCTCTTGTACTTTGCTGGTATCTCAGAGGAAGAAAATGACTTTGTACTAGAAAGGATCTTTGATAGTTTAAAGACTGTATGGTAACGTCAACACAATAAGATATCGGTGCTCCTTTGGAATTAAAATTTCTGTGGCACCACAAAAAAACTCATTTGGCTTTAGGAGCCTTGTAATAATGGCATCTTTTAAAACCATTCTGGAGTTATTTAAAGTGATACAACCCACTTGGAGCAGAGCTAGGATTAAACTTTTTTTTAACTAAAATACATTTTTAGCACAGCCTAACACAGAAGCCAAGTAGATAAAAGGGATGGAGATGGAGCCGCTCTGGTTGATGGAGACAGGGATTCACAACCTGCCTACTCACTAGCCCCCTTATTCCCTGCAGCAGCTTCCTAAGGCACTTCCAAGAAATCCCTAGGTTAGCTCAGAGGAGAAAACCACTGCTTTAGTAAAGGGACTCAGTGCTGGAGTCAGGATATCTGGGTTCTGGGGAAGATTCTGCCCCAGAGTAAAGACAACTCTGGCCAAGTCCTTTCCCCTCTCTGGGGCCTCAATCTCATTGATTGTGAATAGGAGGCTGGGATTAGATGATCTTGGAATTGCTTTCCAGTTGAAATTCTATTTCTAGCCCCCTTGACCCTGGCCTTTCTTACTGGCCTGTATGGCCACCGACTCAGCTCTTCCTTATTTTCAGGACAACATCAACTTGCTGCTTACTGAGGAGGAAATGTACAGCCTCACGGAGACCTTTCAGCGGTGTAAAGTCATCCCTGGTAAGGTTGGGTGGTGCTGCTTGGATGGAGAGGGGCCGGGCAGATTTCTCCTTCAGGCTTTCTAGGATGAACCATGAAAGGAGTGTTCCATATTTAGTGGGTAGAGGGTAAATGGGTCCTTGTTCCTGAGTTGTTGGCCAGCAGAGTCAGCCATCCCCTGTCACAGCCTGGGTGACCCTGGCCATGGGAGGCAGAGACTTAGCAAGAGCTGTGGGTGTGGGGGCCCCGAGGGTGCCCTGGAGGTGATGGAGGTGCCCTGAGGCTGAGGAAGGATGGGCATGGCTAGCACGGGGTGCCTCCCACAGATTGCTCCCTGACACTGGAGGACTTTCTGCGCTACCGCCACCAAGCAGCCAAGCGGGGGGACCGTGACAGGGCCCTGAGTGAGGAGCAAGAAGAGCAGGCGGCCCGCCAGTTTGCTGCCCTGGACCCTGAACATCGAGGCTACATCGAGTGGTCTGACTTCTTGTCCCATGAGTCCCTCCTGCTTCTGCAGCAGTTGCGTCCCCAGGTGAGGGCCAGTTGGGGCAAATGTTCCTGGGATACTGGGTGACAAGGGCCTGGGAGGCATGCTGGGCAGACTGGGGGAGGACTGGGTCCTGCCCAAGCAGGGACCAGTATCAGGAATGGGCTCAGGTTCCATCCAGTGACAGATGATCTGGTGCCCAGGCTGAGGAAACTGCGTGAGGAAGACTGATCTGCCCTGGCCGCACTGGAAGTGCTGATGCCTCCAGAAGGGCTCTGGGCAGCTTCTAAGGGAGATTGCAAAGGTGGTAATGGAGATAGGATTCTCTATGGCTTGGCAGTTTACAAAATATCTTCACCTCTAAGATCTTGTCTCTTCTTCCCCAGAACTCTCTGTTGAGGCTTCTGACAGTGAAGGAGCGGGAGCGAGCCCGAGCCACCTTCCTGGCACGGGGCAGTGGGAGCACCATCAGTGAGGCAGAGTGCCGCCGGGCCCAGCACTCTTGGTTTTGCAAACGGTTCCCAGAGGCTCCTTCCTGCAGTGTCAGGTCTGCTCCTTACCAGTCCTGGTCCCCACTCAGCCTCTCCTCCTCCCTTTTCCATGCCAGTGGCCCTTCCATACCTCCCTGCTCCCCCTGCCAACAGCCGAGAGAGGAGCCTCCTGTGCATTAGGTAGAGGATGGTGATGCCTACGGGCCAGGGCATAGGACAGCCTCTACCTTCAACTCAGTGTTGCCACACGTCAGAAGAGCCTGGATGAGCATGTCCAGAGCCTTGGGCTTACCAGAGTTTTGGAGGGGGCAGGCATTTCAGTATCCCACTCCTAACCACGTGTCCTCATGCCCAGCAGCATCAGCCATGTGGGTCCCATCGCAGATAGCAGCCCAGCCAGCAGCAGCAGCAAGAGTCAGGACAAGACCCTGCTGCCCACAGAGCAGGAGTCCAGGTGAGTAGGACCTCCTCACCTGGCCATTTGTACCCTCTGAACCCCCACAAAACACACAAGTAAGAGAGGGCATTATCCACTCCCACTCCAAAACAGCAAGCACCCACCTAAGAAACCAGGCTCCAAGAGTGCACATTTGACCCAAGTCTATAGGACCAGCCAGCTGGTCTGTTGGCCTGGTAGCACAGCCAGCCATAGCCAGGTCAGGCATGAGCCAAGCTTCCCTGAGTTTTGTGTAGCTCAAGCCATGCTGCCCCTGGGATCAGGGCTCACGCGTCTTCAAACCAGCCTCACGACTCTGTTCTTTGCTTCCACTCCAGATTTGTGGACTGGCCTACCTTCCTGCAAGAGAATGTCCTCTACATCCTGGCTGCTCGCCCCAACAGCGCAGCCATTCACCTGAAGCCCCCAGGATAGCATGGAGCAGAGAAGCTCGGTTTGAGGACAGTGACATCCTCTCCCTCCTTTCCTTTCTCCCTTCCCCCACCAACCTCTGGCACTGAGACTCATGGGGTTGGGACACTGCCAGCGTCTTAATTTGTCACTAAGCTTTATGGCACTGAAATCACCATTCCCCTCACAATAGAGGCAGTGAATGCATTGCCACAAGGAGAAGCCCTGGGAGCTGTGGCAGCATCCTCTCCTGGACCGCCCCTGCCCCACATCATAGATGGGACCTGCCACCACACTTACACACATGTGCATATGCTGCCCAGCTGTCCATGCCTTCAGAAACCTGGTTCTTTTTGGTTGAGAAAGGACCAAAGTCCCTTTGTGAAGCCCCTGGTATAGAGGAGGGGGTCTCTACTCACCCCTGCTATAGGCAGGCCAGTTCTAATTTCCAATAGATAAGACTCTGGCCAAGTGATTCTTAATAAGGGGGCATGTCAGACTTGCATGCCTGCCTAGAGATCCTGGAGATCCTAATGGGCCCCGCTTTCTCCACTGAAAATTCCTTCTGCAGTGAGCTGCTGTTACTAGTAGGTGTGCATTATGTACCTCGGCTGTACTGAGTTGGGAAAAGAGTTAAACATCACCACTGAAGTTCAGCCCTTTATTTATTTTAATTCCAATTCCTGGTGACAGAAAAGGCAACTAGCCTGGAGAATCCTGACTGGAAGAAGGGGAGGCAGCCCTTCCCAGGGAGTCGGGATTCTAGGAACCTCTCAGTCAGGTCACCTGAGTCCAAAACTCTTTAGCAGGGTAGTCAAAAATCAAGGTGAGCCTTCTTGGCCCCTATTTTTCAGATGGTAGCTCATGGCCTAGGGCCAAGGGGGCCTGAATGGAGCAAACACACTGGCAGGAGCCATAGCCCTCTGTGTTAGATGCTTCACCCAAGTCACCGACCACAGAGACTGACGAGAGCACACTATGGAGGAAAAGGAGAGAATGGGGCTCATGCTTCCTCATCGTTCCAGCTCAGCTCAACTGTAGACACCTTCCACAGCCCAAGAAAGATCTGCAGAGCCCTGAGCAGGGACTCCTTCAGCCATCCTGACAAAGAGGATAAGAGGCTGGGGCTTAAGAAGAGGCTCTGCAGAGAAGGTCCTGGGAAAGCCTTACAGAAGGAGAAGTTTTCCTCTTCTCCCTGTCACTGAGACTCGGCTTGAGTGGCTGCTTCTCCTTGCTGCTCACCACATGTCCTTCCCCACCAGGCTAGGGCTTGGGCCTAGCATGGAAAGCCTTTTGGGGCAATCAGAGGCTGCCACAAGAGCACCAAGCCTGGCCTGCAAGCCCCAGCCCTCCTTCCTAAGTACTCATCAAATTCAAATTCTTCAGTCTGTGTGTTATGGCTCATCTTGGCCGGCCGTGGGGTCCATGTTCTAGCCTTCTGTTTCCAACCTAGTGACTTAGGCATAGCGAGATCTGACTACCAAGAGTTATTCAAAAGGGAGTGGAGTGCAGTCATGCAGAAGCAAACACGTCTTCATTGCTCGAGGCCCTTGTGCTAAATCGGGTGCGTACAGAAGAAAGCACACACCGCTCAGTGCTGAATGTTTCAAGGAAAGCAAGGAGCTGCAGCCGGGGGCTTTGTGAGAGCCCTGTGTAGTCTACTCCTGTAGGAACCACCTTAGCTGGAAGCAGGGTGGTGAGCTGCTGGGGCTGGATTATTTGGGACTGAAATGAAGCAGACAGGAGACAAATCTGGGCTCAGGTGTATGGCCCACAGCTTTAGAAATGCTCTTCAACTGTCCCCCAGGATTGATCCATAGGAGAGGCCGTTATTCAGTCTAGTCAAAAAAAGAAAGCACAGGACTCCTGGGCCTAAGAACTGCATCTGAAGCAGCCAGGCCTGGGGTTTTGCATTGAGATTAAAGCACATTAAGCACAGGGGCTCTTACCTACTCTCCTGGCAAATCGTCTCCTGTGCCACTGGCCTTGGGCTGCTCGATCTCACAGACAGGGCATTTTGAGTAGAGACAAGCTCTGGGCTTTGAGAGCTGAACAGCATTTTTCTCCTGCCTCATCAGTCACAGGGACTGGAAGTCCATCTTGTTCCCTGATCCTTCACAGATCAAGGTGATGCCTACCTCTTTGGAGCTGCTGCCTCTAGCTCTCCACGGGTGAGTGAGGAGAGTCGGTGGGCCAGGTCAGGCCTGCCGTATTCCAGGGCCTGGCAAAGCAGCCCTACCTAGAGTTCTTCCACAACAGGAGCAGGCCCATTTGGATCACCCTTCTCCCTATTCCAGAACAGCAAACTTCCTGGGTGAGGGCCTGCTACAGAGATCCCAGGGGACACTTCCCTCAGCAAAGAGTGGAGTTCCCAGCCCACAGGAGTCCTAGGAAGCAGAAAAGCATGAAGGAGCAGCCAGCCTCTTCTCCACAGGCAGTCATCTAGCTTTTTACCAAAGGGGAAGTGCCATTGCTCCCCAAGTCCAGAGTTGCAGAAGCCCTGCCTCAACCCCCTGTCCAGAATCTCCCTTTGCAGTGTTCTAATCCCCAGAGCCCCTCTGCGGTATGTATAGAGATGTTAAAAACGTTCAGAAACCCAGTGAAGCCCATTTCATTTTCAAGCCCTCCCATCACTGTGACTCTGAAATTCTGCCAAGTACAAATATTAGTGTTTGGCTCTAATAAGGGTATGAGAAAATGTTTCAGTCTTTTCTTCGTGGCTACCCAAAATTGAGATCAGTGTTTCTAACCAAGGAAGGCCTGGGTTACAGACAGGCTCCTCTGAAGCCCACTTGCCCTAAGCGTTTTTCACCTAGCATTCCTCTTCCTCATGTTCAGATGTGAATGAAGGGGCAGCTGGATGATGTGGTGGAGCTGCAGGGACCGAGGGTCAGCTGAGCAGTGGCCCTGGCCACAAAACCACTCCAAGTCTGCTCCTTGGCTTCCTCTCCTGAGCCCAGCCTTCCCCAACAGAACACTTGAACAAGGGCCCCTAGAGTATCCCAGGAATGGAGCAGTCCCCTCACTCTAGGTACTGATCTAACCTTCAAGTGTTCCTCTTCGTTTGAGGACACCTGCAGTAGAAACCATGAGGATATTGCCTCTTTCTGCCCTCAGCCCAAGTACCTGGGGCTAACAGGGCAGATACCAGCCTTTCTGGTCCTGCTGCTACCTATGGGATGTCACCCTGACCTTAAGTGGCCAAGTCTTAGGGTCCCCTATTCCTGTCACCATTATGGAAAACACAGCATTAAACTGCCTGGGAAGAGGACACCTCCTTGGGGAGTGAGCCCCAAGGTTATACCCAGGACTCATAGCCCAAAGCACAACCTCAGCCATTGCAAGTTTCACAGCTTCAGTCAGAGTGGTGCCAGGAAGCCCAAAAGCCAAGAGGGAAGGTCAGCAGAAGCTGCCTGGCAGGGCCCCAGGCCAGCCAGGCCCACCCCAGAGCCAAGAGAAACTTCAAGCAGGACTGAGAACTGGTAGCTGGCTCTAGTGATCCTGAAAGTATGTTCCCTTCAGACCAGCAGAGTGAAGACAGATAGATGTGTGGCCCTAAAAGGCAGAACAGTTTTGATGCCAGAACTTCAGGACTGTCACCACAGTCCCTTTTTACCCCTCCTCTATTTACAGTGAAATAAAATTCTTATTTTCTTTTTTTTATTTTTTTTTCTTTTCCTTATTTCAAGCTCTTATCTGAAAAATTGCTACTTTCTCCTACCACTTAGTTTGAATTTGCCCAGGATATCTCTGTGGGCCCCTGGCTGCAACCCAGACAATGGCGAGATCTCCTGGAGTGGGGGATATTCACGCATCGTGCCTGTTCCTGACGGCTCAGCCCTGGTGTAAGGTGGGACTGGGCATTTTCTCTGCTGTTACTTTTCTGCTGCCACTATTTTTGGCAACCTTGGAAAGAAAATAAACAGGTTACAGAATTTCTACTAGCACTAAGGAAAAGCTTTTTCCCTCTGGGCCACATGCCCCAGTGACCCAGAGCATGGAAAGGGGGTCAGCTCTGGTCTGGGCCAGTGACTAAGAAGCCCAATCACATTCCAGTTTCTATGGCACTGGGTAGGCACAACCCACAGTTAAGAACATCAAGTTATAAGTAGCCAGGCCTTTCCATAGCCATGGTGACACAAAGGCCCTCAAGATTAGCCTCGTGACATCATGGGTTGGCCTGTGATCTGTCCCCCAGCCAAACCCAAGCTTGTGAGAGGGACTCTGAGAACACTTGAGTAACACTGGGGAATCCAATGCGCTCTGGTCCCTCATGCCCTTCCCATGTGCTTTTCTGCGGAAGGTAACTTGACAGCAAGCTGAGGGGAACGTCCCCAAGCCCTGTCTCCCTGTCTCTACAGCTGCATGCTCCTCTGCGTGGCCCAGCCTTCACAGCACTCCAGAAGAAGCTGATGCCCTGAGGCTGGGCACAGTGGAAATCATAATAAAGCGATTGCAATGCTCTGTCGGCTTCCTGTTTCTTGTTGTTTGGGGAACCTGCCATTTCTGTGTGGTTTCCCATTGTTGACCAGTTCCTGGGTGTGAGTGTAAGACCGGGGCAGCTGCGGTCACCAGGAAGGACACAACATGCTGTGACTCTTTCCAGAGTTCTCCTGGCCCTGACCTTCCCAAAAATCAAGAGATGGGTAGAGGTAGGGGCACCACACATACAGAGATACTGACATTTCTGTATCCAGCACAGATACAGAGCGGAAACAGGAGCACTGAAGTGGAGAGCCAGAGCTTTCAAAGAAATTGAGGATGAGGTCATAAGCTCTCCAGGGCTGTCTGCTATGTGTTGTCCCTCCCCTGTGCCATGCCTCAGGGCCAGTTTTAGACACTTCCCAGTTCCTCCTGAGCTAAAAGTAAGGAAACTCATTGGCTGTTTTCTCCTGGTCTGAGTGTTTCCTCCCTTTTGACAAATTGCTTTAATGTAATATGATAGGGTTGGGAAAGCTAAGATTGGAGATGCCATTTGGAGGACTATGGGATCCCCATTCCTCCCTTTTATCTGGTGAGAACAGTCAGTACCTGTAGGTGAGACAGCATCCCTAGACTGTGGATCAGAGGCTGATACTCTACCTCCAAAACCAGAGAGGGTCCCAAGTACAAGTCGTCTTTAACATTTTTTGAGCACTTACTATGCACTTGGCAGTGCTTTGCATAGAGTCACTAATCTTCACAATAATCCTATGAGATTTTTATTACAGGTGAGAAAAATGAGGAACAGAGAGCCCATGTTTCTCAAGGTTACACAACCACACAGGAAGTAGGGGAACCAGGCAGTTTGCCTTCAGAGGACATGTTCTTAGCCACTTTGTTGTGCTTCCTGTCAAAGCACACCTCAAAGGAACCACTGCTGTGTGAGCCAGCACCTCCCCTCCCCACCCTGGGAATAGACACAGACAGGTAACCAGGCCTGTATCCATGGCATGGATTTCTTACCACTGCACAATTCACCCCATCCACTCACCAGGCTCCCACACCTCTCCTCTCTGAAGTCTTCCCATGGGGTCCACCAGACTGAGAGCAGATTAATGACATCCCACCAGCCCTTTGTCCTTGTCTCCAGGCTCAGTGAAGCTAAGCATTGGGACAGAAAAAGGGCATAAAAAGGCTGGGTGTCTGTGGGCCCAAATGAATAAGGTTTCCCCGCCCTCAATTCAGCAGTCCTGGCTTGAACTTTAGACCCTCTGAGGACTGTTCCTCCCACCAACTGCCACTTGCTCCCAGGACTGGCCAGGGTCTTGGTTCTACACAAACCTCCACCCACCTTGTCCTGCTCTGGTTCAAATTCATTTCCTCTTTATCCTTGGGGAAAGTCATTCCTTAAGAGAATCAATGGTTGCTAAATTTGCCAAACATGGAGTAGTGCTCTCTCCCACCCCACCCTTTCTAAGGGTTGCTTGGAGGTTGACTTTGTTGAACCTCAGTTTCCTCAACTGTAAAATCTGTAGGACAATCCCTGTCCTGTCAGCCTCCTGGGCTGGTTAATTGAGGAAAGAGTTTTGTAAGAGGAGACAGATTTACAGATTGTAAGGTACTGAGTAAGTAGCAAGGATTTCTGCTCCATCTGAAGGCTGTGAGTGTGTCATCTCCACACTCACACAGTCCCAGGCATAGCTGGGTCGGGGTGGGGTGGGTACTGTGATTGCCTCTGTCCAAAGTGCTGAAGTCACAGCCAAGCCAGCTGAGGACCTTCAGTCCCTCCTTGTCCCCCCTTTGAGTAACCATTAAGTACAGAGATTTCCAAGCCCAAAGATTGTCCTAAAATTGAGAATGTATTGCCAACAAATTTTTTTATTTTATTTCAAGTATCTTTGTTTAAAATGAATACAGCTCTCCATTCAAAATTATAACATGTATACATGAACAAGAGGTGAGCTGCTAACAGCTCAGGGAGAAAAGAGCTTATGGCCTTAATTCGGTATGGGTAAACAGTATGAGGTGGCTAACAAAAAATAAACTGGTGGGCCAGGTGTGATGGCTCATGCCTGTAATCCCAGAACTTAGGGAGGCCGAAGCAGGTGGCTCTCCTGAGGTCAGGAGTTCAAGACCAGCCTGGCCAACATGGTGAAACCCTGTCTCTACTAAAAATGCAAAAATTAGCCAGGTTTGGTGGTGCACACCTGTAGTTCCAGCTACTCAGGAGACTGAGGCAGAAGAATTGCTTGAACCCAGGAGGCAAAGGTTGCAGTGAGCCGAGATCACGCCATTGCACTCCAGCCTAGGCAACAGGGCGAGACTCCATCTCAAAAGAAAAACAAAACAACAACCACAAAAAAAAAAAACTGATGTAATCTGAGCCTATGTGGAAAGAAGTTCAGAGTCAGAGGAGGGAGGCAGGCCGGCTCATTCGTACCCTACACCAGCTCTCCTGGGAAAAGCTAATCATAACTGGGCACCAGAAACTGAAACACATTCAGGGGGACATGATCTTAGTGAGTAGAATTGAGAAAGGCAGGGGGTGAACCCATGAAGGCATGGGTCCTGGAGAGAAGCAGATTTGAAGGATGCAGATGGTGACGTTTGGCAGTTGGGCCAATGAGGTCAGTGTGGTCCCAAGGACAGAGCTAAGATGAAATGTGAACGCTATGGAGAGGCAGATTTCTGCTCAATAGGACCAAACATAACTGGTTACCAGGGAAGGCAGTGGAGCTGTATTAAGCATGTGACAGAAATGCTGATTTGGGGGTGGGGTGACTTCAGTCCTCTTGAGACCTGAGATGCCAGTAAACAGTTAAGCACATTCTGTGCATACCCAGTGCTGAGCCCAAGTGAGCCAGAAGGAGAAGATTCATGACTGTAAGAACCCACATAACCCCAAAGTTTTGGCATCAAAAACGAGAACTTTAATTTTCTTAGTTCACAGGTGGGCTCTTGGACGCTTGCCTCTAGAACCTGATGTTGCACGCCCTCTGCTGGTCATCTCTAACATAGCTCTCTCATCCCAAGGCAAGAAATCACCCCTCTGAACCCTTTTGGTGCTGGTCAGCATAGGTTCAGAACACGCAGGGAGATGCCAGCGAATATCAGGGAGTCAGATCCCTCGTAGTGTTCAGTTAGTTCAGTATAGGATCAGAACTGAATCTGAAGATGAATTCAAGTATTTTGTATCAAAATTAGGGCTCAGCCATGTCTAGAAGGAGGGTTTGGGCAGAGGCTGGATTTGGGGAAATGTCTCTACCAGGACAATAACCAGGTTGTGTCTCAGGCTGAGGTCAAAGTTGGGACTCAGTGTGGGACCAAAGTCTGGGCCTGGGTGTCAGCATGAAGCATGTATCAGGTGAGATGCTCAGAGTCTGATCACAGGAGGGAGGCCGTCTGCAGCCAAGGTGATGGGTCAACGTGGCATTCCCACACCCAGGAGAAAGCATCAGGTAATAAGTACCCAGTCACTGGAGAACTCAAGAACAAACAGGGAGACTGCCTAGGGGAGAGATATGAGGGACAGGGGACAGAAGGAGATAGTCACTCATTTCTTTTTTTTCTTTTGACAGGGAGTCTCGTCTCACTCTGTCACCCAGGCTGGAGTGCAGTGGTGCGATCTCGGCTCACTGCAACCTCTGCCTCCTGGGTTCAAGCGATTCTTTTGCCTCAGCTTCCTGGGTAGCTGAGATTACAGGCATGCGCCACAACACCTGGCTAATTTTTTTTTTTGTATTTTAGTAGAGATGGCGGGTAGTCACTAATTCGTAAGTCCCTCCCAACTTTAAGGATGGTGATGGGTAGGCCAAGTAGCCCCCTTTTCCTCAGTATTCTAGTATCCCAGTATTCTAGTTCTGGTTTCCTGTTAAAGCCCCCGCTCCTGCTCCCACACACACACTAGTAGTACCACATACAAATCATAGGTACAACTGGGGGAGAGAAGTGGCCCAAGGGCCAGTTCTGTCACTGCAGAGAGCTGGCAGCTGTGAGGGTAGTCTTCCTTCCCCTCCAGGATTCTCTGTTTCTACTGGCAACAGGGCCTGGCAGCTTCCCACACCCAGATCTTAGCAACCATGGGAACCCCTGGCAACTGCTACCATGGTGACAAGACAGGGAACTGAAAACAGGCTGGGGGCACTTCCTCTGCAGCCTTTGGGATGTGAGCAGGATAGGGGCTCCCTTCCCTATGCAGTCTGGGAGGGAACATGTGCCTCTGTCTAAAACACCTCCTCACTGGCACCCACCCCCACCCCTGCCCACAGGTTCCGGTTCCCTCAGGGTGAGGAAATGAGGGACACCTAGGGTTATGACGTCTCCAAGGGGAGGGAGGGTGAGTGCGGGCGTTTGGGACTGGCATGATCGCAGATGCGTGCATACGCTGGCAGACATGGTGTCAATGTGTCAGCGGCTATATACCTCATCCACTCTTTGTCATGTAGACACATGCCCGCACAGTCATTTACTCACACATGTACACTGACCCAAAATCATATACCTACAACATACAACAGAATCAGGCACACCACCACACAAAAATAACTGCACAGATCCACTCACAAATCACATTACCAGTACCACACTACAAATAACTCCCAATCAGGCTCACAGATTTATAGATGCACTTGCACTCCCAGCATCTGTGAACATGTAGAGTAATGGTTAACTTGGTTGAGTTAACCAAGTTAACCCTTGGTTGGGTATAAACTACATGCCCAGCTCAGAACTAAGTGCACTACCTGTGTTACCTTAATTAACCCTCTCAACAACCCCCTGAGGCACCAATCCCCATTTACAAAGGAGATGAGACATGAGTGTGGCGTGTAAGCTCACAAGGTGCATAGACTCCAGACCACACTGTCACAGTCCATGCCACACTGAGCACTACACACACGTGACACCCAGGACAATGGGACTGAGGGCAGGAACCACGGACTAGGCAAACAGTGGAGTCCGTGCCACCAACACCTGAAGGCACAGTCCTGCACCCTCAAAGGTCCGAGCCTACACTTTAGCATTAGCAGGGGCCAGGTAAAGGCTGGTGACTAAACTCTCTGCCTCCGTGTTGGCACAGGCAAGGCTGGGGGAGGCAAAAGAGACAGAACTGGAATAGGAAGAAGTAGAGCCACCCACAGCCTGGGCCCCACGGGTCTGGAGGTGGGAAAGCGAGAGCCCCCAGATCTGAGGAGCCAGAAGCAGTGCAGGGTCCCTCACCCCACCTTACCCATCTCTGTGTCACACAGAGATGTCCATCCCTCCTCCCTCCCCTCCCCCTTCCTCACTCCTCCTCACCCCATCTCTGTGCCTCATCCTTTCGTTACTCACCCCTTCTTTCCTCATCCCCCACCCTGCCCCCCCGCCCCGCCCCTCCTCATCCCCTCACCCCATCTCCCCATCCTCTCACCACCCCCTCTCCCTACCTCCCCTCCCTCAACCCCATTTCCTCAAATTCCTCATGCTCCTCATTTCCCCACATTCATCGCCCATCTCTGCTCCCCTCCTGGCCCCCAACCCCACTTCCTTTCCATTCTCCTCTCACCCCAAGTCTCTTTCTTCCTTCACACCTCATGCCCCTTTACCCTTGGGAGCCCCATAGTGACTCCTGGCATGAAGGCAGGTAGTGAAGAATCTGCAGACCTGACCCCAGGACCCTGGCCCCACCCCCACCCCCACCCCCGCCTTGCTCTGCTCTTGGCCCAGGTACTCAAGCCGCAGTTTCTAGCAAGACCTCATGGGTGTCCAAACTGTCTCTGGAAAATAGGAAAGAAAGAAGTAAAGGAGAGCTTCTGGCCTGACCCTTCTTTTATCATCAACCCCCCAGCACTCCCCTCCCCCACTTCACCCCCAAATTACTCCCTCCCCACCCCCGCTCCCTCGAGCACAGATGGGCCTGGGAGACAGTGACGTGGGCGCCAGGCACCGTGTCTGCTCGAGTGGCGGCTTCCGCCGGCGACCGCCTCCGCAGCCCCGCCTGCTCCCTGCATCGGGGACACTGGGGCTGAGATCTAATGACTTAATGGGGGGTGGGGGAGACTAGAGATTCTGAGGGTGTTAAGGGGATCTTGGGGAGTGAAATGAAGGATTAAAGGGGAGAGCTAGGATAGGAGATCCGGGTTAAAGAAAGAACCAAGAATAGGACAAAACGGATCACTGCAGGAAGGAAGACAGGAGATCTTCGAGGGCCAAGAAGGAAAGGGCTAAAACACAGGCACTCCAGGGGGAAGCAGGATGAGAGACTGATTAGAAGGGGGACTGAAATGGGGACCGCGAGGTCGCTGAAGAGGGGCGCGAGGATGAGGGGCTCTACAGAGGGCGGGCGGCGGGGATTCCTGGAGGCGCTGGCCTGGGCAGAGCCATCCGTTTCCCTCAGAGGAGAGGTCCGGGGGGCTCTGAAACCCGGCATCCGTGGGGTCTGTTAGAGATTCCGTTAGGTCACGTCAGGCCACCGCGGGGTCAGGATAAGGTAAAGCTAAATGAGGTCAGCTCGAGGTGGTTACACCGTTGGCTGAAAGGAGAGTAAGAAGTGCTGACCTTTTGGCCCCGGTCCAGGGACTACACCTCCCAGAGTGCACTGTTCTCTCCCCCTTGCCCCCCCAGTGAAGAAAGGAAAGAATGCACGGCCGCACGGCCAACTGGTGGGTACAGTTTTCCTTTAAGGCTGCCTTTGACGTCGCAAGGGTTCCAGAAGGTTCTCCTGGGATTCCAGCAGTGGCCAGTACGTCCCACCTTCTCAACCCGGAGATTGGACTAATATAGTTTGCCCCCGGGCTCGGGTCTGAGTCTCAGGCACGAACCAATAAAATCAAAGGGCGAGCGGGGTTGCCGCCCTCTGTCTTTTTCACCAATGGCACGACAAGATGGCAAAGAGGCGTGGTTGAGTGATCCCAGAGGGCGCCAATCAGATCCACACCAATCACTGCCTGGAATGTGTGCGCGTGTGGCCGGGTGACAGGGGCGGAGGATGGGCGGCTATCACCAAGCCGCTTGTTGAAAACTGCCCAATCACAGTAGAGGCTGAGCTGAGTGACGGGAAGGCGGTTCAATGGGCGGCGCGGAGGCGGAGCCGTGGGGGCGGGCTCCCGGTCCCGCTGTCGGCGGCCGGCGGGCAGGCGACTCCTGTCCCGGGTGGAGGCGGCGGAGCCGGAGCCGGGGGAGGGGGCAGCGGCTGTCTCACGGACCACGGCGGTGCCCGCAGCTCCTCACCGGTGAGGACGCCGAGCCAGGACTCGGGGGTCCCGGGAGCGGGGCGTCGCGAAGCCAGGGCTCCTGGTGTTGGGGGGCTGGGACACTGAGGGCCCGTAGGCTCTGCTGCCATAGGGGTGCGGGGCCCCGGGGTCTGCAGGGTGCTCGGAGTCCTCGACCCGGGCTTGGCTGTCACAGGGTGCAGCCAGCGTCTGAGCCGGGGAGGGAAGGAGAGGGGATGGGAGGGGAGGGGAGGGGAGGGGAGGGTCGAGTCGGACCGGACCAGATTGGGTTCTGTGGGGCGGAGGCATCTGTGAGCAGACCAGCCAGCCAGCGCGGGTGACATCACCGACCACCCTCCCCCGCCCGAGCCCCCTCCCCTCCTCTCCTCGCCGCGCCTTTTGTCCCGGCCGAGCTCCGCTCTGCCCCGCCCATCCGCGAGGGAGGAGACTCCCGTCAGTGACTTCATTGAGTAGGTTCTTGGGGATTGGGGTCGGGTCCTCCCCAGGGAGAGGCGACAGGCGCTCACTGCCTCTCGGGCCCTCACAATCACACCTGTCACAGGTATACACACTGCCACTCACAAACACACGCTTGCACTCCCAGCCTCACTGACACGCTGCCATACAGCCGCTCACAGCCAGCCAGACACTGCTGCACCTGAGAGCAGGTGGCCGCGGGTCTTCTCCCTTCACTCTCCACACCTGGGGATCAGGTCCGGCACCTGCTGCGCCAGACAGGCCTTGCTGGCCACGCGCCTCTGAGAGTCCGAGGAGGTGGCTTCCAGAGCTGCAGCACTTCAGGCCGGCTCCGGTGGAGCGATCAGAGGTGAGGGGCTTGGCTGGGCATGTTTAAGCGCACAGTGCTCTCCTGCCCACCCCCAGCAGCACCCCCACTGCAGGCCCGAGGAGCTTTCCGGAGCTTCCCACACTCCTGGGGAGAAGACTTCTTAGCCAGCTTGATGTTTAAAATTCAGCTGGAGCCCTTAAAACTTCGAGCGTGGACGCTGAATGGGTTTGTAAAGTTTCGGTAAGTCCCTCCGGAGAAGGGCACTCATATCCATACCCAGTCAAACCCTCCACGCGGCCATCCCCTCCATTGCCTTCCTGCTTCCTCCACCTCATCCTCATCCCCTCTGTGACATACAGGAATCCCCTCCGGCCTCACCCACATATTTGAATGAATTGCACCCCTTATCATTCCTCTCTTTTCTCAAACCCTTCAGGTATCCATTTTCCGCAGACATTTCCTCCATTATTTCAACTCTCTACATTCCTCCCTTTCAACCCATCATTAACCCATTTTCCACCTCAGCCATTTCCATCTGTCACTCATCCCCCTCCATCAGTACCTCATTTTCTGTATCAGCCATCTCCCCTCCCTGTACCTCAACAGTCCCCCTCACCATTTTCTCCCCATTTTTCCTTCCTGCCTCTACCTTAACATCCTCCTCATTCTTCTCCATCAAAGGCAGTGCCATGCCATGGGGCTCCTTTGTCATTCCAACACGTGGCCTGTGGGTAGGGGGGAAGGGAAGGAGGGAGGAAAGCAGAAGGAGAAAAAGGAGGCAGATCCTGAAAGAGCTTGCCCTGTGTCTGCGGAGGCAAGAGATGTATGGGCCTAGAGCAGCTAGCAGGTGGGTACCAGGGAGGAAGCTGGCCGGGTGCGGAGGTAATGCAGGGACACCAAAAGGAGGTGGGTGGTTGGTGAGCCGTTCCACTGGCCCTCTGCCTGGAAGCTGCTCTCGTTCTCTAGGGGCACCCGCTTGGTGTGCTAGGGTTCTTTCCCAGTCCCAGGGGAAAGAAGGTGTGGGTTGAGGCAGAAATGGCAGACCACCCCCAGCTCCCTCTCAGACGGCTATTGCTGCCATTTCCGAAAATGGCTGCCCCCCCCCCCAAGAGGTGCTCTTTCTTCTCTGCCTCTCCCAACCCCACCCCCCACCCCGTCTCCCCCACAGACGTGACATGCTGGTGGGGGGCGATGGGGGAGTACCCGCCTTTGTGGAGCCTTTTCTTCGTCAGAGAAAGGTGACTCCCAGAACCATGAGTCAACCCAGCCACCTGCAGCAGGGCCTGTGGGGGCAGCAGTGAGGGCCATTGTCCCTGCCCACCTAGGGCCTTGGGCGCCTCCCCCTTACCCGGTTACAGCCCTCACTCCTGCGGGGACACCCTGTACACCTCCCTGCTGTGAAGCAGAGGCAGAAAGGCAGGTCTCAGCTGTGGCTGCCAGCCTAGGACATTGCTAGAAAGACTCTGGTTCTCCTGGCTTTGGCAGGGGTTGGCCAAGTCTCAGAAGGGCTGAGAATGGCTTCTGGCCATCCCCCAGAGAGCTCTAGCTACAGGAAAGTACCCCTTCCCCTGATATCCACCACAGACACACCGATGGAGGGAGATTGGAATGAAGAATTCGGGTTGTGCATTTCTCTTTTAACAAATGCTCCTGCACCCACCTTAAAAGGGACTCAGAGGAATACGGGTCTGACGCTAGGCCAGATCCTAAACCACAGGGTGGACTGGGGGCGTGGGGTGGGGCTAGGAGAGGTATTAAGGAAATGGTGGTTGGTTAGTGCCCAATTGTCTCCTAACAGCTGGGGTTGAAAAAGTCCTGTCCCCAGGATGCTTTTGTTCACTCACACTGGTGCTTAGGCGGCACAGCCCTCACAGTTTTGTGTGTAGACACTGGCAAATGAGTAAAGAGAACTGTTGCCCTGGTTGGGGGAAGGATAGTGTCGCCCCCACCGCTAATGAGGGAGTTGGAAACAGCAGTTTCCAAAGGCTGTGAGTCACCCTGTGATCTGAGTCACACGTGAGGCTTAGCATCGTCAGAGGGGTGGGGGTGGGGAGGCCTGGGGTCTCCAGTGGCAGACAGGACTCCAGACACCCATTCCCTGACTCAGTCTGGCTGGCCAGGACAGCTGGCAGAAGACCCAGGCCTGTTCCCAGTCCTGGGCCACTGCCCTAGCTGCCCTCAGCCTGGGCACCATGCCTGAGGCGTGGCGTAGGAGACCACGATGCTCAGGTGACCTCACCCGTTACACTGACCTTCGCCAGCTCCTGTGTGTGGGTTGCTCAGTCCATGGTGCCACCTCGCTCAGCAGGGCCTCTCAGAGGTCCTCAGTCTGGCCCAAGGACCAGGGCCTCAGCCTAGCCCCAAGAGTGGGCCAGAACCTTCAGCTTCCTGCTGGGAAAACCCAGGAGGTGAGGACGGAATCACAGAATTCTAGAATGTCAGAGCCAGAAGAGATCATCTAGTGCAAACCTTTCATTTTACAGATGGGGGGACACAGGCCCACAGAACAGGCATGACCTGCCGAAGGTTACCCAGGGAGTCATTTAGGGACTGCAAGATCATCAGGAACAGGGCAGGGGCAGAAGAGAAGGCATCAAGTCTTGGCCCTGGGTTTCTTTCAGAAACAAGGAGACCAGTGCTGGTCCAGTAGCTGTGATGGGAAAAGATTATTACAAGATTCTTGGGATCCCATCGGGGGCCAACGAGGATGAGATCAAGAAAGCCTACCGGAAGATGGCCTTGAAGTACCACCCAGACAAGAATAAAGAACCCAACGCTGAGGAGAAGTTTAAGGAGATTGCAGAGGCCTATGATGTGCTAAGTGACCCCAAGAAACGGGGCCTGTATGACCAGTATGGGGAGGAAGGTAAGAGGGCAGCACTCCAGCCCAATCCCGGACCCCTCCGCTTGGTAGGGGTCCCAGGTGCACCAGTTTGTGTAGCAGGGAACTGGAGGCTGTGGAGGGGGTGAGGGTGGCAAGGGTTTCCAGCACTGTCACCCAGAGGAGAGAGGAGCCCACCCACTACCCAGCTCAGCTCACCCTAGTTCTCCCTGCCTCTCTCTGCCCCCTCCCTCCTCGGGTTCAGGCTTTAGAGAGGTCTGAAGCAAGAGCCAGAGGCCCTCCCCGCCCTTCTTTCTTTCCCAGCCTTATTAGTCCTGCCTGAAGTCTCCGCTGCTTCATTGGCTGATGAGGAAGGTTGAGGAGAAGGAGTGTGTGGCTCTCTGAGGACAGAGCATTTACATTCATCAGCATAAAAGTCTGGCCCTTAAGCAGCCTGGGAATTAACTACCAGAGCCCTGAGCAGAAATGGTTTTCCCCTTCTCTCCCCCGGCCCTGCCTGCTTCTGGCCAGCAGAACAGAGGTGGAGCTTTGCCTCCCAGAGGAAGTGGCAGGGATCCAAGGGTGGAAGGGGAACTGCTGCTGGCATCTCCCCCTTCCCTGGGGTAGCTGGTGGCCATGGGGTGGGAGGCAGGAAAGGCCCAAATAAAGCCTCTGAGAGGGAGGCCCCTCCCAGCACATCCCACGGCCATGATGTAGCTGCTAATTCTGGGCCTGCCCCTCAGGGCTGCCTGCCACCCGCCAGCCACAGGCACCTGTCAGGCTATATTAAGAGACATTGTCACGCTGAGGACTCGCCTTCCTGGGAAGAACTGTCCTTTCTCCCCAGCAGAATCTACCTTTCTTTCACATTCTCCTCCTCTTCACCCTCCCCATTCTATCCTCAAAACTAAATGGGCTAATCATATGTAGATAAGAAGGTTATTTTCTTCTCCTCCTCCTGGCCTTGTGTTCCATGCCCCTCTGTGCACCCTCGTCCTCCCAACTCCCTTTTCCTATTGTCCATGCTGCCGGTTCTTTCTATTCTTCCTGCCTACCTCCTAGACGTGCCAACTCCCAGATTCACCAAATACCGGCTGGAACCCCCAGTATTCTTCCAGCTAAGACATTTTTCTCTCTGGCATGGAGGGATGGGAGGGATAGGAGTGGAAGAGGGAAGCAGTGCAGACACCATGCCACCATGTGACCTGTCTTGGAATTGCACCCATTCCTCCATTCAGCCTCACCTTTGTTTAGAAAGAAGGCAGGAGCTGAGCTCCCCCAAGATACTTCACCCCTTCTGCCTAAGTGAAGGGGTCCAGACGCCAGGTTCTGATGCAGAACCCCATTCCAGGAGGGCCCCTGAGGATGCGGCATGGCCTTAAGGGGACCTCCATGGCCTGGGGAGGGAGAAGTAACTTAGAAATATTGGTTATATTTCTGTCCACCGTGCCCAATCCCCAGCAGCCATCTATTATAGAGCAGTTATACACACAGACTCTGTGTGCAGCTACAGCTAGGGACAAGTTGCTCCCAGCTTGAAAAGGGGGTGGTAGTGGAAGAATAGAAATCCCTATAGAGAGAATTACCCCTTCCCGTCATCATCAGTCCAGCCTCCCTCCCTCTCTCACCGAGCTCTGCCAGGCTGCTTGAACTCGCTTGATAATCAGCCCCTCGATAGAAGGAAAGGAGAGAGCCTAGGTCTTGGGGGAGGGGTGAAGAGGCAGCTGCCACAAGTCCCTGAACCGTCTGCCACTTGGCCTCTCTAGTGAAACTCAAATCTGCCCTTGTGGTCCCAGGAAATAAGAGGCTAATTTAGGCTCAGATCTCCATGATCAGTTGAAATTCTAGATAAACGGCCTCAAAGAGAAGGGTCTCTTTCCTGGCCTGGACCCCTCCCATAGTCTCCGTATTCCGGAGCAGTTCTCAGTGTGAACCCTCTCCCCACATCCCCTAGTACCGCCAGCACCCCCTCCTGTGCATGAAGGCTGCCTCCAGGAATCTGAGCCCCTTAGACAGGACCCGACAGAGAGAGCAGCTAAGGTCACCACCTGCCATGTGCCAGCCCATTCATGCATTTTGGTTGCTCAACATTAGATGTGGGGTATGGCGTTCGCTGTTGTATAACTCCAGGGAGCTCCATTCCCATTGTAGTCTATGTCTGTACAATGTGTGAATGACACTCCCTAAAGTTGTGTAACACTGAGCAGAGTGTGGGAACAAATCATCTGAAAACTTTTTCTTGAAAAATAGCTCTTCATCTCCAAGCTAATGAGCTTTCCCACTTTTTAAGGCTTCCTGATTTCCCATTTGAGCAGGGGTCAGGGAAAGAGGAAACATTGCTAGAAGCAGAGTGAAAGTGGTCTTCCTCCTGGGTTGGATCCCTACCCTATTTGCAACTGTTCACCTACCAGCCCCCTCTGTGGTCACATCCTGTCTGATGGCCCCTTGTCCTATATGTCTTTGGAGATAAGCAAAGATTTGGGAACCAAGTATCACTTGTAATGTGACACCAGGCTGATTCAAGGCTTTTTGAGACATCTTTGGACCATGAGTATGTGGAAAAGATTACAGGACTGGAAGTCACATCCTCTAAGTCCTCTAGTCCTGGCTTTTCCACCTATTGGGTAAGCAAGCCTCTTTGAATCTCAAGTTGTGCATCGTTATTAAATATATAATTAGGAATGGAAGATAATCTTGCCAGAAGCCTTTCTTACTCTATTAGCCTGGCCTTCTCTGTGGGATTTAAAGGTTGCTTCTTTCTCTAGGCCTGTGAACTGGGAGCTAGAGGGCAGGGGGAAGACACTGGGGTGGGGCCAGAATAAGCCACACTGCCCCTAACTTCTCCTCCCCTCTAGGCCTGAAGACCGGCGGTGGCACGTCAGGTGGCTCCAGTGGCTCCTTTCACTACACCTTTCACGGGGACCCCCATGCCACCTTTGCCTCCTTCTTTGGTGGCTCCAACCCCTTCGATATCTTCTTTGCCAGCAGCCGCTCCACTCGGCCCTTCAGTGGCTTTGACCCAGATGACATGGATGTGGATGAAGATGAGGACCCATTTGGCGCTTTCGGCCGTTTTGGCTTCAATGGGCTGAGTAGGGGTCCAAGGCGAGCCCCAGAACCACTGTACCCTCGGCGCAAGGTGCAGGACCCCCCAGTGGTGCACGAGCTGCGGGTGTCCCTGGAGGAGATCTACCATGGCTCCACCAAGCGCATGAAGATCACGAGGCGTCGCCTCAACCCTGATGGGCGAACTGTGCGCACCGAGGACAAGATCCTGCACATAGTCATCAAGCGTGGCTGGAAGGAAGGCACCAAGATCACCTTCCCCAAAGAGGGTGACGCCACACCTGACAACATCCCTGCTGACATCGTCTTTGTGCTCAAAGACAAGCCCCATGCACACTTCCGCCGAGATGGCACCAACGTGCTCTACAGTGCCCTGATCAGCCTCAAGGAGGTGGGGCCTAGTCAGGCTGTGTGTATGTGCTGGGGAGACGGTGGGGACATTCCCTCTCTTCCCGCCAGCCGGCACATTCTTTCCCCACCTCAGTCTATTTCCTTCCTTCCCACTCACCTTACCCCATCTTTTCCTCACTTTCTGCTTCGTCTTTCCCAGGCGCTGTGTGGCTGCACTGTGAACATTCCCACCATCGACGGCCGAGTGATCCCTTTGCCCTGCAATGATGTCATCAAGCCAGGCACCGTGAAGAGACTCCGTGGGGAGGGCCTTCCCTTCCCCAAAGTGCCAACTCAGCGGGGAGACCTCATTGTTGAGTTCAAAGTTCGCTTCCCAGACAGATTAACGCCACAGACAAGACAGATCCTTAAGCAGCACCTACCCTGTTCCTAGGCTCTGCCCCAGCCAGTCCAGAGCCTACCACAGCAATACCCCCAACACTCACTCCACTCAATGTGCACCCAGCTTGATGTCCACTGGACACTGGCAACTTTTTCTAAAATGCAAAAAAAAAGCCACTGGTTTTCAGGAAAATGTTCCTGTCCCTGACCCCTTTCAGAGCTGGGCTGCCAGCGGGGAGTGGGAGGGAGGTGGGGAGAGCTAGCCCAGGCCAGGGGTCAATGTTCATGTCACTAGCTTTGAATCCAGTTTCCACTGCAGTGGCTGGAGAGTGACCTGAGTGCTACTTGAAGATATGTAGAGATTCCTTATCCATGCCTGTACATAGCATGTCCTCCTCCCCTCAGCTTTGCTAATACCAGTCCCCCTCCCTTCCCTTTGGCTTCCTGCTGTTGGGGGTGGAAGAGACTAGAAAGGACATTGCTTTCTCAGCCCCACCCCCAGGTCCACAGTGTCCAAGGTTATGGCACACATATTCATGCACAAGAAGCACTCACCTAGAGCTGTCTGTGCCTCTCTGGGAGAGAGGAGAAAGGATAAGAAGGGAAAGTTCACAACCTGTGAACAGGGACTTGAGCACGAGACACTTTTCCTCTGGAGCAGGGGGGTGAGCTCCTCAGCAGCCTCCGCAACAGCTGCCCTGCCTACACCTGCAGAGCTGGAGGTTCTGTCCTCCCTGCTGCTCTCAGGAGTATTCAGGGGTGGAGGGCAGGGAATGGGGCCTGAGGTATTAAGGCTAAGAGGTGGGGGACAGGGCCCATCTCCCAGCCTTCATCAGGAAGGGAAAGGGCTTTGGGGTCAGGTGGCAGCTATTCCCCACCAAGAGATTCAGGGTCACAGGTTTTTCCCCACACCTCTGAACTCAGGGCCTAGCCACCCCCAAACTTCCAAATCCCACTTTTGTGATATGTGAAGCTACTTATTTCTTACCCTTGGAGGCTGTGTGGGGAATTTCCAGCCCTTTTATGCCTGTGTGATCCCACCCCACCCCCACAGTTGTATAAAGGTCATAGTGAAGGAGCTGGGGGAAGACTGCTTCAGCCAGATCCTGGGGTGGGGTCTTTAGGTTTTCTCACTTTGACAAGCCCCTGAATGTTTTTATAGTAGTTTTTTTGTATTTTTTTGTAATGACAGTATTATGTAAAAAATAAAGTATTTTAAAAATATGGCATCTGAGCAGGAGCAACAAACCTGGGATGGGGGTGGGTGAGGAGGGCCACTTCCACCCTCCCTCCCGGGCTCTGGTCACATTTGAGAAGCCCAAGCAGGCCCTCAGTATAAGCTGAAGCTGACCTCTGCCTTCCTCGAAGCCTCCTGGGATTTCTAAAACATATACTCCAAACACAGCACAGACAGAAAGTACCACTCAGAAAGCACACCCAAATAGAAGAAACATCTATTTGGGAAGGAAAAATATCCCTGCTCATGAGAGACAGAGACCATTGTCTTCAGAAGATGTGCTAGCATGAAAACAGATTTTCTCTTCTTGTCTAAATTTTCTCTAGGAGAAAATTTTTTTCTAGGAGGGGATGGAGACCTTTTTTTTTTTTTTTTTTTTTTTTTTTTGACAAGGAGTCTTGCTCTGTCGCCCAGGCTGGAGTGCAGTGATGCGATCTTGGTTCACTGCAGCCTCTGTCTCCTAGGTTCAAGCGACTCTCCTGCCTCAGCCTCCGAGTAGCTGGGATTACAGGCATGCACCACCACACCAGGCTAATTTTTGTATTTTTGGTAGAGACAGGGTTTCACCATGTTGCCCAGGCTCGTCTCAAACTCTTGACCTCAAGTGATCCGCCTGCCTTGGCCTCCCCAAGTGCTGGGATTACAAGCATGAGCCACTGCTCCTGGCGAGGCTGAAGGACTTTCTGGCTGACTAGAAGAGCTACCCCCAAGTGTTATGGGCCCGGAGTGAGGAGAGTAGCACTCTTGTGCAGGATATTGATTTCACGGAGGATGGTGAGCGAGAAACCACTATCTGGGGGGGGATATCTGTGGTCACGAGGATTTATTCGACTGTAATGTGCTATGTACGATGAACGATTGAATGTACGATGAAAAGTACTGGTCAATATTCCTGTGGGAAGGTATGTTCTTTGGAAGTATGGAGTTGATGTATTATAATTAAGGTTTTATGGTTCTGGCTTATAAGCACGTTCTATGAACAATAGCTGTGGAAAGTGCTTTCATATGTGCTATGTACAGTTAAACACTTATAGTACTATATAATATTCATGGTGGCTAGCAGTAAAAGACAGAGCCTGGATATTAGAGAGGGTAGCCAGAGGTACGTGGCCTCCTTGGCCCATGCTGGTGAGGCCTGGCTATGGACATAGGCTCCCTGGGAAGCATTGAACACAGCTGCAAATCCTCGAATCTCACAGTTTTCTAGGGATGTCTGTCCCGGCCTCTGACCTGCCTGTGTCTACGGAGACAACTCTGGCCCTCAGGACCTGAATAGTGGCTGCATGAGGGGGCACTTGTCCCTTTCCTGCAATCTGGGTAGAATGAGCCCTATAGTTGAAGAAATACCCATCTGCAGGCTCTGCCTAGCCCTGGATGTCCTCCTGGGGCTGACTTTGAGCATGAATCCCACATCTTCTCCAGGATCAGGCCCATGACAGTCATGCCCTCCTGAGTGCCAGTGTCCCCAGTACTGTCCAGACAGCACTGCCTTCAGCTGGGCCTGGCTGAAGCTGACACTAATTGGCTTTTTTCCCCCACAATAAAGACACTGAAAAAAAGCTCCTCATCCTTTCACCTGAGGTACTTTTGTACCCCCTTCGAAAGGAGGAAATGTCCAGAAACCAGGGGGTCTTGCTTACAAGGGTATCTACTAATCCCCTGGCCTGAGCAGGGAGACGCCCCCACCCTACATCCCCTACTCAATGCTCTCCTCCTTTGGGGCTCCTAGGGTAGCCTCTCTTTTGACTTGTGGCTAAATTCTTGTCCAGGATTTTTCCTGAGGCCTGAAGATTTGGGATTCTGGTCTGCTGGGCCAGACTGCTCCCTTTGGCCTCTGTGTAGACACACAAGACCTGGGAAATTACCATGTCCTGCTGAGCACACTCTGGGGATAGGATTTTTTTTTTAGACGGAGTTCACTCTTGTTGCCCAGGCTGGAGTGCAATGGCATGATCTCGGCTCACCGCAACCTCCGCCTCCCAGGTTCAAGTGATTCTCCGGCCTCAGCCTCCTAAGTAGCTGGGATTATAGGTGCCCGCCACCACACCTGGCTAATTTTTGTATTTTTTAGTAGAGACTGGTTTTCACCATGTTGGCCAGGCTGGTCTTGAACTCCTGACCTCAGGTGACCCTTGGCCTCCCAAAGTGCTGGGATTACAGATGTGAGCCACTGCGCCCAGCCGGGGATAGGATTTTGAGAGCCTAGAAGCAAGGCTATCTGAGGCAAGGGACACTTCAATGGGAAAGTCCTAAGGCTGACTGCAACCTTACCTGCAATTTGAATCTTACCCTTCTTAGAGGCTGCATGAGGAATTTCTGCTATTATGATGCCTGTGCAACCATCCCTAGAGACAGGCATGCATGCACAGAGCTATAGAAAAGTCAAGATAGTAAAAGAGCTGTGGGAGAGACTAGTTCAATCTGGTCCTGAGAGGTTGGGGTCTTTATTGGGTTTTCTCACATTGATATGCCCTTGAATGTTTTTATAGTAGGTGTGTGTGTGTGTATGTGTGTGTGTGTGTGTATGATTTTGTAATGATAGTATTATGACAATCATTTGCTCATCTTGTATGACAGTAATATCCCCTTAAGGCTTGGCCATTCTGGATCTTGGGCAACCAGCATTCTTGGTTGGGGAGTATTCCTTAGTCACCGGAGCCCCTTGACTACTCAGATAGACATTTATCTCCTGGACATCTTCCCGTTGTGGCTTAGGAACTGAAGTCTCTTTGGACTTCCTACCTCCCTGTCCTCTTCAGCTCTTAAAGAAATACCTAATCTCCCATATCCTTTTCCTAAAGAAAAAACTCCAAGAAGATGCTATGCTCTGTGGTGAGCCCCTTCTGCCTCCAGGCAATGCTCCTCCATGGCCAGAGTCTGTTGGGATACAACTCCACTCTCATCCGTTGGGTATGTCCTGCCTTTGTCTAACTTGAAGTAACTCTGGACTGCCTCTCTTGGCCCTCAAATAGTCCCACTCTGACACGACTTGTCCATGGTGAGGGCAAAAGGAGCTAAAAAGTTTGCTCTCCTCCTTGAACTCAGGGTCCTCTAGACTTCCTTGCTTACAGTTGAGGAGGCAGGGAAAGGACTCTCCAGGGTGGGGGCTGAATTTCTTGTGATCAGCTTATCTCCCAACCTGCCTGTTTGTTTCAAGGAACTAAGCAACCTCAATTTAGCCATCCCTGAAACATGGGTGGCTGAGGGATAAAGGTGGACTTGGGAAAGGAGCCATGATTGGGTCTCTATCACCTTAAGTTTTACGGATTCAGAGACTTTAAAGAGGTAAACTGTATCTCTGCCACACTCAAAACCACACCACTTAGGCTTCTAGTGCCTGTGTAGCACCTGCATCAAGAAAGGAAAGCTTCCAAGAGCTATTTAGGCAGTGTTCCTGCACTGAGGGTGCCAAATTTCCAGTTTCCAAGTAGCTATAGGACTTCCCAGAAGGGAGCGATAGATATATCACTGTCAGCAAGCCATGAACAATACACATATATAGGCCACCTGCCCAAGTGAACTTTCAGGGTGTTTTCCAGTTGCTTCCAGTCTAGGTTCTTGCATTTATAAGTCGTTTCCTGACCCATTCCTTGAGTGACTCAACAAGTCATTTTTTTTTTTGGTCTCCTCTGATGGATGAATCAGCCCCCAAAACCCCTACTGAGTAGCTTTCTGAACGCCTTGATAGGTTACCTTTGGGACTCTTTCTTAGGCTATGCCTCAGACCCTTCCCTAGGTCATTCTGAAATTTGGTGGGAGGCCCCTCATATGGAAGCTTCTTGGGTGCCCAATCAATTCTTCCTTAGACCCTTGCTGCCTTGACCCATAAATACCTTGAGGGCTGTAAGAATCTATGATTGTTCCTTAGCTGAGATGTGTCTGTTATTTGCCCTGAGGCTGCATTGGCACCAAAAGCTCTTGGATCCTCTAGGCCAGGACCCACTAGTGCTACATGAGGCTCTTTCAAAAGCAGTGCTCTAGTTGGTTCCAAATATTATTGCTTATAGGAAATTCTCTAGGAAGAATAGAAAATGGCACATAGTCCTGGGAGGCCAGGCTGTACTGAACAAGGTTGGGAGCTGGAAGACAAAATTCTTCCTAAGATCTCTGAATTACAGAGAGTAAAAACTAGAAATTCTCAACAAATGTTGAGCTTCAACTGGGGTGACAGACTATACCTTATTCTGGGTCCTAGGAAAGGATAACCCAGAAGCCTTAATCTGGGGTGAAAAAGAAAGTAATAGGAGCAGGAATGAGGATTGAAGGTGGGCCCAAGGTAGGTGCTGGGATGAAACAGAGTTTGGGGCTGGGGGAGCAGTGGGGAACCTTTAGCCTGTATTTAAACCAAAAAGTGAAAGTGGGCATTAGAGATTCTACTGACTAAAACAAAGAGAGACTCCAGTGCAAAATAATCACCAGAAGTCAGGACAGTAGCCACCAGGGCCTCACTGTGCAGACGTGAGACTCCAGGAGAGATGGTTCCATCCCCCAAGATTTTGGAATTTGGGAGCTGCTGAGGATGTGCAGCTGCTCTGGTTTGTCTTTGGTGCTCCACAGTGGTTGGACGCCTTTGCTGTCCTGTATGCCAGCAAGTGACTCTAAAATAGTTCCAGAAAAATTTATGTACATACCCCTCCAGCAAAGCCTGGGAAACTCATTGGGTGCAATCATTTAATGAAACCTCTGTCCAGTCTTTGGCTAAGCTAGCCAAGCAGACACTTCAGTGGCCACACACAACAAAAAAAATACAGAATTTACGAATTAGTAAAGTCACTACACAAGCAAACAACAATGACAAACAGCAACAACAAAGCTTGGAGGAAGGGGGGAATCTGATTTCCAGAAATACCACATTATACTTGTCAGGCCTCTGAGCCCAAGCTAAGCCAACATCCAGATGGCTGGTTCCTGCCTTAACTGATGACATTCCACCACAAGAGAAATGAAAATGGCCTGTTCCTGCCTTAACTGATGACATTATCTTGTGAAATTCCTTCTCCTGGCTCATCTTGCCTCAAAAGCTCCCCTACTGAGCATCTTGTGACCCCCCACTCCTGCCCGCCAGAGAACAACCCCCCTTTGACTGTAATTTTCCTTTACCTACCCAAATCTTATAAAATGGCCCCACCCCTATCTCCCCCTTGGCTCTCTTCAGACTCAGCCCGCCTGCACCTAGGTGAAATAAACAGCCTTGTTGCTCACACAAAGCCTGTTTGGTGGTCTCTTCACACAGACGCGCATGAAATTTGGTGCTGTGACTCGGATCGGAGGACCTCCCTTGGGAGATCAATCCCGTCCTCCTGCTCTTTGCTCCGTGAAAAAGATCCACCTACGACCTCGGGTCCTCAGACCCACCAGCCCAAGGAACATCTCACCAATTTTAAATTGAGTAAGCGGCCTCATCTTACTCTCTTCTCCAACCTCTCTCACTATCCCTCAACCACTTTCTCCTTTCAATCTTGGCGCCACCCTTCAATCTCTCCCTCTCTTAATTTCAATTCCTTTCATTTTCTGGTAGAGACAAAGGAGACACATTTTATCCGTGGACCCAAAACTCCGGCGCCAGTCACGGACTAAGGAAGGCAGCCTTCCCTTGGTGTTTAATCATTGCAGCGCCTCTCTGATTTTTCACCCATGTTTCAGAGGTGTCTGACCACGCAGGGACACCTGCCTTGGTCCTTCACCCTTAGTGGCAAGTATCGCTTTTCTAGGGGGCAAGAACCCCCCCCCAATCCCTTCTCTCCGTGTCTCTACCCTTTCTCTGCTTTTCTGGGGGCAAGAACCCCCCCAATCTCTTATTTCCGTGCCCTGACCTCTTATCTCTGTGCCCCAATCCCTTATTTCCACGCCCCAACCTCTTATCTCTGCACCCCATCCTTTATTTCCGCACCCTGACCCCTTATCTCTGTGCCCCGATCCCTTATTTCCGTACCCTGACCTCTTATCTCTGCGCCCCCAACCCCTTATTTCTGTGCCCCGACCCCTTTCCCGCTTTTCTGGAGGGTAAGAACCCCCGAACCCCTTCCCTCCGTGTCACTACTCTGTCTTTTCTCTGGGCTTGCTTCCTTCACTATGGGCAACCTTCCACCCTCCATTCCTCCTTCTTCTCCCTTAGCCTGTGTTCTTAAGAACTTAAAACCTCTTCAACTCTCACCTGACCTAAAATCTAAGCATCTTATTTTCTTCTGCAATGCTGCTTGACCCCAATACAAACTCGACAGTAGTTCCAAATAGCCATAAAATGGCACTTTTAATTTTTCCATCCTACAAGATCTAAATAATTCTTGTCATAAATTAGGCAAATGGTCTGAGGTGCCTGACGTCCATGCATTCTTTTACACATTGGTTCCTCCCTAGTCTCTGTTCCCAACGCAACTAGTCCCAAATCTTCCTTCTTTCTCTCCCGCCTGTCCCCTCAGTCCCAACCCCAAGCATTGCTGAGTCTTTCTAATCTTCCTTTTCTACAGACCCATCTGACCTCTCCCCTCCTCGCCAGGCCGAGCCAGGTCCCAATTCTTCCTCAGCCTCTGCTCTCCCACCCTATAATCCTTTTATCACCTCCCCTCCTCACACCTGGTCCGGCTTGCCGTTTCATTCCGTGACTAGCCTTCCCCCACCTGCCCAGCAATTTCCTCTTAAAAAGGTGGCTGGAGCTAAAGGCATAGTCAAGGTTAATGCTCCTTTTTCTTTATCCAACCTCTCCCAAAATCAGTTAGCGTTTAGGCTCTTTTTCATCAAATATAAAAACCCAGCCCAGTTCATGGCTCGTTTGGCAGCAACCCTGAGACACTTTACAGCCCTAGACCCTGAAAGGTCAGAAGGCCGTCTTATTTTCAATATGCATTTTATTTTATTACCCAATCTGCTCCTGACATTAAATAAAACTCCAAAAATTAAATTCCGGCCCTCAAACCCCACAACAGGACTTAATTAACCTTGCTTTCAAGGTGTACAATAATAGAGTAGAGGCAGCCAAGTAGCAACATATTTCTGAGTTGCAATTCCTTGCCTCCACTGTGAGACAAACCCCAGCCACATCTCCAGCACAAAAGAACTTCCAAACACCTAAATCGCAGCGGCCAGGCATTCCTCCAGGCCCGCCTCCCCCAGGAGCTTGCTACAAGTGACAGAAATCTGGCCACCAGGCCAAGGAATGCCCGCAGCTCACGATTCCTCCTAAGCCGCGTCCCATCTGTGCGGGACCCCACTGAAAATCAGACTGTTCAACTCACCTGACAACCAGTCCCAGAGCCCCTAGAACTCTGGCCCAAGGCTCTCTGACTGACTCCTTCCCAGATCTTCTCGGCTTAGCGGCTGAAGACTGACACTGCCCGATCGCCTCAGAAGCCTGCAAGACCATCACAGATGCTCTAGGTAACTCTCACAGTGGAAGGTAAGTCCGTCCCCTTCTTAATCAATATGGAGGCTACCCACTCCACATTACCTTCTTTTCAAGGGCCTGTTTCCCTTGCCTCCATAACTGTTGTAGGTATTGACAGCCAGGCTTCTAAACCTCTTAAAATTCTCCAACTCTGGTGCCAACTTAGACAATACTCTTTTAAGCACTCCTTTTTAGTTATCCCCACCTGCCCAGTTCCCTTATTAGGCCGAGACACTTTAACTAAATTATCTGCTTCCCTGACTGTTCCTAGGCTACAGCCACACCTCATTGCCACCTTTTCCCCCAGTTCAAAGCCTCCTTCACATCCTCCCCTTGTATCTCCCCACCTTAACCCACAAGTATAAGACATCTCTACTCCCTCCTTAGCAACCAATCATCCACCCCTTACCATCTCATTAAAACCTAATCACTCTTACCCCGCTCAGTGCCAATATCCCATCCCACAGCACACTTTAAAAGGATTAAAGCCTGTTATCACTCACCTGTTACAGCATGGCCTTTTAAAGCCTATAAACTCTCCTTACAATTCCCCCATTTTACCTGTCCTAAAACCAGACAAGCCTTACAAGTTAGTTCAGGATCTATGCCTTATCAACCAAATTGTTTTGCCTATCCACCCCGTGGTGCCAAACCCATAGACTCTCCTATCCTCAATACCTGCCTCTACAACCCATTATTCTGTTCTATATCTCAAACATGCTTTCTTTACTATTCCTTTGCACCCTTCATCCCAGCCTCTCTTCGCTTTCACTTGGGCTGACCCTGACACCCATCAGGCTCAGCAAATTACCTGGGCTGTACTGCCACAGAACTTCACAGACAGCCCCCATTACTTCAGTCAAGCCCAAATTTCTTCCTCATCTGTTACCTATCTCAGCGTAATTCTTATAAAAATACATGTGCTCTCCCTGCCGATCATGTCCAGCTGATCTCTCAAACCCCAACACCTTCTACAAAACAACAACTCCTTTCCTTCCTAGGCATAGTTAGATACTTTTGACTTTAGATACCTGGTTTTGCCATCCTAACAAAACCATTACATAAACTCACAAAAAGAAATCTAGCTGACCCCATAGATCCTAAATCCTTTCCCCACTCCTCTTTCCATTCCTTGAAGACAGCTTTAGAGACTGCCCCTATCCTGGCTCTCCCTGACCCATCCCAACCCTTTTCATTACCCACAGCTGAAGTGCAGGGCTGTGCAGTCAGAATTCTTACACAAGGACTAGGATCGCGTCCTGTAGCCTTTTTGTCCAAACAACTTGACCTTACTGTTTTAGGCTGGCCATCACGTCTCCGTGCAGTGGCTGCTGCCACCCTAATACTTTAGAGGCCCTTAAAACAACAAACTATGCTCAACTCACTCTCTACAGTTCTCATAACTTCCAAAATCTATTTTCTTCCTCACACCTGACACATATACTTTCTGCTCCCCAGCTCCTTCAGCTGTACTCACTCTTTGTTAAGTCTCCCACAATTACCATTGTTCCTGGCCCGGACTTCAATCCGGCCTCCCACATTATTCCTGATACCACACCTGACCCCATGACTGTATCTCTCTGATCCACCTGACATTCACCCCATTTCCCGATATTTCCTTCTTTCCTGTTCCTCACCCTGATCACACTTGGTTTATTGATGGCAGTTCCACCAGGCCTAATGGCCACACACCAGCAAAGGCAGGCTATGCTATAGTACAAGCCACTAGCCCACGTCTTAGAACCTCTCATTTCCTTTCCATTGTGGAAATCTATCCTCAAGGAAATAACTTCTCAGTGTTCCATCTGCTATTCTACTACTCCTCAAGGATTATTCAGGCCCCCTCCCTTCCCTACACATCAAGCTCGGAGATTTGCCCCCACCCAGGACTGGCAAATTGGCTTTACTCAACATGCCCCGAGTCAGAAAACAAAAATACCTCTTAATCTAAGCAGACACTTTCATTGAATAAGTAAAGGTCTTTCCTACAAGGTCTGAGAAGGCCACCGCTGTCATTTCTTCCCTTCTGTCAGACATAATTCCTCGGTTTGGCCTTCCCACCTCTATACAGTCCAATAGCAGACCAGCCTTTATTAGTCAAATCAGCCAAGCATTTTTTCAGGCTCTTAGTATTCAGTGAAACCTTTATATCCCTTACAGTCCTCAGTCTTCAGGAAAGGTAGAACGGACTAATGGTCTTTTAAAACCTCACCAAGCTCAGCCACCAACTTAAAAAAGACTGGACAATACTTTTACCACTCTCCGTTCTCAGAATTCAGGCCTGTCCTCAGAATACTACAGGGTACAGCCCATTTGAGATCTTGTATAGACATTCCTTTTTATTAAGCCCCAGTCTCATTCCAGACACCAGACCAACTTGGACTGTGCCCCAAAAAACTTGTCATCCCTACTATCTTCTGTCTAGTCATACTCCTATTCACCGTTCTCAACTACTCATACATGCCGTGCTCTTGTTTATACTGCCAGTTTACACTGTTTTTCCAAGCCATCACAGCTGATATTGATGCTATCCCCAAACTGCCACTCTTAACTCTTAAAGTAAATGAATAATCTTTGCTGACAGGACTATGCTGAATCTCCTTAGGCACTCTCTAATTAGATGTCCTAAGTCCTCCCAATTCTTAGACCTTTAATAGCTATTTTTCTCCTTCTCTTATTCCGTTTAGTTTTTCAATTTATACAAAACCGTATCCAGGCCATCACTAATAATTCTAAATGTTTCTTCTACAATCCCACGATATCACCCCTTACCACAAAATCTTCAGCTTAATCTCTCCCACTCTAGGTTCCCATGCCGCCCCTAATCCCGCTCAAAGCAGCCCTGAGAAACATCGCCCATTATCTCTCCATACCACCCCCAAAAATTTTCACCATCCCAACACTTTACCACTATTTCATTTTATTTTTCTTATTAATATAAGAAGACAAGAATGTCAGGCCTCTGAGCCCAAGCTAAGCCATCATATCCCCTGTGACCTGCATGTACACATCCAGATGGCCGGTTCCTGTCTTAACTGATGACATTCCACCACAAAAGAAATGAAAATGGCCTGTTCCTGCCTTAACTGATGACATTATCTTGTGAAATTCCTTCTCCTGGCTCATCCTGGCTCAAAAGCTCCCCTACTGAGCACCTTGTGACCCCCACTCCTGCCCGCCAGAGAACAACCCCCCTTTGACTGTAATTTTCCTTTACCTACCCAAATCTTATAAAATGGCCCCACCCCTATCTCCCTTGGCTGACTCTCTTTTCAGACTCAGCCCACCTGCACCCAGGTGAAATAAACAACCTTGTTGCTCACACAAAGCCTGTTTGGTGGTCTCTTCACAGGGACGCGCATGAAAATACTGTTCTAAATGTCTAGTTTTCAACAACTATAAGACATGCAAAGAAAAAAAGAGAATGGCCTATATACACACGAGGGGAAAAAAGCAATCAACAAAAAGTGACTCTGGGGAAGCCTAAACATTTGATTTACTAAAAAGACTATAAGTCAGCTTTGAAAAAAAAATTTATAGGGGCAAGGTCTCACTATGTTGTCCAGGTTGTTCTCAAACTCCTGGCTTCAACAATCCCCCCACCTCAGGCTCCCAAAGTGCTAGGATTACAGGTGTGAGCCACTATGCCTAGCTAAATCTACTATTTAAAATATGTTAAAAAAAAAAAAAAAAAACAAAGAAAAACTTTGCCTAGGCCAAGCAGTAGCTCACTCTATAATCCTGGTACTTTGGGAGGCTGAGGCAGGTGAATTGCTTGAGGCCAGGATTTCGAGACCAGCCTGGGTGACATGGGAAGACCCCATCTCTACAAATAGAATGAAATAATTAGCAGGAAATGGTGGTACCGGCCTGTGGTCCCAGCTACACAGGAGTCTAAGATGAGAAGATGGCTTGAGCCTAGGAGATTGAGGCTGCAATGAGCCATGAGCCATGTTCACACCACTGTGCTCCAGCCTGGATGACAAAGTGAGAACCTGTTGCCAACAAAAAAAAAGACTAAAAAACTTAAGAGAAGTGTGGAAATAATGGCTCACTCAATAGAATTTATCAATAAGGAGGTAGAAATTATTTTTTAAATAACCAAATAGAAACCCTGGGGTTGAAAAGTATAATAACTGAAATGAAAAATTTGATAGGAGCTCAAGAGCAGAGTTGAGAAGGCAGAACAAAAATCAGTGAACTTGAAGGTTCACTGATTATTCAGTTTGAGAAACTGAGATTATCCAATTTGAGAAACAAAGAAAAAAGAATGATGAAAAAATGAACAAAACCTATAAAACCTGTAAAACACCCTCAAGTATAAGAACATAAAAATAAATAACAATAGCCTGAGAAAGAGAAGAGAAAGAGAAGGCATAAATATTTGAAGAAATAATGTTTGAAAACTTCCCAAATTAGATTAATCTACACACCCAAAAAGCTCAATGAGCTCCAAGCAGGATAAACAGCAAGAGATCCACACCTAAACACAACATAATCAAACTGTCAAAGACAAAGACAAAAATAGCATCTTGAAAGAGGCAAGAGAAAAATGACTTGTCACATACAAGGGATCCTCAATAAGATTAACAGCTGATTTGTCATCAGGAGCCATCAAGAAGGCAGGGGATGGGCATACTAAGAGTACAAGAGAAAAAAGTCTATGCCCAGCAAAACCGTGTATCAAAATGGGGAGTTGGGGGGAAGAGTATGGAGAAAAGCACTGCCATAGGACGGCTGAGACTATGGCTGAGAAGGTGTCAGTGGACAGCATGGAGAAGGAGGCTCTTGCAGCAGCTAAGGAGCTGGCCACTCAGAAGCATGAACCAAGACTGCACAAATTCTGGGAACTACATCTGAAGCAGACTGAAGCTTGAAAATTAAATTGCCAAGAAGTTGTGGAGGATGATAAACGACTTAAAACTACCTGCAAACTGGGAAGCTAATAAGGCTCATTTCAAATGGGAATTGCAGGAAGAAGGATAAAAAAAAAAAGAATGTTCAGACAAAGACTATGAGAAAAGATACAGAAAGATGGGAGAGGAAAAGGAAAAACTCCAATCTGGGATTTTTACATTATGCCACTTCCCAGTTACACCAGTATCATTTGTTGACCAAGCAGATCAAACCTGACATAGAAATATATTAAAAACTAAGAGAAAAATATGGAGAGGTATTCTACACAACATCCAACAGCCTTCTTCATGGAACATATGTGCCTTCCACAGAGAAAATTGATAGGACAGAAAAGCAAATTGAAAAGTGAGATGAATATAGCTGGAGACACCCTTAGGATGATGATGCAGATATCAACTACTAAACATTTAAAGAATTAACAACAATCCTTCTTAAACTCTTCCAAAAAAATGAAGCAGAGAAAAAGTTTCTAACTAATTCTATGAGGTTAGAATTACCCTGATACCAAAGGCAGATAAAGACATCATTAGAAAAGAAAATTACAGAGCAATATCCTTTATAAATATAGATGATGAAATCCTCAATAAAATATTAGCAGGTTGAACTCAACAGCAAATTAAAAGGATCATTCACCATAACCAAGTGGAATTTATTCCAAGAATGCAGGGGTGATAAAACATAAGAAAATCAATCCATGTAACACATCATATTAATAGAATGAAGAGGAAAAACCAAATGATCATTTCAGTTGACACAGAGAAAGTATTTAACAAAATCTAACCTTTTAATGATAAAAATTAAGAAAACTAGGAATAAAGAGACCATTTCCCAACGTGATATAAAGCATTTATGAGAAAGCCACAGCTAGAAGGATATCAATGATGAAATACTGAAAGTTTTCCCCCTAAGATCAGGAACAAGAAAAGGATGCCCTGCTATTCAATATTGTAATGGAAGTTCTAACCAGAGCTATTCAACAAGAACAAGTAGTAGAAGGCATCAGCTGAGAATGGTGGCTCATGCCTGTCATCCCAGCACTTTGAGAGGCCAAGGTGGGAGGATTACTTGAAGCCAGGAGTTCAAAACCAGCCGGAGCAAACTTTTCCTGAGGGAAAGTTTGGAACTTCTTAGAGATTGATTAAGTGGTTGTGATCAAAATGTTCATAGAAATATAGACAGTAAAGGCCATGCTGACATCTCAGATACAAATTAAGAACTTATTAGGAACTGGACCAAACCTTGTTAGTATAAACAAAGAACTGGCTGCATTGTCTCCATGCTCTAAGACTCTGTAGAAGGTCAAACTTAAGAGTAAAGACCTAGGGCATCTGGTGGAAGAAATTTCTAAGCAGCAAAGCCTTCAAGAAGTGGTGTGGCTGCTTTTACCAGCTTACAATCAGTTCCAGCAGGAAAAGAATCACCTATGAACCCACAATATCTTAGACAGGTCTCAAACAATTTAGAAAGTTTAATTTGCAAGGTTAAGGACACACCCATGACACAGCCTCAAGAGGTCCTGATGACATGTGCCCAAGGTGGTTGGGGTACAGCTTGGTTTTATACATTTTAGGGGGACATGAGACATAATATGTGTAAGATGTACATTGGTTCAGTCAGGAAAGGTGAGACAACTCAAAGGTGGGATGGGGGTGGGGGTGGGCTTCCAGGTTATAGGTAGATAAAAGACAAAAGGTTACATTCTTTTGAGTCCTTGATCAGCCTTTCACTGAATACACAATTTAGTCTGCGCCAGGCATGGTAGCTCACACCTGTAATCCCAGCACTTTGGGAGGCTGAGGCGGGTGGATCACTCGAGGTCTCTCAGAACCTCTCACTCTCAGGAGTTTGAGACCAGCATTGGCCAACATAGAGAACCCCTATGCTAAAAATACAAAAATTAGCTGGGCATGATGGTATGTGCCTATAGTCCCAGCTATATGGGAGGCTGAGGCAGGAGAATCACTTGAACCTGGGAGGCAGGGGTTGCAGTGAGCTGAGATTGCACCACTGCACTCCAGCCTGGGTGACAGGGTGAGACTCTGACTCAAAAAAAAAAAAAAAGAAAAAAGAAAAAGTTTAGTCTGTCTCAGTGTATCTGCATTTTTACATAAACAATAGGGCACAGGAAGCAATCGGATATGCAACTGTCTCAGGTGAGCAGAGGGATGACTTCCTGTCCCACATCTGTGAAAATAAGCTATCAGTTTACATTGCCAGGGTGAAATTCAACAGAACTGTTTTAGGGTAAAGATCTTGAGGCCCACAAGAAATTTCCTTGTGGGCAAATTGTGAGGGAGATTTTTTTTTTTTAATCTTTGTAGCTGTCTTATTTAGGAATAAAATGGGAGGCAGGTTTGCCTGACATAGTTCCCAGCTTGACTTTTCCCTTGGCTTAGTGATTTTGGAATCCAAGATTTATTTTCCTTTCACATTTTTTCTGTTTCTTTTTAAAATCTTTCAGAAAGACCATTTTAGAAGAAAATGAGTCTCCAGTCTCAGGTTTTTCTGATCACTTATAGCTAGGATAATTTATTCTAGACAGGTAGGTCTCACATTATTAGAAAAGCTCATTTTTAGCAGGTTGTAAAGTATCATGTTCTACAAAGAGAAAATAGGGAAAGAAAGAAAACAACAAACAAATGAAAAGATAGAGCAATTTTTCTCTGAAGTTCATACATCAGTAGGCTGGCATATAGGTTGCTGTTATTTTCTTCTGAAGTTTAAGTTGTGTAGCTTCAGTTCACAGGGTTTTAAGAAAGCACAGCATAATTTTTAGTGATTTCAAATCACAAAAAATGAAAAAAAGGAAGGAAAGAAGAAAAAAATTGAAAATATTATTTTGAATACCTGTACCCCCCCAAAATTTTTAAATTCAGTCCAAACCAGAAAATAATAAAAATTGAAAAATATTAGGCAAGACTAGTATCTAATAACAGGTGTACTATAGTTCACTTTGAAAAATAATTTTTCTCTCTCCAGTCCCCATTTTCACTAAACACAAATCATAGTACAAATTTATGCATAAAGTAAGTGTTAGTCTTATTATACTTGGCCTGTGTATTTGCATGAAGTCAGCAAGAATAATTATGTGCTGGCTGGGCGCAGTGGCTCACACCTGTAATCCCAGCACTTTGGGAGGCTGAAACAGGTGGCTCACTTGAGGCCAGAAGTTCAAGACCAGCCTGGGCAACAGGGAGAAACCCCATCTCCACTAAAAATACAAAAACTAGCCAGGCATGGTGGCACATGCCTGTAGTCCAACTATTCAGGAGGCTGAGACATGAGAATCACTTGAATCTCAGAGGCAGAGGTTGCAGTGAGCCCAGATTGTGCCACTGTACTCCAGCCTGGGCAACAGAGCAAGATTCTGTCTCAAAAAAGAAAAAATTATTTGCCATATAGGCTCTTAAAAAAAAACAACTGGCTTTGCTGGAACTTTATTCCATAAGAAATTTCAGATTAGACTTCAATGCCTCAAGCCTAGCCTGTGCCTGCAGATACTTGTATAAATTCGGTGAAGTCCCAAGATAATTTGAGTCTCCTGGGCCTATCAGAAAGTGACTCTTTTTTTTTTTTTTTTTTTTTGAGACAAAGTCTCACTCTGTCGCCCAGGCTGGAGTGCAATGGTGCAATATCGGCTCACGGCAACCTCTGCCACCCAGGTTCAAGTGATTCTCGTGCCTCAGCCTCCCAAATAGCTGGAATTACATGCACATGCCACCACGCCCAGCTCATTTTTTTATTTTTAGTAAAGATGGGGTTTTGCTCTGTTGGCCTGTTGGCCAACTGGTCTCAAACTTCTGACCTTAAGTGATCCACCCACCTTGGCCTCCCAAAGTGCTGGGATTACAGGCATGAGGCACCACACCTGGCCCAGAAAGTGACATGCTTTACTTACCACAGGTCAGGAAACTGTACAGGAACTGTATGGACAAGGCATGAGGCCAGCTTTCCCAAGGGGTTTTATGACTCTGTAAGTCAACTTTGATTCCTTAAAGCAGTTGATTTATATCTGAAAGTATGCCATTCCAATCAAAACCTTGGTAAAATAACCAGTGTCTTCAATTGTATCCTGTTACAAAAGAAAACAGATTCTTATTGAACTTATGCAAATAACTAGACTGCCATAAATTAAGTATACTTGCAAATAGTTTTCAAATTCCGGAGAAATCAGGTAGAGGAATATGCTTCAGATTTTGCTCACAGGAATTTAGTTTACCCAATTGTTAAAAGCTGTAAATCGCTCAAAGATGAAGGGTTTTCTCAACTCAGAAACAAAAGAATTACCAATGTTTCAAACAAAGTCATAAAAAGATTATTTCAGTTTTCCATTAGTTTAGTCCATGTAATTAACTCCGGTTCTGCTCAATGTTTATGAACACATTAACTGTCTACGGGAGTCTTAGATGTTTCTCCTCTATTCTAGTGTCACAATCTCCCAAATTATCAGAAACCTGCATTCAAAAGCACCTGTCAGAGTCATATAGCTATTTATAAAATCACCTTTTGAAAAGGATAAAAGTAGGCTGGGCACAGTGGCTCATGTCTGTAATCCCAGCACTTTGGAAAGCTGAGGTGGGTGGATCACTTGAGGTCAGGAGTTTGAGATTATCCTGGCCAACATGGCAAAACCCCATCTTTACTAAAAATACAAAAATTAGCTGGGCATGGTGGCATGCACCTGTAACCCCAGCTACTTGGGAGGCTGAGGGGGGAGAATCACTTGAATTCGGGAGGCGGAGGTTGCATTGAGCCAAGATTGCACCACTGCACTCCAGCCTGGGTGACAGAGTATGACTCTTTCTCAGAAAAAAAAAAAAAAAGGATAAAAGTAAAACAACTGTGGATGACAAAACTCTTAGAACAGTCATAGTTAGACATGATTGACAAGAAAATTTAGTTACTTCTGTGGCATACAACAATTTTACATGATAAGCATAATTCCTACTGACAACATATACTAAGACTCATCTGAGGCCAGGCGTGGTGGCTCATGCCTGTAATCCCAGCACTTTGGGAGGCCGAGGTGAGTGGATCACGAGGTCAGGAGTTCGAGACCAGCCTGACCAACACGGTGAAACCCCATCTCTACTAAAAACACAAAAATTAGCCAGGCGTGGTGGCGCGTGCCTGTAATCCCAGCTACTCGGGAGGCTGGGGCAGAAGAATCGCTTGAATCCAGGAGGCGGAGGTTGCAGTGAGCCGAGATCATGCCACTGTACTCCAGCCTGGGCAACAGGACGAGACTCCATCTCAAAAAAAAAAAGGACTAATCCCAATCACAGGAATCTGAAAAATGGTAAATACCATTTCATATTTGACAAAACTTCCTATATGACTTTATTATATCAAATAAGCCAAATATGTCTTTTTTGCACTTCAGGGGACCTAACATCAAAAAAATTAAGAGAAGCAAAGTTAGAATTTGATTTTGGAAAGTTTGTCAAATATAACACTTGATATCACAAAATAGGATCATTGTAAAATATTATAAAATAATTCTTTTTTTAGCCAAAATGATAACTCAAAGATTTCAAAAAGGAAAAAACTTTTATTCTTTGAGAAAAGAGACTTACTTTCCTAAACAATAAGCCCTAATAAAGACAGCATAAGAACAACTAAATCTCTCAAAATTTTATAAACAGGCCGGGCATGGTGGCTCATGCCTGTAATCCCAGCACTTTGGGACGCCAAGGCAGGTGGATCACTTGAGGTCAGGAGTTCGAGACCAGCCTGGCCAACATGGTGAAACCCTGTCTCCACTAAAAATACAAAAATTACCCAGGTGTGGTGGCATGTGCCTGTAGTCCCAGCTACTTGGGAGGCTGAGGCAGGAGAATTGCTTGAACCCAGGAGGCAGAGGTTGCAGTGAGTTGAGATTGTGCCACTGCACTCCAACCTGGGCAACAGAGCAAGACTCTGTCTCAAAAAAACAATTATAAACAAAATCTACTAAATTTTAGTCATCTTGACCATAAGATATAATTTCCATAAACCTTTCTATAACCTGTATAACCTTTTATTAAGGAGTGTGCTAATGCTCTAAGAAAATGCTCAAAGACCAGCCATATGCTGGTTTTGCATCAGTGTGCCTTTGATATTAATGGTTAGGTTTATAGAGAACCAAACTAATTTAATCTCTCAACATCAGCCCTTACAATCGCATGCACCCACCTCTTCCACAATAGTCCCTGAGCCTTGGGAGGTCGAATACTTTTAATTTCTGGCCCTGTGTCTCATGAAAGCAGTTTATTTTGATTGGCATCTTCTACCAGGTCTGAAGATGAGGCTTTAACTGCTGTCAGTATTTAAGATTGAGCAGGACTTAGCGTCCTTTTTAGACTCAAGAGTCAAACCCTGTAATTGAATGGCACAAAAACTTGAAAAGCACATACAGAAAGTTACACGGATGCAATAACCTTAATTTAGAATGTTTTTTAATTTCTGTTTTTTCTAAGCAAACCAAAACTTAATAATAATGATATAAGCATTATTTCAATAAAACATAAAATCTGTTTGTTAGGCCAGTTACCAAAAGGCAAAAGCAAAGACCTTCTGCAGTGCAATTTCTGTTCCCTATGGGCAATCCATTTAGATAATCTGCAAGTCAAAACTAACAAAAATAGTACTTGAATTAGACATAGGAAGAATGTTTCCTGGGTCACAAGTAAAAATTTTCAGATTCATAGAACAATTTAAAGCCAAGAGCACAGGATACTATGTTAGAAGAAAACATTTCCTTTAGACCTTTAAGATAAAACATTTTTAGCATCAGGCCACAACAAATAATTAGAACCTGAGGGGAAAAAAACTTATAGGAGCTGAAAATGAGTTGAAGGAGAGTTATTATTTCAGTCCTTTTAAAAGGGGAGAGAAAGCTGAAAACAGCAAAATGCAATAAAAGTTGAACTTTGGGCTAAAAAAAAATTAAAATCTCTTGTAATTTTATTAAGAGTAAATCAATACCTTAAGAAAATGTTGCTGTTCTAACCAATTGTTTGGTGTTTGTTTTTTTTAGATCAAAACCCAATCTCTAGAAAAAGTATTATAAATAGTTTCCCTTTAATTACAGACAACTTGATACAAATCATTTACAACATGCTTGGACTTCCTGTTTTATCCTAGACATCCCTCTTTCTTAAATAACCAGTCATTTTATTTCAGGACAAAATTTTACCACACGAGATTCTTTCTTACATAAAATTATTTTCCTTTTAACCTTTCTTGCCAAAAACAACTCTTTATATTTGTAACTTTCTTTACATTGCTCATATTTACTGACTACCTTTATCTTGTTTCATAAATAACTTTTAAATAACCTTGGAATTAGACAAAAATTATTTTCCTTTAAATAAGAACACGTTTCTTTTTTTAGAAAAATGTTTTCCTATAACTTTTTTAAAAGGAAATGACCCAGACATTTAATGAATATCTATTATTTAACTTCATATAACTTTAGATTTTAAATTATATGATAAGATTATTTATAAGCCTTTATTCCATTACATTTACCTAACTAATTTTTAAAAATAGTTTACCCAGATTACTTATGAAAACTGTGATAGCTATCATTTAAAGTTATTTCCCTGATGGCCAGCCCAGTGGCTCATGCCTGTAATCCCAGTACTTTGGGAGGCTGAGGTGAGAGGATCGCTTGAGGCCAGGAGTTTGAGACCAGCCTGGCCAACATGGCAAAACACTACCTCTACCAAAAACACAAACATGAGCTAGGCCATAGTGGTGCATGCCTGTAATCCCAGCTACTTGGGAGGCTGAGGCACAAGAATCACTTGAACCTGGGAGGCAGAGGTTGCAGGTTGCAGTGAGCCGTGATCATGCCACTGCACTCCAGCCTGGGTGACAGAGTGAGACTTTATCACAAACAAAGAAACAAACAAAAAGCAACAAAAATAAACTTATTTTCTTGTTAACTATTTGTTTTTGTTTTTGATTTCCTTCGACTTTTAAGTTCTGAGGTACATGTGCAGGATGTGCAGGTTTATTATATATGTAAACGTGTGCCATGGTGGTTTGCTTCACAGATCAACCCATCGCCTTGGTATTAAGTCCAGCATCCATTAGCTATTCTTCCTGATGCTCTCCCTCCCACTGAGAAGCCCCAGTGTGTGTTGATCCTCTCATGTGTCCATGTGTTTCCATTGTTCAGCTCCCACGTATAAGTGAGAACATGCAGTGTTTGGTTTTCTGTTCCTGCATTAGTTTGCTCAGGATAACAGCTTCCAGCTCCATCCATGTCCCTGCAAAGGACATGATCTCATTCCTTCTTATGGCTGCATAGTATTCCATGGTGTGTATGTACCATGTTTTCTTTATCCAGTCTATCTTTTATGGGCATTTGGGTTGATTCCATGTCTTTGGTATTGCGAGTAGTGCTGCAATGAACATACACATGCACATATCTTTATAACAGAATGATTTTTATATTCCTTTGGGTATATACCCAGTAAGGGGATTGCTGGGTCAAATGGTATTTCTGCTTCTAGATCTTTGAGGAATTGCCACACTGTCTTCCACAATTTACACTCCCACCAACAATGTAAAAGTGTTCCTTTTTCTCTGCAACCTCGACAGCATCTGTTGTTTCTGGACTTTTTAGTAATCGCCATTCTGGCTGGTATGAGATGGTATCTCACTGTGGGTTTTCTGGGGGTTTTGTTTGTTTTGAGGCAGAGTCTCGTTTTGTTTCCCAGTCTGCAGTGCAGTGACACAATCTTGACTCACAGCAACCTCCACCTACTGGGTTCAAGCAATTCTCCTGCCTCAACCTCCTGAGTAGCTGGGATTTCAGGCATGTGCTACCATGCCCAGCTAATTTTTGTATTTTTGGTAAAGACGAGGTTTCACTATGTTGGCCGGGCTGGTCCCAAATTCCTGACCTCCAGTGATCCACCCACATCTGCCCCCAAGGTACTGGGATTACAGGCACGAGACACTGCTCCTGGCCTCATTGTGGTTTTGATTTGCATTTCTCTAATGATCAGTGATGTTGACCTTTTTTTCATATGGTTAACCATTTTTATAATCTGTGAATTTCAGATTTTCCTAGGTAAGAAACTTAAGATTAGATAAATGGTGTTTTGTTTACCAAAAATTCAGGATTTAGCTGTTTTCATTAACTAAACAATATTAAATGCCTTATATATCAAATTTTACATAAACAGTTCTCTTTTGGGCTACATTCATAGCTTTACAACCTTCATGCCAAATGTTGACATCTAGCAGAGATCAATTCTGAAGCCATTTCTAATTCTACTTCACCAATATTTTTAAAACCAGCTTATTTATTAAAGATGTACTTAAGTCGAGGCCGGGTGTGGTGGCTCACGCCTGTAATCCCAGCACTTTGGGAGGCCGAGGCAGGCAGATCACAAGGTCAGGGGATCGAGACCATCCTGGCTAACATGGTGAAACCCCCTCTCTACTAAAAATACAAAAAATTAGCCTGGTGTGGTGGCAGGCGTCTGTAGTCCCAGCTACTCAGGAGGCTGAGGCCGAAGAATGGCATAAGTAAACCCGGGAGGCGGAGCTTGCAGTGAGCCGAGATGGTGCCACTGCACTCCAGCCTGGAGGACAGAGTAAGACTCCATCTCAAAAAAAAAAAAAAAAGATTTACTTAAGTCACTTGAACTTGAAAAAGGACTTGGTTTAAAGTCTCAATTTTCTAATAAAGTATTTAAGTGCTTTTTTCTTTAAGCCAATTAATTAATGCTCTTTTATATATTTTTAGTAATGAAACATCATATACATGACACATAAATATGTAGATGTATTAGACACGCAGGTAGAAGTAGATCTTATAGATTCATAAAACCTCTTTTTTCCTATTTTAGATTTCCAAATTCCTTTCTTTTCTTTTTTTTTTTTTTTTTTGGCAGCAAAGAAAGAATTTAATAATCACAGGGCTAGCCAAGTGGTAATGAAATGGGAGGACTTTTCCCTTATCCCCCTTGCAGGGTGTGCAATGGGGGTGTGGCTCACTTCTTCAGTGCCCCCATGCTCAAACCCCCAGGGGGAGCATGGGCTCCAACCCTATGGCAGTGTCTAGGGTTGAGTGTTTACAGCTCCCAAAGCCGCAGTGGGCATGTGTTACAGTGTGCTCTTTCAGCTTAGCTGTCCGCAGGCTGACTTGTGTTAATCAGCTCAATTAGACCCTCAGCCTTATCACAAGGACAGAGGGCTTTCTGTATCCCCAGGGGTTCTTGCCCTAGTGTACCGGAACAACTGGATCACACATGGTCTTTGTCACACACATCCGTCCGTGTGAAGAGACCACCAAATAGGTTTTGTGTGAGCAACAAGGCTGTTTATTTCACCTGGGTGCAGGCAGGCTGAGTCTGAAAAAGGAGTCAGCAAAGGGTGGTGGGATTATCATTAGTTCTTATAGGTTTTGGGATAGGCAGTGGAGTAAGGAGCAATGTTTTGTGGGCAGGGGGTGGATCTCATAAAGTATATTCTTAAGGGTGGGGGAGATTACAAAGAGCCTTCTTAAGGGTGGGGGAGATTACAAAGTACATTGATCAGTTAGGGTGGGGCAGAAACAAATCACAATGGTGGATCGTCATCAGTTAAGGCTATTTTCACTTCTTTTGTGGATCTTCAATTCTTCAGGCCATCTGGATGTACACATGCAGGTCACAGGGGATATGATGGCTTAGCTTGGGCTCAGAGGCCTGACATTCCTGTCTTCTTATATTAATAAGAAAAATAAAATAGTGTTGAAGTGTTGGGGCAGAAAAATTTTGGGGGGTGGTATGGAGAGATAATGGGTGATATTTCTCAGTGCTGGTTTGAGCGGGATTAGGGGTGGCATGGGAACCTAGAGTGGGAGAGATTAAGCTAAAGGAAGATTTTGTGGTAAGGGGTGATATTGTGGGGTTGTTAAAAATAGCATTTGTCATATAGAATGACTGGTGATGGCCTGGATGTGGTTTTGTATGAATTGAGAAACTAAATGGAAGACACAAGGTCCGAATTAAGAGAAGGAGAAAAACAGGCATTAAATGACTAAAAATTGGGAGGACCCTGGACATCCAATTACAGAGTGCTCAAGGGGGTTCAGTGTAATTACTTGCTTGGTTGGTGAGTTTTTGGGCTCTATCCTTCAGAGAGTCCTCCTTTTTAAGTTGGAGGCTGAGCTTGGTGAGGTGTGTTTTTAAAAGACCATTAGTCTGTTCTACCTTTCCTGAAGATTGAGGATGGTAAGGGGTATGAAGGTTTCACTGAATACCAAGAGCCTGAGAAACTGCTTGGGTGATTTGACTAGTAAAGGCTGGTCCATTATCAGACTGTATAGAGGTGGGAAGGCCAAACCGAGGAATTGTCTGACAGAAGGGAAGAAATGACCACAGTGGCCTTCTCAGACCCTGTGGGAAAGGCCTCTACCCATCCAGTGAAAGTGTCTACTTAGACCAAGAGGTATTTTAGTTTTCTGTCTTGGGGCATGTGAGTAAATTTGCCAGTCCTTGGCAGGCACAAATCCCCGAGCTTGATGTGTAGGGAAGGGAGGGGGCCTGAACAATCCCTGAGGAGGAGTAGAATAGCAGATGGAACACTGAGAAGTGATTTCCTTGAGGATAGATTTTCACGATGGAAAGGAAATGAGAGGTTCTAAGAGGCGGGCTAGCAGCTTGTAACCTACATGGAAGAGGCTATGAAATGATGACAGAATAGAATGGGCCTGTGAGGCTGGAAGGAGATATTTTCCTTGGTCTAAGAACCATTTGCCTTGTGTGGGAAGAGATTGATAGGTGGAAGTTTCAGTGGGGGAGTAGGTGGGAGTGACCGATGAGAAGGAGAAAAACTGGCCATGAGGGACAGAAGTTGGAATGCTAGCTGCTTTTTTAGCTACCTTATCAGCATAAGTGTTGCCCTGAGCAATGGGATCTGACGCCTTTTGATGGCCCTTGCAGTGAATGACTCCAGCTTCCTTTGGAAGTAAAGTGGCCTTGAGAAGAGTTTTTATTAAAGAGGCATTAATGATGGAGGACCCTTGCATAGTGAGGAAACCTCTTTCAGCCCATATAACAGCATGGTGCTGCAGGATATGGAAGGCATATTTAGAGTCAGTATAAATATTGACACGTAGTCCCTTTGCAAGGGTGAGGGCTTGAGTTAAGGCAATGAGTTTGACTTGCTGAGAGGTAGTGGAGGGGGGCAGAAAGTATATGCATCAGGTATGAGGAAGAAAATAGATTTTGGAAGTTATGAGAACTATAGAGAGTGAGTTGAGCATAGTTTGTGATTTTGAGGGCCTCTAAAAGTATTAAGGCAGTGGCAGCTGCCGCACACAGACATGAGGGCTAGGCTAAAACAGTAAGGTCAAGTTGTTTGGATAAAAAGGCCACAGGGCACAGTCCCAGTCCTTGTGTAAGAATTTCGACCACACAGCCCTGCACTTCGGCTGTGTGTAATGAAAAAGGCTGGGATGAGTTTGGGAGAGCTAGTGTGGGAGCAGATTTTAGGGCTGTTTTTTAAGAAATGGAAAGGGGAGTGGGGAAAGGATTTAGGATTTATGGGGTCAGCTAGGTTTATCTAGAACAGAATGGGTTGTGGAGGGAGGTACTGAGGATAGGAGAGTCTATGGGTTTGGCACCACAGGGTAGATAGGCAAGACAATTTAATTTGGTTGATAAGACACAGATCCTGAACTAACCTGTAAGACTTGTCCAGTTTTTGGACAGGTAAAATGGGGGAATTGTAAGGAGAGTTTATAGGCTTTAAAAGGCCATGCTGTAACAGGTGAGTGATAACAGGCTTTAATGCTTTGAAAGCCTGCTGTGGGATGGGATACTGGTGTTGAGCAGGGTAAGGGTGATTAGGTTTTAATGGGATGGTAAGGGGTACATCATCCATCGCCAAGGAGGGAGTAGAGGTGTCCTATACTTGTGGATTAAGGTGGGGAGATACAAAGAGAGAATGTGAAGGAGGCTTTGAACTGGGGGAAAAGGCAGCAATGAGGTGTGGCTGTAGCCCAGGAATAGTCAGGGAAGCAGATAATTTAGTTAAAATGTCTCGACCTAATAAGGGAGCTGGGCAGGTGGGGATAACTAAAAAGGAGTGCATTAAAGAATGTTGTCCAAGTTGGCACCAGAGTTGGGGAGTTTTAAGAGGTTTAGCAGCCTGGCCATCAATACCCACAATGGTTATGGAGGCAAGGGAAACAGGCCCTTGAAAAGAAGGTAATGTGAAGTGGGTAGCCTCCGTGTTGATTAAGAAGGGGACAGACTTACCCTCCACTGTAAGAGTTACCCAAAGCATCTGTGATGATCCACGAGGCTTCCAAGGTGATCGGGCAACGTCAGTCTTCAGCCGCTAAGCCGAGAAGATCTGGGAAGGAGTCAGTCAGAGCCTTGGGCCAGTTGGACAGTCCAATTTCCAGTGGGGTCCCACACAGACGGGACACGGCTTAGGAGGAATCCCAGGCTGTGGGCATTCCTTGGCCTAGTGGCCAGATTTCCGGCACTTGAAGCAAGATCCTGGGGGAGGAAGTCCTGAAGGAATGCCTGACTGCTGTGGCTTAGGCGTTTTGAAGTTTTTGTGTGCTGGAGATATGGCTGGGGTTTCTCTCACAGCAGAGGCAAGTAATTGCAACTCTTTATTATTGTACACCTTGAAGGAGAGGTTAATTAGGTCCTGTTGTGGGGTTTGAGGGCTGGAATCTAATTTTTGGAGCTTTTTCTAATGTCGGGAGCAGATTGGGTAATAAAATGCATATTGAGAATAAGACGGCCTTCTGGCCCCTCTGGGTCTAGGGCGGTAAAGCATCTAAGGGTTGCTGCTAAGCGGGCCATGAACTGGGCTGGGTTTCCACCTTTATCTGGGGTAGTTTTTTAAGTTTGTCATAATTAAAAGCTTTGTAAGCTGCCTTTTAAAGCCCTTCAACCAGGCAGGAAATCATGTAATCTCACCTAGCTATACCTGGGGAATCTGCCTGATAGTTCCTTTGGGGGTCCTCTCGGGGAACTGCTATAATGCCTTCATGGAGGTCTGGCTCATGAAGCCAGTGGTTATCAGTGTGAGACTGGGCAAGAGAAAAAACTCTTTCCCATTCATCTGGGGAGAGGGTAGAAGTTAGAATGGAGTGACATTTAAGTCACTCCAGGTTAAATTGTAGGACAGAGTTAGATATCGGAATTCCTGTATATATTTAGTGGGGTCTGATGAGAAAGAGCCTAAAAGCTGGCTGATTTGGGAAAAGTCTGACAGAGAAAAAGGCGCATGTACCCAGACTATGCCTTCAGCTCCAGCCACTTCTCTAAGAGGAAATTGTTGGGCAGGTGGGGAGAGCTAGTCACAGAATGAAACTGTAAGCCAGACCGGGTGTGAGGAGAGGAAATGATAAAAGGATTATAGGGTGGGGGAGCAGCGGCTGAGGAAGAACTGGGACCTGGCTCGGCCTGGTGAGAAGCAGCCTGGGGAGGAGGGGAGAGGTCAGATGGGTCTGCAGAAAAGAAGGATTCAAAGGACTCAGAGCTTGGGGTGGAGACTGAAGGAACAGACAGCAGAGAAGGAAGAAAGATTTGGGATGAGTCACATTGGGAGCAGAGACTAGGGAGGGACCAATGTGTAAAAGATTGCCTGGACATCAGGCACCTCAGACCATTTGCCCATTTTTTGACAAAAATTATCTAGATCTTGTAGGATAGACATATCAAAAGTGCCATTCTCTGGCCACTTGGAACTACTGTTGAGTTTGTATTGCGGCCAAGCCGTATTGCAGAAGAAAATAAGGCATTAAGTTTTAGGTCAGGTGTGAGTTGAAGAGGTTTTAAGTTCTTGAGAACACAGGCTAAGGGAGAAGAAGGGGGAATGGAGGGTGGAAGGTTGCCCATAGTGAAGGAGGTAAGTTTAAAGAGAAAGGTAGAGACATGGAGAAGGAGGGTGGGGAGCAGCCCTAGGCTGCAATGTGGGTGAGCAGCCAAAGCAGGCATTCCTGCAATTAACTTGCCACCAAGGGAGTGTGGGTGAATGACCAAGGCAGCCATCCCCACGGTGATCAGACACCAATGGAGTGTGGGTGAATAATCAGGCAGGCGTCCCCGCAATGATTAAACACCAAGGGCAGGCTGTCTTCCTGAGTCCATGACTGGCGCCGGAGTTTTGGGTCCATGGATAAAATGTGTCTCCTTTGTCTCTACTAGAGAGGAAAAAGAACTGGAATTAGAAAGACAGGGAGATTGAAGGGTAGCGAGAGAGGCTGGATAAGAGAGTGAAAAGACCGCTTACCTGATTTGAAATTGGTGAGATGTTCCTTGGGCTGGTTGGTCTGAGGACCTGGGGTTGTAGGTGGATCTCTTCATGGAGTGAGGGTGAGGACAGGGGACTGGTCTCCCAAAGGAGTCCCTCTGACCCTAGTCTTCGGCACCAAATGTCTGTCACGTCCGCGTGAAGAGACCACTAAACAGGCTTTGTGTGAGCAACAAGGCTATTTATTTCACCTGGGTGCAGGCGGGCTGAGTCCAAAAAGAGAGTCAGCAAAGTGTGGTGGGATTATCATTAGTTCTTACAGGTTTTGGGATAGGCGGTGGAGTTAGGAGCAATGTTTTGCGGGCAGGGGGTGGATCTCACAAACTACATTCTCAAGGGTAGGGAGAATTACAAAGAACCTTCTTAAGGGTGGGGGAGATTACAAAGAACCTTCTTAAGGGTGGGGGAGATTACAAAGTACATTGATCAGTTAGGGTGGGGCAGAAGCAAATCACAATGGTGGAGTGCCATCAGTTAAGGCTATTTTCACTTCTTTTGTGGATCTTCAAGTGCTTCAGGCCATCCGGATGTACACGTGCAGGTCACAGGGGATATGATGGCTTAGCTTGGGCTCAGAGGCCTGACAATTATTATGAGGCTAGACCATGTGATGCTTTTACAGTGCACTTTTTTTTTTTAACAAAGACATTTCTCTAAGTGTCTAAACCAAACTCTTCCTTGATTTAAACACCCAAGAGTAACCTCTGTTGTAATAACTGTTTTAGTAAAAAAAAATCAGGTAACACAATACAAAAGCAAGCAGTTTAAGATCTGAGATGAACTTGTCTGTTTACACTCTTGGGGTTCCATAAGGAAAAACAGAGATTTCTTCCCAAAAGGGAGTCTGGCACCTTCTCTGTTTTCTTTACGGAATGTCAGGCTGTTAGAAACTATTTTAGGTTCCTCATGAAGCAGAGGGTGGCAAGAGAAAGGAGAGACAGCAGAAGTAAATGAAGAAAACAGAATTCAGTTGACTAAGAAGAAAAAAAAAAACCTTTTTCTCAAAAAAAGAAAGAAAGAAAAAAAGAAAAAAAATAAAACAAGGTCCTAGGAGAGAAAAAACCGCAAAGGCCTTTTAAATAAATACACACACACACACACACACACACACACACACACACACACACATATCCCTTGAATATTAGCTTTTAATTAAGCTGACTTTTAAACATTGAGCTCCTTAAAAAAAGAAATTGGCTGGACGTGGTGGCTCATGCCTGTAATCCCAGCACTTTGGGAGGCCGAGGCCAGCGGATCACTTGAGGAGTTTGAGACCAGCATGGCCAACATGGTGAAACCCCATCTCTACTAAACACACAAAAATTAGTTGGTCATAGTGGCACATGCCTGTAATTTCAGCTACTCGGGAGGCTGAGGCAAGAGAATCACTTGAACCCAGGAGGCAGAGGTTGCAGTGAGCCAAGATCATGCCACTGCACTCCAGCCTGGGTGACAGAGTGAGACTCTGTCTCAAAAAACAAAACAAAACAAAAAATTTACCAAGACAGTTATAGGTAAAGAAAGGCATATTTATTACAGAAAGTATTAAAATACGTTTCAAAAAAGCAATGGGCAGAATTATCAGAGGTGTGTGAATCAGAGCAACTCCATCTTGAATAGGGGCTGGGTAAAATGAAGCTGAGACCTACTGGGCTGCATTCCCAGATGATTAAGGCATTAGTCACAGGATGAGATAGGAGGTCAGCACAAGATACAGGTCATAAAGACCTTGCTGATAAAACAGGTTGCAGTAAAGAAGCCGAAGCCGGCCAAAACCCACCAAAACCAAGATGGACAAGAGACTGACCTCTGGTCGTCCTCACTGCTATACTACTACCAGGGCCATGGCAGTTTCAAAATGCCATGGCAACATCAAGAAGTTACCCTATATGGTCTAAAAAGGGGAGGCATGAATAATCCACCCCTTTTTTAGCATATAATCAAGAAATAACCATAAAAATGGGCAACCAGCAGCCCTCAGGGCTGCTCTGCCTGTGGAGTAGCCATTCTTTCTTCCTTTACTTTGCTAATAAATTTGCTTTCACTTTATGGACTCGCCCTGAATTCTTTCTTGCGTGAGATCCAATAACCCTCTCTTGGGGTTTGGATAGGGACCCCTTTCCAGTAACAGAATCAGCAAGAGAGGAAGTGACTGCAAGAAAACAAAGGCTTGCTGGAGATTTTATAAGCTGATTGTTGGGCTGCAGAGTGCTACATGTAGTACTGATAATGACAAGGTTGCAGAGGAGCTAACTTGCAACTTTTCTGTCAGCCAAGGTGTTTGATGATAAACGGAACCATCTGATAAGCAGGAAGAGTGTGAGTCGTACATTATCTGCACAGATAATGTTTGTGTCCTGGGCCACAAAGAAAGGCAGACCTATTATAGCTTATCTGCTTTATCTCTTTGCTTTCCCCTGATCTCGCCAGCTTGACTCCTTTTCCCTAATTAGGACTCCACAAAGTGAGACAGAAACAACAACAAAAACAGAAACAAACAAAAAAAAACAGTTAAGCAAAACAAACAAATGATCGCACAATTTATACAATTACTGAGCACTCTAATAATAAGGAGAAATTAAGACTAGCTGGTTGTTAATCTTAACTTTAGCCAAGACAAAAACCCAATTCAGCTACTTACCAAGGAATGGGGCTCAAACTGAAGACTGCTCTCTACCACCCTAGAAGTGGGAAAAAGCTCAAACTCACCCTCCCTCTTGGAAGAGAGCTGAAACTCCAGAAAGGAGTTACCTGCCCACCATCAGCATGGAAGCAGGAAAACTTGCCTTCCTTGTTGGAAGCAAGTAAAACTCCAGAAAAGTTGTACAGCAAAATAAACATTAGATCTCAAACAAATTTGGAGAGACCAGGGATTCTCTGGAGGGAAGGGAGCTCCCAGGCATCAGCAAATTGTTCTATTGGTTTGAGTCAAAAGGATAGCTCAAGCTAGTACCAAGCGCCAAAAGGAGATTTGTCAAAGGTCAGGGGCACTTCCACTCAGAATCCCTTCGTGGTTACCAAACTGTGAACCCAAAATATCTGAGACAGGTCTCAATCAATTTTTCTAGTTTCTTTTGCCAAAGTTAAGGACACACCCATAACACAGCCTCAGGAAGACTTGATGACATGTACCCAAGGCAGTTGGGGTACAGCTTGATTTTATACATTTTAGGGAGACACGAGACATCAATCAATATGTGTAAGATGTACATTGGTTCAGTCTGGAAAGCCAGGACAACTTGAAGTTGGGGAAGCGGGTGCTTCCAGGTCATAGGTAGATAAGAAACAAGAGATTTCATTATTTTGAGTCCTTGATCAGCCTTTCACTGAATACACAATTTAGTCTGGCTCAGTGAATCTGCATTTTTACATAAACAATAGGGCTGAGGAAGCAATCAGATATGCATTTGTCTCAGAGGGATGACTTCCTGTCCCACACCTGTGAAAATAAGCTATCAGTTTACATTGCAGGGTGAAATTCAACAGAACTGTTTTAGAGTAAAGATCTTGAGGCCCACAAAAAATTGCTTGGGAAAATTGTGAGGGAGGTATGTAGCTTTTTTTTTTTTTTTTTTTAATCTTTGTAGCTATCTTCTTTACAAACAAAATGAGAGGCAGGTTTTCCTGACATAGTTCCTAGCTTGACTTTCCCCTTGGATTACTGATTTTGAGGTCTGAGATTTATTTACCTTTCACAGATCTAAAGGTGGAATTTATAATTAAAAGGGACGCAGATATAAAAATTTGAAAAATTTGTAGTCTGGCCATGTAACAGAAAAGGGAAAAGCATTTTCAGGAGAGGAAGACAAGGGTGCTGTGGAGCAACCATTTGCAAGAGAGATGACTTGCAAGAGAGCATGACTAAAAGTTAATCATGCTGATAGTTAAGGCAATGGGGAAAAGTCCCCAAAGGCACTTCAGAAAATAGGTAGTCTCTCCCATCACAAGCCGAGAGGTCCAGGAGGACAGAATGGTTTTTGGAGGACAGGCTCAGGGCTCTGTGCCCTGTGCTGCCTAGAGATGCTGCTCCCACATCCCAGCCACTCTGGCTCCAGCCACAGCTCAAAGAACCTCGGGTACCACTCAGGATGCTGCTCTGGAGTGCAGAAGCCATTAAGTCTTATCAGCTATCACATGTTGTTAAGTCTGCAGGCACCCAGAATGCAAGAGTGGTGGAGAAGTCTTGGTGGCTTCCACCTAGATTTCAGAGGATGCATCAGAAAGCCTAGGTGTCCAGGCAGAAGCCTGCTGAAGGGGCAGAGCTACCACAGAGAGCCTCTGCTAAGGTAATGACAATCAGGAATGTGAGATTGCAGCCCCCATAGAGACCTGTATTAGAGCAATGCCCAGTGGAGCTGTGGAAACAGGGCCATTGTCCTCCAGACCCCAGAATTATAGAGCCAGTGGCAGTGTGCAACCTCAGCCTGGAAAAGCTGTAGGCATTCAACCTAACCCATGAGAGCAGCCACATGGACTGAGCAAAGCCATGGGGGTGGGGCTGCCTGAGGCCTTTGAGGTCCATCCCTCACACCAGTGTGCCTAGGATGCAGATCATGAAGTCAGAGGAGACTGTTTTGGAACTTTAAGATTTAATGTCTGCTCTGCTGGGTTTTGGATTTGCATAAGGTCCATTACACACACACACACACCTATATATATAGGTGCAGTAGCACGATCATAGTTCATTCTGTCTCCCAGGCTGGAGTCCAGTGGCACCATTATAGCTTACTACATCATCAAACTCCTGAGCTCAAGCAATCCTCCCACCTCATCCTCCCAAGTAGCTGAGACTACAGGCACACACCACCACACCCAGCTAATTTTTAAAATGTTTGTAGAGACCTGTCTCATTATGTTGCCCAGGTGTGTCTCCAACTCCTTGCCTCAAGCGATCCTCCCACCTCAGCCTCCCAAAGTGTTGGGATTACAGGTGTTGAGCCACCATGCCTGGGCCTGTTACCCCTTTCTTGGGCCAATTTCTCCCTTTTGGAACGGGAACATGTTTACCCAGTGCCTGTACAACCGTTGTATCTTGTATGTAAATAACTTGATTTTTATTTTAAAGGCTCGCAGCTTTAAGGAACTTGCCTTAAGTCTCAGGCGAGACTTTGGACTTATAAGTTGATGCTAGAACAAGTTAAGACTTTTGGAGACTATTGGGATGGAATGATTATATTTTGTATGGAAGGACATGAGATTTGGAAGGCCAGGGGCAGCATGCTTGTTTGTCCCAAACATCCAAATCTGTCGCTGTTTGTGATCCTCAATTGATTTTTAGTCAGTAGTCCTTTACTGGAACATCCTTTACCCAAACCTCATGTTGAAATTTGATCCCCAGTGTTGGAGGTGGGGCTTAATGAGAGCTGTTTGGATCATGGAGGCAGATCCTTTACCAATGGCTTGGCGCCACCCTTGAAGTAACACAACTTACTCTATTAGTTCAGTGAGAGCTGGTTATTAAAAAGAGCTTGGCACCTCACTTCCCCTGTTGCTTCCTCTCTCACCATGTGATCTCTGCACATGCCAGCTCCACTTCACCTTCCACCACAGTGGAAGCAGCCTGAAGCTTTCACCAGAAGCAGATGCTGCAGAACCATGAGCCAAATAAACCTCTTTTCCTTATAAATACCCAGCCTCAGGTATTCCTTATAGCAACACTAAATAAACTAAGGCAGACATTCATTATAAATAAATTAATATGATCCTTCCTTCCTTCCTTTCTCTCTCATTCTTCTTCTTTGACAGAGTCTTGCTATGTCACCTCCCACCTCAGCCCCCTGAGTAGCTGAACTACAGGCACACACTACCACACCTGGATAATCTTTTAATTTTTTTTGTAGATACAGGGTCTCACTATGTTGCCCAGGCTGGTAACAAACTCCTGGCCTCAAGCAATCCTCTGCCTGAGCCTCTCAGAGTGCTGGGACTATAGGTGTGAGCCACTGCTCCCAGCCAGTAATATAATTTCTTTTTTTTTTTTTTTTTTGAGATGGAGTCTTGCTCTGTCACCCAGGCTGGAGTTGTAATGGCATGGTCTTGGCTCACTGCAACTTCCACTTCCCAGATTCGAGTGATTCTCCTGCCTCAGCCTCCCAAGTAGCTGGGATTACAGGCACCCACCACCACGCCCAGCTAATTTTTGTATTTTTAGTAGAGATGGGGTTTCACCATCCTGGCCAGGCTGGTCTTGAACTCATGACCTCATGATCCATCCACCTTGGCCTCCCAAAGTGCTGGGATTACAGGCGTGAGCCACCACACCTGGCCCAGCCAGTAATATAATTTCTACATTGAATTAATAAACATCTGTGCTCTTTCCCTAAAATTCATTTTTTTTACCTGACAGATGGTGCAGACAAACCTGAAATTTATTTTTAAAGTGCATTAAAATATTTTCTATTTTTTCTTCTTTGAAAATCTCTCCCATGATTTGAAGAAGAAAAAAAAAAAAAAAAAACCTCAAAGTTTTCCTGTATGTGATCTTCAATTGATTTTGAGTCAGTAGTCCTTTACTGAAAAGAGCAAAGAATCTCACTCCAACAGATACATGTATGCTCTGTCCAGTAAGACTTTATCCCCTGGGTACAGACCTTACTTAGACTCTAACATTTTAGCATTGCTCTCCACATTAGCTCAACTACAAAGGAAACATTTGACCCACAGACACCTAAGAAGGGAAGGTGACTGAGGAATGGGTGTTGAGGGACTCTGCTCTCCTGCAAATATTCTGAACTATCTTCAGGATCCAAGATCCTATCTTAGGATCTACTTAAGACCTGCACTCATGAAGTCATTGTACCATGGAGCACATCCTTACAGGGCTGCCCTAAAAATATGCCCAACATAGAAACTAAAACTTTGCTGGTTATCAGCATCACTGAGGAATAGTATTTAGACTTGATAAAGTAGAGGAGCTGAATCTAAGAACTGTACTTAAAGCCAGGCACCCAAATGGGCTATATCATCTGTTGATGAGGTGAAGAGGAAAATTTGCATACTGGTAACGTGAACCAACAAGAAAACCAGTCTGTTCCTGGTAATAGTAAGAATGGGGAGGAGAGAAACATTTGAGAAATAGACAAAAATGGCAAAACTGGGTGGAAAGGACTAATAACATTAAGCATTTTCCCTGATCATTTATAATCATAGCCCTAGTCTCATGCAGTTCCAGCATTTGAATGTACACCATACTCAGAGTCTGATAAACCCCAATTCAAGAAATAAGTAGAAATACAGTCCTAGGTTGATAGTGTTCCCAGCTGGGCACAGTGGCCCACGCCTGTAATTCCTATACTTCGGGAGGCTGAGGTGGGCAAATCACTTGAGGTCAGGAATTCGAGACCAGCTTGGGCAACAGAGTGAAACCCCGTCTCTACTAAAAATACAAAAATTAGCTGGATGTGGTGGCAGGCACCTGTAATCCCAGCAACTCAGGAGGCTGAGGCAGGAGAATTCCTTGAACTCAGGAGGCAGAGGCTGCAGTGAGCCGAGATAGCACCACCGAACTCTAGCCTGGGTGACAGAGGGAGACTCTGTCTCAAAAAATAAAAATAAAAATAAATAAATAAATAAATAAAAGATAGTGTTCCCTAGCACACAGAAGAAACCAAGATAAATCATCTCAACCCAGACCTCTCAGGATTCCCAAAGTTGAAGTTTAACCAAATATGAATTCCTAATAAAATATCAAACATACAACGAAACAGACAACCATGAGCAGAGTCAAGAGAGACTACAAACTGAAAAGTAAGACATACACAGACTGCAGATATTAAAATTATAAAAAATAGTATATGAAGTATATACGTTTAAAGTGTTTTAACTGAAAGGCAGAGATAAGCAGTATATAAAGCAGAAAGAAGGGACATTTAGGTCAACTTGGACCTTCAGGGTAAGTTCCCTGAGGATATGATGCTTGAGTTGGGCTAGAAGGACAATTAAGAATTAGTCAACATAGGCCGGGTGCTGCGGCTCACACCTGTAATCCCAGCACTTTGGGAGGCTGAGGTGGGCGGATCACGAGGTCAGGAGATCAAAACCAGCCTGGCTAACATGGTGAAACCCCATCTCTACTAAAAATACAAAAAAAAATTAGCCGGGCGTGGTGATGGGTGCCTGTAGTCCCAGCTACTTGGGAGACCGAGTCAGGAGAATGGTGTGAACCCGGGAGGCGGAGCTTGCAGTGATCGCACCACTGCACTCCAGGCCGGGCAACAGAGTGAGTGAGACTCCATCTCAAAGAAAATAAAAATAAAAATAATTAGTCAAGATATAATGCGATCAGGATATGAAGGAAAAAAAGAATTAGGTGGAAAAAAGTGGTAGGGCATTCCATACCAACAAATCAAAATCATAAGCAAAGACATGGACACACTGAACAGCATGGGCGACTCAGGGAAAACTTCAAGTGTCCTCTGTTACTAGAGTAATAAATGCAGAGCAGGAAAGAGCAAGAAAAGCTGAAGAAGTAGCATATCAGGAGATAGAGGGCTTTGTATACCACACGTAGGAAGTATGGCCTCACTGAAGGACTTGAAGGAGGGGAATAACATGATCAGTTTTGTTTTATGTAGACTGCTTTGTTAGTAGTGAGGGAAAAGGATTTAAGATGGGCAAAGCTGGAGGAACAGAGATCAGCTAGGATCAGCTACAGATCAACTGCTGCACAAGTTACAGGAGAAATGATGAGGGTCTGAACTACCAATGTGTCTGTAAGGGTGGGAGGAGAGGCAGATTTGAGAAACTGCAGCTAAAATTAGCAAAAGCTGGTGACTGCTTTTGGGAAGGATGAAGGGGAAGCAGCATAGAATGGCTCCTGTGTTTCTTGCTTGGGTGACTAGGCGATATTAACTGATTTGGGGAATACAACAGGCAGACCACATTGGGACAGATGATAATGCCCTAAATAATGAAGATGTTAGGTCTGAGTACTTATGGCGAATCAAGCTTGGAGATGCTTATCAAGCAACTGGATTTATGAGATTGAAGTTCATATGAGAAGTCAATGCTGAAATAATTAACTATAAAAGTGGCTAATTCACCTAAGGAGAGACAGAAGCACAGTGATCCAAGTGTGGAATTCAGGGTTAGGAAATAATCGGAAATTCATGACAAGTTTTATAGGTTTTTTAAAAATGCTCATAAGCAAAATATAATTATGTATAGATATTAAGCAAGTCTTACGGTATCAAAAATTGGAAACCATCTAAAAGTAAAAAAAAAAAAAATAGAATGGTTAATTACTACAGTATATCCACTTTGGAAAAATATCATAGTCATTAAAAATGATGTTTAGGCCAGGCACCAGTGGCTCACACCTGTAATCCCAGCACTTAGGGAGGCCGAGGTGTGCTGATTGCTTGAGCCCAGGAGTTTGAGACCAGCCTGGCTAACATGGAAAACCCCGTCTCTACTAAAAATATAAAAATTAGGCCGGGTGTGGTGGCTCAAGCCTGTAATCCCAGCACTTTGGGAGGCCGAAGCAGTTGGATCACCTGAGGTCAGGAGTTTGAGACCATTCTGCACAATATGGCAAAACCCCGTCTCTACTAAAAATACAAAAATTAGCCGGGCATTGTGGCGGACACCTGTAATCCCAGCTACTTGGGAGGCAGAGGCAGGAAAGTTGCTTGAACCCAGGAGGCAGAGGTTGCAGTGAGCTGAGATCATGCCACTGCACTCCAGCCTGGGTGACAAGAGCAAGACTCCATCTAAAAAACAAAACAAACAAACAAAAAAAATTAGCCAGGCTTGGTGGTGCATGCCTGTAATATCAGCTACTCAGGAGGCTGAGGCAGGAGAATTGCTTGAACCTGGGAGGCGAAGGTTGCAGTAAGCCAAGATTGCGCCATTGCACTCCGGCCTGGGCAACAGAGCAAGACTCTGTCTCAAAAAAAAAAAAAAAATGTTTAGGATGTTTACAGAGTGTAGAAAAGGTTTATAATAAAATGTTAACTGCTTTCCTACCTTTAAAAAACACTACGGGCTGGCCTCCCAACACTGGGAGGCCGAGGCAGGTGGATCACGAGGTCAAGAGTTTGAGACCAGCCTGGCCAAGATGGTGAAACCTCGTCTCTACTAAAAATACAAAAATTAGCCAGGTGTTGCCGGGAGCGGGAGCTCACGCCTCTAATCCCAACACTTTGGGAGGCCGAGGCAGGCAGATCATGAGGTCAGGAGTTCGAGACCAGCCTGACCAACATGATGAAACCCCGTCTCTACTAAAAATACAAAAATTAGCCGGGTGTGGTGACGCACGCCTGTAATCCCAGCTACTCAGGAGGCTGAGGCAGGAGAATCGCTTGAACCAGGGAGGCGGAGGTTGCAGTAAGCTGAGATCGTGCTACCACACAGCAGCAAAAAAAAAAAATTAGCCAGGCGTGGTGGTTGGCGCCTGTAATCCCAGCTACTTGGGAGGCTGAAGCAGGAGAATCGCTTGAACCCTGGCGATGGAGGTTGCAGTGAGCCAAGATCACACCACTGCACTCCAGCCCGGGCGACAGAGCGAGACTCTGTCTCAAAAATAAAAGAAAATAAAATAAACACTACATATGATTTAAACAATATAAAAATACGAGTAACAAAATCTGGGCGCAGTGGCTCACGCCTGCAATCCCAACACTTTGGGAGGCTGAGGCGGGCTGAGGCAAGTGGATCGCCTGAGGTCAGGAGTTTGAGACCAGCCTGGCCAATATGGTGAAACCCCATCTCTACTAAAAATACAAAAAAACTAGCCGGGCGTGATGGCGCGCCCAGCTATTAGGGAGGCTGCAGCAGGAGAATCACTTGAACCTGGGAGGCGGAGGTTGCAGTGAGCCGAGACTGCGCCATTGCACTCCATCCTGGGCAATAGAGGGAGGCTCCGTCTTAAAAAAAAAAAAAAAAGGAGTAACAAGCTCTGGAAATAAATACACCAAATTGCTATAGAAACAGCAAATATAGAAACTTGAGGTCGATGAAATTCTTCCTTCTACCTTTCCACATCTTCCAAATTCAGTATATAATATAATAACGGAGAAAACTTTAAAACAAACAACATTTCCTACCACCTCTATCAGGACATAGCTAGAGTTCCTATCAAACACAGGACCTGACACACAGGAGCTCCTCACAAAACGCAGTCATGTGCCAATACATAGATGTGAAGGCAGCTGCTGTAGAGGCTCCTCCCTTCTAGAAGCCTGCAGTCTCTCCTGTCTGCCAGAAGCCTCACCATGGCTCGGCTTCCGAGATGCCATCCTGGGCCGGCAGGGCAGGTTCAGCTTCTGCCCCTCGGGACTCGATCTCACCACTGGCCGCTGACACTCTGACCCATGGGCCTTTTCGGGGCTCCTACTCCCCATTCCGACCGGCCCACCAGGGGCACTGCAGCCTCACAACTCCCTCATCACCTGGGAAACAATTCCCCCAGGACCGTGGGCATTATCCCTCCAGCGGACGTCGGCCCCACAAGCCCCTCACGGAAGGGCGGCTCCGTGAGATCCCACTGTCCTGACCAGTCCTGACACCGCCAGGACGCTGGGCCTCTCAGACACTCGATGAGACTGGTCCAAGTCCAGGTGGCAACTGGAGCTGGGTTGCTGCCGGACTCTTAACACTACATCCCTACGGAGAGGGCGGAACAGGAGAGAGGAGCAGCAGGAGAAGGGAAAGGCAGAGGGGAGGGTGGAGAGGAAGAACCCGCGAGTTCCGATGGAGGCTGTGGCTGCGCGTCGATGCTCCACCAGGACGCTGGAGATCCGGCGCGGGTTCCACAAGCCCGAAAGCCCGGGAGGTGGGGCGGGTCCTGCAGCGGAAAGGCCTCCTTGGCGCTCCGCCCGAATCTCGGTTGTGAGCTTAAATGCCCAGCTCTCATATCAAGGAAGCGAAGGCGCCTTCAGCCTCCTGAGATACCCGGGGATGCCGCTGCTAGGAAGCCTGAGAGCGCCCACTGACAGCCCTGCCCCAAGATAGGCTCCGTCCCCGAGCAGACTGGGCGGGGCCTCTCCAAAACCACGCTCACAGTTTGTTCATTCACCCAGAGGGTGCTGAGTCCTAACCAGATACTAAGTGCCAGTTGCTGAGGTTAGAGCAGTGAACTGGGTACCAGGTTCCTGCCGTCTGAAAAGACATATTTAAGCCACAAGTTACAATGTAGTGTGGAAAGTGCTGTGTGGGGGTTGGGGAAGCAGTGATAAGGGCACTCATCCCGGCTTGGAAGAGTCAAGGGAGGTCTCCAGAGGGGCACCAGCCACAGTAGCAGGACAGAAGTAGATCGGATGCAATGGTTTTTAATGATAAAAAGTTACCATCTGATGTCTTCTGGTTCCTCTGAGACCTGCTGGCTGCTGGGGGTGGAGGGGAAAAGAAGTTGAGGAGGCCGTGATCTTGGACTTCCCAGCCTCCAGAATTATGAGAAATAAATGCTTGTTGTTTAAGCCAAAAAAAAAAAAAAAAAAAGAAAGAAAGAAGAAAAAAGATTAAATGAGATAATAAATGTTAGAGTATAAATGTGTTCCACATCACTGAGGAGCAAAAAAAAAATCACATTATTTAATTTTTCTAAATTAAATTAACTGGCTCAAAACCCCATTTACTAGGGTGGAAAGACAACCAACATCAACCATTTATTGGGCCCATTTCCCTCTTTAGCATGTTGTACACTGACAAAAAAAAAAAAAAAAAAAAACTTAGAAAAGAGCCTCTGGGCCAGGTGTAGTGGCTCAGGCCTGTAATCCCTGAACTTTGGGAGGCTGAGGCGGGAGGATCACTTGAGCCCAGGAGTTGGAGACCAGCCTGGGCAACATAGAGAGACCCCATTTCTAAAAAAATAAAATAATAAAATAAAGAAAGAGAGACAGAAAAAAAAGAGACTCTGGTCTTCAGTCTGTCATGGTTGCTCCTGGGATGACCATTGTCTAAATCCATATGGTCCATTCAAAGGCAGGCAGATTCATAGCATCTCTGCCAAGTATGCACACCAGATCTCTGCAGCTCCCAAGACAGAGTGCTAGATGCTTAGTTCCAAAGCCATTAAATCAGCACTCCCTATCAGAAGTCATGGCCAGGTGTGGTGTCCTCATGCCTGTAATCCCAGCACTTTGGGAGGCTGAGGTGGGCGGATCACCTGAGGTCAGAAGTTTGAGACCAGCCTGGACAACATGGTAAAATGCCATCTCTAATAAAAATACAAAAATTAGCCAGGCATGTTGGCAGGCACCTGTAATCCCAGATACTTGGGAGGCTGAAGCAGGAGAATCGCTTGAACCCGGTGGGTGAAGTTTGCAGTGAGCTGAGATTGCCCCACTGTTCTACAACTTTATCCAGGTTCTGTGTGGAGGGGAATTTAATTTAGCTGGGTGGGTTTTTTTTGGTTTGGAAACACAAATCCACTAACAATCCCATGAGACAGGACAGGTGTGGTGGCTCATGCTTGTAATCCAACACTGGGAGGCCGAGGCAGGTGGATTGATTAAGCCCAGGAGTTCAAGACCAGCCTGGGCAACACTGCAAAACACTGTCTCTACAAAAAAATACAAAAATTAGCCAGGTGTGGTGTGTGTGTGCCTGCAGTCCCAGCTACTCAGGAGGCTGAGATGGGAGAATCACTTGAGCCTGGGAGGTCAAGTGTGCAGTGAGCTGAGATCACGCCACTGCATTCCAGCCTGGGTGACAAAGTGAGACCCTGTTCCAAAAAACCAAACAAGCAATCACATGAGACAAGAAATCCAGTATTCCTGGAAGAAAATTGAGCCAAGTTATCTTTTTATCCTACTAGTCATCCCATCTGGCAAGGAGTAGGAGACAGAAACTGGTAAATTATCTTGCCGTAATATAAATTAACAAGCACAGAATAAGTGTTGAGTATTACCTTCTCTGTCTTCCATCAGGACTCAATTTACCTTCTTCAACTAGTGGTTGCAAATTCAAATACCACGCAGATACTATAAATTAGTAAATATAAACAAGTGGAAGAAAACAAAATCATAGGCACAATGATCAACAGCAACGAGCCCTCAGTCTTGGCATTAAACTTTTTTTTTTTTTTTTCTTTAAGAGACATGATCTCACTCTGTTGCCCTGACTGGAGTGCAGTGGCATGATCATAGCTCACTGCAGCCTTGAACTCCTGGTCTCAAGCAATCCTCTTACCTTGGCCTTCCAAAGTGCTGGGATTACAGGTGTGAGTAGTCACCATACCCGGTCTTGGCATTTACTCTAAGAACAGGGTGAGAACTGCAGTGAACTGGAGAGCGCAAGTTCATTCCAAAGGGAGCAATTGCTACTTAGCTCCAAATAGCCTTTACTTTGTGGGAATATAAGTCCAGTGTTGCCAGATTTTAAGTTGGAAATATTATTATGTACAATCTACTGATTTACAATATTGGCTACTCATTCAAGTTTTTAAAAAAAAAAAAAAAACACCGTTGGCTGCCGGGCGTGGTGGCTCACACCTGTGATCCCAGCACTTTGGGAGGCCGAGGCGGGCGGATCACGAGGTCAGGAGATTGAGACCATCCTGGCTAACACAGTGAAACCCCGTCTCTACTAAAAATACAAAAAATCAGCCAGGCACGGTGGCAGGCGCCTGTAGTCCCAGCTACTCAGGAGGCTGAGGCAGGAAAATGGCATGAACCCAGGAGGCGGAGTTTGCAGTGAGCCAAGATCGCGCCACTGCACTCCAGCCTGGGCAATAGAGCGAGACTCCGTCTCAAAAACAAAACAAAACAAAACAAAACGAAAACACCGTTGGTCACAGTTAAAAAGCACTGTCTGGGCCAAATGTTACACATAAGTAGGTCATCTTTATGCCCTTCAATGGTTTCAGCTGCTACATATATGCTGCTAGATGTCAAATCTACATCCCCCCATAGACTGCTCTCCCAAGCTTCAGATCCATGTATCTGTCCCTTGCCTAGCTTTATCTTGAGGTGACATCAGAACCTCAAATTCAAATATCTAAAATGGAACCCATCACCGCCCCCCAACCACCTTAACTTTGTTCCCAGGTCTTTGTTTCTTATCTCAGTGAAATTGCACCAATAAACACCCAGTTTCCCAAGTCAGAAATCTTGGAGTCACCCTCAATTTCCTCTCTCCCCCAACCTATCCTACTGGTAAACAAGTCTAATCAATTTTTATCTCTGGAGTTCTACTTGAATCCATATTCCCCATGTCCACCATCACTGCCATGGTTCAGGCCTCACTTTAGTTTTTCTTTAACTACAGCAAGACTCACCTAACCTCTTGCTTTTCGTCTTTACCCTCACTAGAATGTTATTTCCAAGACACAAACTTCATCTTGTCACTTCCCTGTTTAAAACTTTTCAATGGTTTCACATTGAAAAGTGACAGAGTTCCAACTTCTTAGCCTGGTGTTCAGGGACTTTATGATCTTGTCTTTCTAGGTTCATCTCCTACCGCTTCCCCAACCCCCAACCAAAACTACAGCCACACCAAAATACCTTCAATTTCCATAATGGGGCATAGTTTCTCTGCCCTAGCACATTTACATAGGCTGTTCCTACTGCATGGATTGTCCTTCTCTCACTCCCTAAACTACATCCTCACTTTCTTGGTTCCTCAAATCAAGCATTAATCATCTCCTCTGGGAAGCACCCCTCACCATCAACCTCCTTCTTCAGACTAGTGGGTATCTGTTCTCTGGCCCCATAAAACTCTGTGCGTATCTGTATTTTCATTATCTGTTACTTCACTGATCCCGCAATGAAATGGGACCTAGTTTAGTGCAGAGACTCTATCTTTCTTCTGCAGTTTAAAGACTGAGCACAATACCTGGTCCATAACAGGCATTCAACAAATGTTGCATGAATGAATGAATCAATCTAGTCCAACTCATGGTACCAATGGAGAAACCTCTCGGGTTTCTCAAGATCATGTGGTGGATCAGTGATGGAGCTAGAGAACCCAAGTCTCCTCACTTTCAGCTCAGCACACTTTCCACCAGAACAAATCAGCTTTTAATGAGGACAGGGATTGAAGTGTGGCCCTGAAAGGAAGGGCCGACATGGAACAAAGTGGTGGTTTTAGGGGGAAATGGAGGAAATGAGAATGGCAAAGCACATTTATTTGTCATCCTTAACATGAATGCTTCGCAGTTCACAGGTGACACGAGCATAAAAAAGAGGGGATAGACCCCAACCATTAAAGACAGAATGAAGCTTATAATTAGAAAACTTAAATAGAAATTTAATAAAGCATACATTATATTATTCTAAGCATATACATTTATTCATTTAATCCTTGTTAGAAATGCTTGTTCCCCGGTGCCGTGAAGAAATAGCACTTGAACATAAATTTAATTTCCTCAGCAAGGCTATTTTTACTTTCTGCAGAAACGGTACACTCACCAGCAGTTTTGCCATGAAGAGTACACCGAACAAAGGAGGCAGGATCATTTATAGCCTGACGCATCCACCCTACTGCTGTGGCCGGTTTCCATTGGCTGGAACGGGACCTCACTTTCTGTATTTGTCCTGATTGGCTAACAACTTAGAACTTTTTAAAAGAGGCAAAGGCAGAGGAGAACAAAGGAAGGAGGAAGTTAACTTGTGGAATGCTGAGAAAGGTAAAAACACCTTCAAATAAGGAAGAGGAACAGGCTATGACTTAATGCTTGCTTGGACCAATATAAGCATGCCAGGGCAAATATTTAGGCTAAATTGTGGAATCTAAGAACATAAAGTAAATTGATTTCTTTATTATGGCTAGCAGATATTTAAGAATGTTAACAGAGGTCTTTGAACAAATTTTGCTTCTAAGAGATGTTACTATTTATTCCTAATTAGACAGAGAGGAAAGTCTTTGAAGAGGAACCTCTACTTTACTTTTTACATCCTCAAAACAACCCTATGTAGTAAGTAATAATATTATTGTGCTGGGTAGAGTGGCCCATGCCTGTAATCCCAGCTACTCGGAGGCTGAGATGGGAGGCTCTCTTGAGCTCAGGAGGTCAAGACCAGCCGGGGCAATACAATGAGACCTTGCCTTTAAGAATAATATGCCAGGCAAGATGGCTCACGCCTATAATCCCACCACTTTGGGAGGCCAAGGCGGGAGGATCCCTAGGGCTCAGGAGTCGAGACCAGCCTGGGCAATACAGAGAGATCCTGTCTCTACAAAAATAAAAAATATAAAAATTAGCTGGGCACGGTGGCACATGCCTGTGGTCCCAGCTACTCAGGGGGCTGAGGCAGGAGGAGCACTTGAGCCCAGGAGGTTGAGGCTGCAGTGAGTCATGATCACACCACTGCACTCCAGCCTGGGTGACACAGTGAGATTCTGTCTCAAAATAATAACAATAAATATCTATAAAATAAAGATAATATCTTTATTTTACAGATAAGAAAAATGAGGCACTGAAAAAATTAAGTAGTTTGAGTTTTCACAGGTCGGGAATGACAGAGCTATGATTTGAATAAGGCAGTTCGGTGCTAGAATCCATGTACTTAACCACAATGCCTGAAGCACAGTTCTGAACTGGGCAATCAAAAGGGGATCACCCACATTTCACTGTGTGAAGCATGAATTGCCTGATGGAGGAAATTTTTTTTGGTTCTAAATTCAGGGAGAAGGCTGTTAAGCCCAAGCCTCCGTGGGGGATGGGAGTTCTTTGTTCTGTGATGCAGTGATGACCTCAGGGTAAACTGCCACAAGGCTAAGGGAAATGGAATGGCTGCTGGAGGACCTGCTCGGGGCTAAGGGGGATATGGGGCTTCTCTGGGGCCAACTGACCCATGCCCTAGCCTGCAGACACTGCGGCAGCAGCTGCTTCCAGAGTCCAGGAAATCTGGTGACACTACTCTTATTCATGGTTTGGCAGATTCGGAGATGGTGGCAGCTTGGGAGGTTGCGACAGCTTCATCCCTGGTGCTCTGGGAATATGGTGCAAGGCAAGGTGGGTGACCTGTGACTGTACAGCTGGATGAATGACTGCTGACACCACATGTGAGGTCATTGGTATGAATGTGGGCCCAGGTGAGTGACTATAAGCCTAGATGTGAGGCTGGGTGAGTAACCAGACACTAGATTTGAAGCCAGGTGAGTGACCATGGATTCTAGATGTAGGGCTATGTGAGGGAATACTGATCTCCAAATGAGGACTGGGTAATGACCATTAATACTAGATGAGCTGTGTAGGTGACTGACCACACACGTGGGATTAGGTAACTGTCCACTCTGGATATGGAGCAGACTGAGTGCCTCATAGCAAACCTTGTGTATCTGAAAAGGCTTCATGCCTGAGAGTATCTTTATCTACTTCCCAGGACCTACCACTTCTGCACCATGTGGCCTTCCTTGATCACCTGTGTAAGCAGAAATCAGAAGTGGAGGAAGAAGGGGAAGAAGAGGAGGAAGAGGGGGAAGACGAGGCATCTCTGGATCCACTGAAGCCATGTTCTACCAAAGAAGCTCCCACTGGAGAGCAAGCCACTCCAGCCCCACCCCAGCCATCCTGTGGTTCTGAGGGCCTCCTCAAGGCTATAGGGATACCAGAGCAAACAGTCATGCAGCCGGTGAGCCCTTCCAGATCCTTCCCCATCTTCCAGATTCTGACCAGCTTTCCTGTGAGGCACAAGATAGCATCAGGGAACCACCGGCAGCAGAGAAAAAGCCAGCTCTTCTGGGGTCTCCCCTCTCTGCACAGCGAGTCCTTGGAGGCCATCTTCCTGAGCTCAGGTGGCCCGTCTCCTCTGAAGTTGTCTGTCTGTTCTTCTGTCTTCTTCAACAAGCTTGCCTTCCTACCTAGGTCCAACCTGTTGCTTCCCCAGTATCACTCCTCAGCCCAGTTTTCTACCCATGAGGCCCATACTATGGAAGATCTAGAAGGGATGGCCCCCAATCCTCAGCTGCTTCCACCTCCATCTTCTCCTTCTGTCTCATCACTACCCCTCCATCTGAGGCCCTTCCCTGTGGACCACAAGGGAGTTTTATCTGGTGCTGAGGCACCCACACAGTCCCCTGGAACTAGCCCCCTGGAAGTTCTCCCTGGATATGAGACTCATTTGGAAACCACAGGACACAAAAAGATGCCCCAAGCTTTTGAGCCTCTGACGCCACCCCCCTGCCAATCCCCAGCTTCTGTGTCAGAACCCAAAAAAGTTAGCCCTGAAGGAGGACTTGCTATATCTAAGGACTTCTTGGGAACCACGGGATACAGAGAGAAACCTCAGGCCTCTGAGTCTTCAATGCCAGTCCCTTGCCCTCCCCTAGACTCCTTGCCAGAACTCCAGGGAGAGAGTTCCCTGGAAGATCCATCCAGATATAAGCCCCAGTGGGAATGCAGAGAAAACTCAGGAAACCTCTGGGCTTTTGAGTCTCTAGTCTTGGACCTCAACCCAGAGCTCTCTGGAACCAGCCCTGAATGTGTCCCACCAGCATCTGAGACACCATGGAAGGGAATGCAGAGTAGAGAAAATATTTGGGTCCCTGCAAACCCAGTTTCACCTCCCAGCCTTCCCTCAGTCCCTCTCCTGGAATCTCTAGTAATGGGCCCCCAGGGAGTCCTGTCTGAATCCAAAGCTTTGTGGGAGACCATGGGGCAGAAAGAGAACCTCTGGGCATTTGATTCCCCAGACCCTGTTCATAGCGCACCTCCAACCTCCCTTATGGAACCACACAGAATCAATCCTGGGGAAGGCCTCACTACATCAGAAGCTACATGGAAGGACACTGAGCATTCCAGGAATTCCTGGGCTTCTAGGTCTCCATCTCCAGCCCTCAGCCCACCCCCAGCTCTTGCACCAGAGCCGCTCAGAGTTAGATCCATGGGGGTCCTGTCTGATTCTGAAGCTAGATGTGGGGACATACAAAAGAGAAAAAACTCCTGGGCCTCTAAGCACCCAGCTTGTAACTTACCCCAAGACCTGCATGAAGCCAGCCCTCTGGGAGTCTTGTCTGACTCTCAGTCTATTGCAGGGGAAATGGAGCAAAAAGAAAACTGTGTTCCTGTGTTCCCAGGTGGGGGCTCCAGCCCACCCTCAAACTCTGTTTCAAAGTCCCACGTAAGTGAGCCTATTGCAGACCCAAGCAACTATAAGCCTGACGGGGAGGCAGTGGAGCAAAGAAAGAACCACTGGGCCACTGAGCTCCCAGCCCCCAGCTCACTCTCTACTCCTCTACCAGAGCCACACATTGACTTTGAACTTGTGTGGAGAAATGTGCAACAAAGAGAAGTTCCCCAAGGCCCCAGCCCTCCGGCAGTGGATACCCTACACCCAGTACCCCAGCTTCCCACCCTAGCTGAAGCTGTGAAGATTGAACACACTCATCCTGGTCTACCCAAGGGAGAGACGTGCCCAGGGGTTAAGGCAGAGGCCCCACTCTCCCACAGATGGACTGTCCCAGAGTTGCTCACCCATCCTGGGATCCATGCCTGGCAGTGGAGTAGAGAGCTGAAGCTCAGGCTGAAGAAACTGCGGCAGAGCCCTGCCTCCAGAGCCCCTGGCCCAAGTCAATCATTTTGCAGCTCCCCTATTCTGAGCTCCACAATTCCAGACTCCTGGGGACTCCCTTCCTGCCCACCACAGCAGATTTATCCCCCCAATCCATGCCCCCACTCTTCAAGTTGTCATCCTCAAAAAGTTCAGGGCACAGTACCTCAGCCTGTCCAGTCCTCCCACTGTCATCACTCCCAATCCTCTTCCCAGCTTCAGTCACAGGAGTCTGGCAGGGCAGAACAAGGGTCTCAGAGAGGGGAGAAAATGAAGGGGAAGATGGTGAGCCAGGTCCCATCCCAAGGGCCATGTGTACACATGGAGGCTGGTGTGAACTATCCCTCTCCAGGCCCAGGAGAACCCTCAAACTCTAAGGTTCTGGTCTCAGGCAAGAGAAAGGACAAGGCTTCAGCCTCATCCTCAGCCAAAAAGAGAGAGCACCCTAGGAAGCCCAAAGCAGGAGACCATAGAGGAGGGACTGCAAGGTTGGGGTTATCCACAGTCACAGGGAAGAACCACCCTGCCCAGGCCAGAAGCCTAGTAGAGGCCCCTGTAAGCACATTTCCCCAAAGGTCTCAACACAGGGGCCAGAGCTCTCAACACACTGCTCTTCCCCAGCTGCTTCTCCCCAAAGCTTCAGGTCCCCAGGATCAGCCAGAGGCAGGGCAGAGAGCAAGTGACATCCTGACCCCTCGCCACTGTAAGCACTGTCCTTGGGCCCACATGGAGAAGCATCTCTCCTCCCCTACCCTCAAGGCTTCCCTTACCAGGGGTTTGCAAAAGGTGTTAGCCAAATGCCTGGGTAACCATCGACCCCTACCCACCAAATCTAGTCAGTAAAGGCTGGTAATACTAGCACTTGGTATGCCAAGACCTGAAGCCAAACCAGGGGGAAGGTGGGGATGTGGAGACAAGAAATGGAAATTCTAATAAACTAGCTGAATTAGACAAATCCCACTCATGTCTTCTTTGGAATCTAGGGTACTGAAAATGTCAATTCCCAATTCTGCTGCAGCCATATCCCCTCAGTTTCAAGTCCCAGAAGTAGAGCACTCAGGATTCTGCAGGCTTAACTCTCTTTTGTGGGTCTTCACAGATGATCACATCTGAAGTCCACACATCCCTACTCTATAGGGTGAGGCTACAGGGCCAGGTCAGCATAGCCCAAAGCCGCCCTTGAGAGGGAACGATTTCACAGCATGTGAACAAAAAACTACATCCATTCACACGAGCACAGGTAGTCTGAGTCTAGGCAACTGTGCTTGGTCCTGGGTATTGCTCTCTTCTTCATCCACTTGACCCATAAGTTCTCCACATATCTTTCTGACCATTTCTTCTCAGCCCTCTGCTCTTTTCTCTCCCTGGGTCAGCTCATCCATCTCCAAGGCCATGAAAACAAGTGCCTTTTAATACATCTAGTAACCATCTGGATTTCTATAATCACCTGGTCATATCCTCTACCCATTTTCTAATGCACTATTTGTTGGACATCGTATTAGTCAATGTATTACAGTTTTCTACTGCTGCTGTAACAAATTACCACAAAACAAATTTATTTTGCCAGAAGTCTGACACAGAGCCTGGGTGCAGTGGCTCACATCTGTAATCCCAACACTTTGGGAGGCCGAGATGGGCTGATAGCATGAGCCCAGGAGTTTGAGACCAGCCTGGGCAACATGACAAAACCCTGTCTCTACAAAAAACAAACAAACAAACAAACAAACAAAAAACACAAAAATTAGCTGGGCATGGTGGTGCAAGCCTATAGTCCCAGCTACTTGGCAAGGTGAGGTGGGAGGATCACCTGAACCAGAAGGCTACAGTGAGCCACTGCGCCACTACATGCCGGCCTGGGCAACAGAGACCCTGTCTCCTCCCCGCAAAAAGTCTGACACGTCTCACAGGGCTAAAATCAAGGGGTTGGCGGGGCTGCATCCTTTTCTCTAGGCTCTGGGTAGGATTCACTCCTTGCCTTTCCCAGTTTCTAGAGGCTGCCCACATTCCTTGGTTACTGACCCCCTTCTTCTATCTTTAAAGCTAGCAAAGGCAAGTCAAGTTCTTCTCACATTATATCACTCTGACCTCTTCTGCCTCCCTCTTCCACTTTTTTTTTTGAGATGGAGTCTCGCTCTGTCTCCCAGGCTGGAGTGCAGTGGCACGATCTCGGCTCACTGCAAGCTCCACCTCCCAGGTTTTACGCCATTCTCCTGCCTCAGCCTCCCGAGTAGCTGGGACTACAGGTGTGCACCACCTACGCCGGGCTAATTTTTTTGTATTTTTAGTAGAGACAGGGTTTCACCATGTTAGCCAGGATTGTCTCGAACTCCTAACCTCGTGATCTACCCACCTTGGCCTCCCAAAGTGCTGGGATTACAGGCGTGAGCCTTTTTTTTTTTTTGAGACAGAGTTTCACTCTTATCACCCACGCTGGAGTGCAATGGCACAATCTCGTCTCACTGCAACCTCTGCCTCCTGTGTTCAAGCGATTCTCCTGCCTCAGCCTCCTGAGTAGCTTGGATTACAGGCATGCACCACCACGCCTGGCTAATTTTGTATTTTTAATAGAAATGGAGTTTCTCCATGTTGGTCAGGCTGGTCTCAAACTCCCGACCTCAGGTGATCCACCCGCCTCGGCCTCCCAAAGTGCTGGGATTACAGGCGTGAGCCACTGTGCCCGACCCTACCTCTTCCACTTTTAAGGACCCTTATGATTACACTGGACAAAGCTGAATAATCCAGGACAGTCTTCCAATTTAAAGTCAGTTGATGGCCAGGCGCAGCAATGGCTCATGCCTGTAACAGTCCCAGCACTTCAGGAGGCCAAGGCAGCTGGATCGTTTGCGGCCAGGAGTTCAAGACCAGTTTGGCCAATATGGCAAAACCCCATCTCTACTAAAAATACAAAAATTAGCCTGGCATGGTGTGTGTGCCTGTAATCCCAGCTACTCCAGAGGTTGAGGCAGGAGAATAGCTTGAACCCAGGAGGCGGAGGTTGCCAAGATCATGTCACTGCACTCCAGCCTTGGCGACAGAGCAAGACCCTGTCTCTGAATAAATAAATGAAGTCAGTTGATTAGCAACCTTAATTCCACCTGGAACCTTAATGCCCCTTTTTCCATGTGAAATAATATATACATAGGTTCCAAGGATTACGATGTGGGCATCTTGAGGGCCATGATCCTGCCTACAGAGATAGTGACCCAAACTGTTATGTATGTTCCAAATATTTTATTCCAATTTGTAGCTTATTGTCTAATTTTATGGTGACTTCTACTGTATCAAAGTTAAATTTTTTTATGTAGTTAAATCTACCAACACTTTACTTCATGACTTCTAAAACATTTTCTCCTGGCACTTTGATAATTTTGCATATTTATGTTTTAGATTACCGATTTTTATGGTATGAGGTGATAATCTAACCTTCCCCAAAATCATGTCCAATTTACCAATACCGTTTTTTAAAAATACAATGTCTTGAGCCCATTCCATTAAATATGGTGTATTGTAAAAACATGATCATTTCTAAGCATCTCTAGGCTTCAGGTCCCCATATCCAACAGCATACCATATATTATCTCATACTTGACTTGTCCAAAAACGTATTTTCCCTTTAACTTTTTCCTCCAACATGCCCATTCCTATCAAAATGCATGACACCCACCTAAATACTTAAACTTTGACTCTTCCTTCCTCCCTGATCTAATCCATCACCACATCTTGTCAGCCAGGCTCAGTGGCTCATGCGTGTAATCCCAGCACTTTGGCAGGCCGAGGTAGGAGGATCATTTGAGGTCAGGAGATCGATACCAGCCTAGGTGATACCACATCTCTACTAAAAACACAAAAATTAGCCGGGTGTGGTGCTGTGCACCTGTAATCCCAGCTACTTGGGAGGCTGAGGCAGAAGAATCGTTTGAATCAGGAGGCGGAGGTTGCAGTGAGCTGAGATCATGCCACTGCACTCCAGCCTGGACAACAGAGTAAGACTCCATCTCAAAAAAACAAAAACAACAACAACAAAAAACTTGTCAATTATATCTATGAAATGTATTTCAAATCAATCTTCCCCTCTCCATTTCCACCATCACTATTGTCTTAGTCATTATTTCTCACTAAATTGGTTGCTCTATTCCTTCTAATCCATCCTGCACATGGCTACAATTCTCTGGAGATCAACTGCCCCGATCTCTTCAACAAGTGTCATAAAAGTTTGAGTAAAAGGCTAGGGGTGGTGGTACATGCTTATAATCCCAGCTACTTGGGAGGCTGAGGCAGGAGAATCCCTTGAGCCCAGGATGTAGTGTGCCATGACGATTGGGAACCAAATGATGCTAAGTTTGGTATCAGTATGGTGACCTTCCAGAAGTGGGGGACCACCAGTGCCTAAGAAGGGGTGAACTGGCCCAGGTGGGAAACACAGCAGATAAAATTCCTGCACAGATCAGTAGCGGTATAGCACCCGTAAATAGCCACTACACTCTAGAGCCTGAGCAACAGAACGAAACCCTGTCTCTTATTTTTTAAAGTTTGAATAAAGGAACCTAACAGATGCCAACTTGTGGACCTAGGTTGGATATTGGTTTGGTCCAAATAGCTGTGAATGATATTTGGGTCACTTGGGGGAAACTCTGAATATGATATGGGTATCTAGATTGGTTCCTGACCTCTAGAATTTTGCTTTTAGAGACAGGGTCATGCTCTGTCACCCAGGCTAGGGTGCAGTGGTGTGATCACAGCTCACTGCAGCCTCTAACTCCTGGGCTTGAGTGATCCTCCTGCCTCAGCCTCCTGAGTAGCTAGGACTACAGCTGTGTACCACCATGCCCAGCCAACTTTTTTATTTTTTGTAGAAATGAGGATTCTGTTGCCCAGACTGATCTCAAACTCCTGGCCTCAACCAATCCTCCTGCCTCGACCTCCCAAAGTGCTGGGATTATAGGCGTGAGCCACCATCACCACGCTCAACCAAGAACATTTACATAAAGGGAAAGGTAAAGATACTGACTAAGGCCGGGCACAGTGGCTCACGCCTGTAATCCCAGCACTTTGGGAGGCTGAGGCGGGTGGAACACGAGGTCAGGAGATCGAGACCATCCTGGCTAACATGGTGAAACCCTGTCTCTACTAAAAATACAAAAAAATTAGCCGGGCTTGGTGGTGGGTGCTTGTAATCCCAGCTACTCGGCAGGCTGAGGCAGAAGAATGGCATGAACCCAGGAGGCAGAGCTTGCAGTGAGCCGAGATCGCGCCACTGGACTCCAGCCTGGGCGACAGAGCAAGACTCTATCTCAAAAAAAAAAAAAAAAAAGATACTGACCAAAACCAAAAAGTTATAATGCAGTATGATCTCAATTCGGGTTTAAAAATACCACATGTATAGACACATACACAAAAAAGATCCAGAAACACATGCACTAAAGTTATTAAAACAGTGATGACCTCTGGTTATTGGAAATATATTTTTAATTTTGCTTGTATTTTTACCAATTTCTTTCTTAGACAGGGTCTCATTCTGTCATCCAGGGCTGCAGTGCAGTGGTAAGTTCACTGTGGCCTCTACCTCCTGAGCTCAAGTGATCTCCCTACCTCAGCCTCCCAAGTAGCTAGGACTACCAGCACACACAACCATACCCAGCTAATTTTTGTATTTTTTGTAGAAATGAGGTCTTACCAAGTTGCCCAGTCTGGTCTCAAACTCCCGAGCTAAAGCAATCTGCTCGCCTCGGCCTCCCAAAATGCTGGGATTACCAGTGTAAGCCACCGCGCCCTGGCCTATTTTTCTAAATTTCTACAATGCACATTACTGCTTCTATAAAAATAAAAGGTTATTTAATGTAAAGTGTCTATGTATAACCACGTACATGTGATTGACAATATTGTACTGTACACTTGGAAACTGTTGGATGACTTATTTGGATTTTTTTTTTTTTGCCACAAGAAATAAATTGAATTGTTTAACGCTGAAGCCTATGTCACTTTCTTGCCTGAATCCTCCAGATGACCCACACCTGTAAGAAAGTTCAGTCCTGGCATTTGAGGGTCTTCACAACATGGTTCCTGATCTCTCCAAATTTACCCCAGGACTCTGTTGCTAGTGTAACTTTCAGCTTTATGAGCAAGTGCTGTACTTCCTGACCTGTGCCTCAAACTGTTCTCCTCCACTTCTCCACGTCGAGTTTCCCACCTTCCTTTAAGGCCTAGAAACCGTATTTTATATGGCAATGCCTTCCTTGCAGCCCCATTAACACTGTGTGCCTTGTTGATAGCTCCTGTTTCCTGATAGTAAGGCTTTAACATGAGGTTCTCTGAGGTCAAGCCCAAATTCTCAATCCAGTGCTCTTTCCACTCTATCGTATTCCCTCTACTCTGTATATTTGGTTGAGAATCAGCCAATCAGAAGGTACATGCTGCTTCCTTGATTCCTCTCACTAGTGTCACTGTTCTGTTCCAAAGCTTCATTTAGCCCAAACCTGTCAACAGGGTCTGAGTCCAAAACTCACCACCTGCTGGCCAAGGGTGGAACTAAAGGTCCTTTTCCCTCTCCCACTACTATGGTCTCCAAAGACAATGCAATTCTGAATTTCCATTTTACATGGGAACGTGAGTCCACACTTATCTGAGTAGCTTTATTAAAAAAAAAAATCCAAATCCTATATTAAGTATTTTAAAGCTCTTAGTGGGTTGTAGGGCTGAGCAAGGGTTAGCAAACCACTTGACACTTGCCACAGTTCAGCTGAAATGGAAGACCTGCATCCTTCATGGGCATTGTGTCCACCGGACTTTCAGGGGAATTTGTAGAATCAGTACCTTAGATCAATCTATCTAGATATATATAGATAGATAGATTTTTTTTTTTTTTGAGACGGAGTCCCCATCTGTCGCCCAGGCTCACTGCAAGCTCCGCCTCCCGGGTTCATGCCATTCTCCTGCCTCAGCCTCCCGAGTAGCTGGGACTACAGGTGCCCACCACCACCCAGCTAATTTTTTGTATTTTTAGTATAGACAGGGTTTCACTGTGTTAGCCAGGATGGTCTCGATCTTCTGACCTTGTGATCCACCTGCCTCAGCCTCCCAAAGTGCTGGGATTACAGGCGTGAGCCACCATGCCTGGCCAGACATAAACATAGTTTAAGACATTAGATATGTTGTTCCATCTTTGTTTTTGCCTCTATGGCATACCGCTGGTCCTCTATTTGATACCACATTCTTGGTCAGAAACCCAACCTCTAATCGCAGTGTTTACCCTATATAGAGTGATCAGCTATGGTAAGATCACATTCCAATTTCTTTCTAGAAATAATGTGAAGGGAAAGATGGACTGCCTATACAATTTGCCTCTTGGTTTAAGTATGCAGGCTTCCACAGTTTAGAAAGCATTTTTCAATCATTTTATCAGACTAAGAAACTTGAGACCCCAAAAGAGCTATCACCTTGTTCACAGCTATACAGGTATAACTGGCAACTCACATGTAGAAGGATGAAACTGGATCCTCATCTCTTACCTTATACAAAAATCAACTTGAGGCCTGGTGCAGCAGCTCATGCCTGAAATCCCAGCACTTTGGGAGGCCGAGGTGGGTGGATCACCTGAGGTCAGGAGTTTGAGATCAGCCTGGCCAACATGGGTGAAACCCCATCTCTACTGAAAATACAAAAATTAGCCAGAGGTGTGGTGGTGCACGCCTGCAATCCCAGCTATTTGGGAGGCTTGAAGCAGGAGAATCACTTGAGCCCGGGAGGCAGAGGTTGCACTGAGCTGAGATGGAGTACTCTGAGGCTGGGCAACAAAGGGAGACTCCGTCTCAAAAAAAAAAAAAAAAAAAAAATCAACTCCAGATGGTTCAAAGACTTAAGTCTAAAACCTGAAACCATAAAAATTCTAGAACATCAGAAAAACCCTTCTAGACATTGGCTTAAGCAAAGACTTCATGACCCAAGAACCCAAAAGTAAATGCAACTAAAACAAAGATAAATAGATGGGACTTAATTAAATTAAAAAGCTTCTGCACAGCAAAAGAAACAGTCAGCAGAGTAAAAAGACAACCCATGGAGTGGGAGAAAATCTTTGCAACCTATACACCCAACAAAAGACTAACATCCAGGATCTACAAGGAACTCAAACAAATCAGCAAGAAAAAAACAGTCCCATCAAAAAGTGCTCTAAGGACATGAATAGACAATTCTCAAAAGAAGATATACAAATGGCCAACAAACATATTAAAAAATGCTCAACATCACTAATGATCATGGAAATGCAAATCAAACCCACAATGTGATAACACCTTACTCCTGTAAGAATGGCCATAATCAAAAAATCAAAAAATAAAAGATGTTGGCGTGGACATGGTGATCAGGAACACTTTACACTGCTGGTGGGAATGTAAACTAGTACAACCACTATGGAAAACAGTGTGGAGATTCCTTAAAGAACTAAAAGTAGAACTACTATTTGATCCAGCAGTCCCACTACTGGATATCTACCCAGAGAAAAAGAAGTCATTATATGAAAAAGATACTTGTAAATGCACGTTTATAGCAGCACAATTTGCAATTGCAAAACTAATGGAACCAGCCCGAATGCCCATCAATGAGTGGATAAAGAAATTGAATTGTGGTATACCTGAGGTCAGGAGTTCAAGACCAGCCTGGCCAATATGGCGAAGCCCCATCTCTACTAAAAATACAAAAACTAGCTGGGCGTGGTGGCGTGTGCCTGTAATCCCAGCTACACGGGAGGCTGAGGCAGGAGAACGGCTTGAACTTGGGAGGCAAAGGTTGCAGTGAGCTGAGATTATGCCACTGCACTCCAGCCTGGAAGAAAACGGGAGACTCCATCTCAAAAAAAAAAAAAAGAAAGAAAGAAATTGTGGTATATATACATACCAGGGAATACTACTCAGCCATAAGAAGGAACGAAATAATGGCATTTGCAGCAACTGGAATACCATTATTCTAAGTGAACTAACTCAGGAATGGAAAACCAAACATCGTATGTTCTCACTCGTAAATGGGAGCTAAGCTATGAGAATGCCAAGGCCTAAGAATGACACAACAGACTCTGGGGACTCAGGGAAAAGGTGTGGCGGGGGGTGAGGAATAAGACTACACATTGGGTACGGTGTACACCGCTCAGATGACAGGTGCACCAAAATCTTAGAAATCACCACTGAAGAACTTATTCATGTAACCAACCACCACCTGTTCCCTAAAAACCTACTGAAATAACAAATACCAGAAGTGCAAAATATCCGTTTCGCAGCATGAGTTCCAGAGCTGCTCCAGTTTAATCAACCAGTCTAAGTATCATGCATCCTTGAAGATTATCTATGTAGACCAAAAGGGAGCCTGGTCTTGCCTAGTATAAAGTCTAGGATGACTAATACCAGTGTTGATCATAATCCTGAAGGACACAATCCCAAACACCATAACCCCAAATGTTGAAGTCCCAAAAGATCAAAATCCTTAAAATCACAACCTGGACAAAATAAAATTTCAAATTCTGGGGAAAGGATTAGTATGTTTTTCGTTGTAAACAAGACAGTTGCATCATGTTATACAGAACTATTACGTTGTTATTGTCTTAAGTATGGTTTAGAGAGACACATGAGGGCGCCAAGTTGCCAATGAGTAGAATTGTGGACTTAATTTTAGGTGTCAATTTTACTGGATTAAGGAGTATTTAGAAACCTGGTAAAGCATTATCTGGGTGTGTCTGTGAGGTTGTTTCCGGGGATTAGTTTCTAAGTCTGAGTGGACTGAGAGGGGAAGATCTGCCTTCAATGTTGGTGGGTACTATCCAACAGGCGGGGGCCCAGAGAGAACAAATACAGAAGGCAAATTGATCTCTAAGAGCTAGGATAGATTTTAAGATGGAGTTTTGCTCTTGTTGCCCAGGCTTGAGTGCAATGGCTCGATCTCAGCTCACCACAACCTTCGCCTCCCGGGTTCAAGCTATTCTCTGCCTCAGCCTCCCAAGTAGCTGGGAGTACAGGCATGCACCACCACACCTGGCTAATTTTGTACTTTTAGTAGAGATGGGGTTTCTCCATGTTGGTCAGGCTGGTCTTGAGCTCCTGACCTCAGGTGATCTGCCCGCCTCAGCCTCCCAAAGTGCTGGGATTACAGGCATGAGCCACCACGCCCAGCCTAGGACAGATTTTTCTTCTGGTGCCTTGGACATTAAAAATTTGACTCCATGACCACAATGTTGACTCTGTGTGTAAGCATTATATGCGTGCATAAAAATGTTGAAAGTTCTTCAATAAATGAAGAGACATCTGTTTTTTGTACACGTGCATTTGTGAAGGATAAAATTTCTCAAGACCTCGTCTCTTTGGGAGACAATGCAGTGGTAACGCAACAGTTTTTGAACCATCTCATCAAGACTTAGGTTTTCTGTCACAGTATTACAGATGACCAGTTATAAAGCTAAGTGCCCACAATTACCAAGCATAGCGACAAAGCATTTATACATTTCACTTTTTGACCTATTTCTTTATGAATGTTTCATCTGCTCATCACCGTTATATCTGTGCAACTGTCATTGGTATACCTGAGTGTTTATCTTGCAAAAATGTTACTATTCTCTATTTTATCGTGTAAAGTGGCCTACGAAACGTTCTGTTGTGTTGTTTCTCAAATAAATACGCTTTTAAAAATGTAAGTAAATTTTCGAAAAATGTTTAGTATTTCTTCCAGAATTGTATTTTGGGATTTTGACCTTTTGGGATTGTGATTTTCAGAATTTTAGACTTTAGGGATTTTGATCTTTGGAGATTACAGTATTTTATTCAAAATTATGGTGTTCAGGACTATCTTTTGAGATTATGTCCCAAAGCCAATCAACATATATTTAATTTAGTAATTTATTTTCTCTGCACTACTGACCCCAGAAGCACTAAGTGATTACTGTTGAAGAGGACAGTCTATTTTCTGTTTGGAAAAAAAAAAATTCAATACTAAAATTTTATATTAACAAAAGGCTTTTTTTTTTTTTTTAATCAAAGTACATAAAATAAAGGTGGACACAACTGTAAGTGATCACCAACCAAGAGATGTTTGGAATTTTTTGACGCATTAAAAGGGAGTATAGAGAATATGCACCTGCAAGTAAGATTGTATTCTTTTGCAACCCTGCAATTTTCAAATGGCACCCCAACACAGTCTTTGGTCAGGATAAGGGATCCTGCAGGTCTAGCCTTACCGTCCACATCAAATATAGGTGGAGGGATGCCATATTCTCCACATTTGCAGCTCTATCAGGCTGCTCCCTTTCCACCGGTCCTATCCAGTGATACTGCAGACACAGGGTGAGGCAACAGGAGACATCATACCGATGTTGATCAGGAGAGGAAGAAGGTGCAATCTTACTTCCAGGATTTCACATTTGGAAGAATGCCTTGGGAGTGGTGGGTAGCACAAGGCTGTTCCCAGGAAAAGAAGCAGGCACAGGGCCCAGGACTCAGGCTCCATTTTGACCCAACGTTTATTGTCCTTTTACAACATGTCATTTTTTGGTTTAGAAACTGCTTGTGATTAGTTTTCCAACATTAACTCAAAAGCATGTAAAATAAATCAACCTACTCTCTATATAAACATCCAGCAACTGTGGCCCCTACCCGCCTACCCAGGTTGGATAGGGGGAAGGGAGGGCTCGGGCAGCATTGAGTCAAGTGCAGATGCTTTACTGTGGCAGGTGGCAGTAGTGCCTTGGTTCACACCCCGCACAGGTGCCCTGCACTGCCCCAAACTACAACAGAAATGGCATAGGCCCAAGGCCCAATTCCCTGTTGATAATTCACTCTCCACCTACCAAATGAAAATCGCTTTTATTTTATCGCTTTTGTTTTGTATTTTTGCAACAGAAACCCCCTGTCCAGAGTCAGACTGTAGCTGAACTGTTCAGACTGAAGAATGGAGCAGGCTGTGGGCGCACCCCTGGTCCCTCTCCTGGGCAAGCGCCCCCACCCCCAGGGAACAAGGTCCAGGCAGGCCAGCTCACTGCACGCTGGCCACCACCACTTAGCCATACAGGTCATCATCATTGTCTTCTGTGTATACACTGCCACCTGTGCCGCCTCCACTGCCCTGACTGGGGCCAGCTCCACCCTGGTTCCCTGAAGGGAATCTGTGTACAAGAGCAAAGCCAAAAAAGAGGGTTAGGACAGGGCCTGTGTAAGATTTCCAAAACTATCCCTCTAGCTTCCTTAGGACTCCCATCCCGTTTGGTGTAGGTCCCCAAAGTAACTTAAGCACTGTCTAATGCTCCCAACCAACTTACCTGAAGCTGCCAAAGCCCCGACTCTGCTGAAGGGTCTGGGCGAACATCTCATACTTCCGAATGTCATTGTCACTGACAGAACGGCGCGCAAAGCGCATGGCTTCTTCAAAGTGATCTCGACGGATCTCAGGCACTGGATCATCCTCTTCTACCTCCTATAGTTGGTAAACACAGATCACTAGGGCTAGTTAAAGCCCAGCCTGGATTTCATCCCAGGCCTCCCATTACTACAGTTTATTGGTCTCCTTGCCCTTCCAATCCAACCTGAGGTAAGATGCTAGGCCATGCTTCCTAAAATTGAGTCACTGCTCTGCTTAAAAACTTGTCAATGCACTCTGGAAAAGGGAAAACTGTAGGGACAGAAATCACATCAGTGATGGGGCTTAAGGAGGGGAGATGTTGACTGAAGTGGCTAAGGAAACTTTTTGGGATAGTAGAAATTTTAAGTCTCAACTGTGGTAGTAGTTATAGAACTTACATACATTTGTCAAAAAGCATGGAAATGGTACCTAAAAAGAGTGAATTTTATTGTATTTATATCAGACCTCAATAAACCTTAATACTTTAAAAGGAAATGCCAATGGCTTTCAGTGCTTACCACATTTGGATTACATCCTACCTAGCGGTCTCACTTCCAGTGACATATATACTCTTAAATCTACCCAGGGTTTCCCAATGATTGCAATCCTACTACTAGAGCACATTATTTGGGCTGCTTATTCCCTTTATTCAAATTCTACTCTCTTCACAGCCCAGCTCAAAACCTATCTCTTCCATTGAGAGGCCAATTGCTGTGACTTACGTGACTGCCTCCTAGGATTAGTTCATCAGTAGTTTTTAAGCTTTTATGGGAGAGAGAAGGGATGTCACAGACCCTTCAAAAGGGAAAGAAAGCCATTTATTTGCTCATTAAGTCCCATGTTTGGAACTTAATGAATTAATTAAGGGTAACACAAGACATAGTGGAAAACAAGTGAGATGACAGAGATCCTACCTTTATGGAGCTTACACACACATGAATTTGCCTTTTCATTTTGGGAGGTCTGTGGACCCTATCCCTTCCCCAACCATCAGGGATAAGTATATCAGTCTCATCTCAGTTTAAAACCTTGCTCTGTGGCTCACGCCTGTAATCCCAGCACTTTGGGAGGCCGAAGTGGGCGGATCACAAAGTCAGGAGATTGAGACCATCCTGGCTAACATGGTGAAACCCTGTTTCTACTAAAAAAAAAATACAAAAAACTAGCCGGACATGGTGGCATGCGCCTGTAGTGCCAGCTACTCGGGAGGCTGAGGCAGGAGAATCGCTTGAACCTGGGAGGCGGAGGTTGCAGTGAGCCGAGATCGTGCCACTGCACTCCAGTCTGGGCAACAGAGTGAGACTTCGTCTCAAAAAAACAAAAAAACAAAAGCAAAAAAACCTTGCTGTGTTTGGTGCATTCTCATACTTTGATTTCCCTCATGGAGCTTGGTTCAGACTGAGAATGGAGCCTGCCCATCTCTTCTCAGCCTTATTCCAAATTGAATGGATTCACCTCAGCATTCTTTATCTTTGATGCCCTATCAAAATTCTTCTCAGTTAGATGGTCTTTCCAATAGCTTCTACTCTCAACTCCAGGGCATGGTGGTGGCTGTTGCCTGGCTCCCCATGATTGGCACATCTGGGGAAAGGATGCAGACTCACCATGGCTGATGGGTTTGTCTGCCTCTCTCGTTCTCGCCTAATCTCACTCTCGATGGATTCACGGATGGCCAGCTTGCAAGCACGCTGGCAAATCTCTGTCAGGTCAGCTCCAGAGAAGCCATTAGTCATTTTAGCCAGGAACTCCAAGTCCACATCCTAAAAGAAGCAGCAGAGGTACCTTAGCATTTAGCCTCTCCTCTCGAGATACACAGATCTTTGGGCTACCCAAGCACTCCCAACTACAGTTTGCCCCTTCTTTGGCCACCCCATTTTATTCCTGATTCTAGATTATCTTGATATCCTCAAAAATTCTACCTTCCCTTTAGACCAACCCTAACCCCAGTGGAATCTTGTCCAGAAACTAAAGAGCACTCCGTACCAGCCTGAGGACTCATACAAGTCTCCCACAGCCCATGATCTTGCACCTGCCTTGGCAACTGGGGACTTGCGCAGGTTAGCCTTGAGGATGGCAACACGGGACTTCTCATCAGGAAGTGGGATGTAGATGAGCTGATCAAGACGGCCAGGTCTGAGGATGGCAGGATCAATGATGTCAGGCCGGTTGGTAGCGCCAATGATGAACACATTTTTTTTTGTGGACATGCCATCCATTTCTGTCAGGATCTGGTTGATGACTCGGTCAGCAGCCCCACCACCATCTCCAATGTTACCTCCACGAGCCTTGGCAATTGAATCCAGCTCATCAAAGAATAGCACACAGGGGGCAGCTTGGCGGGCCTGTAGGAGGAATGGATTGATTCAAGCACTAACAAAACTAGATGTCTCTGGCCAAATGTGGTGGCTCACACCTGTATTCCCAGCATTTTGGGAGGCCAAGGTGGGAGGATCACTTGAGGCCAGAAATCCGAAACCAGCATGGGCAACATACTGAGACTTCGTCTCTACAAAAAATAAAAAATTGGCCAGATGTGGTGACGCATGCCTATAGTCCCAGCTACTCAGGAGGCTGAAGTAGAATTGCTTAAGCCCAGGTTTCAAGGTTACAGTGAGCTATGACTGTACCACTGCCCTCCAACCTGGGCAACAGAGCCAGACCCTGTCTCGAGAGAGAGAGAAAAAAAAAATAACACTAGGTCTCTCAGATCTCAGAAAGAAAATCAAGTGACTTACTGTGCAGTTGAGCAGTCAGCAGTAAGAATGTTTCAACCCTCTTAAAGAAAAACAGCCTCTATTCCTTGCCCTCAAGCAAATCAATACATAGTTCAGCCTATTGTAGCTCACCTTGTCAAAGATTTCTCTGACATTGGCCTCAGACTCCCCAAACCACATGGTGAGAAGCTCAGGACCCTTGATGGAGATGAAGTTGGCCTGGCATTCATTAGCAATGGCTTTGGCCAACAAAGTTTTCCCACAGCCAGGAGGTCCATAGAACAGAACTCCCTTGGAGGGTGTCATGCCAAACTTCAGGAATTTGTCTGGGTGCTCCACAGGATACTAGGAGGAAAAGGAAAGAGGGTTCAAGGCTACCTCCACATTTTGAAAGAAACCTAATTAAACAGAAGCATCCCCTCCATTGTTTCATGGTGTACCCAATGGTATCAGATCCAGGTTCTCTAGAAGCAGACTCCTTAGTGCCTCAAACCTAAGAACAGTAGGTTCCTAAGTCGTGCTCTCACAACTCTTGCAGCAAATGTGTTGACACCCTGAGATCACCCAGGTCAATTACAATGTACTGAGGCAGTGACTCACCCTGGACCAAGTTACCCTACCTGGACCAGCTCCTGAAGCTCACGTTTGACATCCTCTAGGCCCCCGATGTCTTCCCAGGTTACCTGTGGCACCTCTACCACGGTTTCCCGCAGTGCTGATGGGTTACTCTGGCTCAAGGCCCACTAGAAACGGAGGGAAAACTGGGAATGAGACTTACCAGGGGAGGGGTCAAAGCATGTACGTGTGTACATGAGGCATGGGTGTGGTCCTTACCCGGAAGTCATCCATAGTAACTGCTAGAGAGTTCATGACCTCGGCATCAATGGTCTCATCCTCTAGGTCAATGAGATCCATCTTCTTGCGGATGGCTTGCAGAGCGGCCTCTGAACACAGGGCTGCTAAGTCAGCACCCACATGCCCGTGAGTCTCATTGGCTACCTGCAGAGAAAGGTCTACTTACTATGCTGCCTCAAAGACCCAGCTGCTGTAGGAGGCTCAGAGACAACAGAATCCTTCCCCCGACTGCTATCCTTGGGTCCTCTCATTTCCTTGAATATATACTAGCAATACCTTTATGGGCTGGGTTTTAAGTACTTAATTTTGGACTTGGGACCTAGAAATAAGGCTGCTCCAACAATTCTGATTTACTCTAAATGCAGCATCAATTATGAAAAATGCCAACTCCAATTTCCTGGATTCAATCTCAGATTACTTCCTTTCCCCTTTCCAGAAATCAAAAACCCATCTCCTCACATCTTAACCTTATGTCTCTAGCCAGTTCCCAGCAACTGCCTAGAGACATTGTTAACGCCTGCTCAGCCCTCATCATCACTTCACCTGTTCCAGGTCCACATCATCTGCCAGCTTCATGTTCTTGGTATGGATCTGAAGAATCTCTAAGCGTCCTGTAGCATCAGGAATTCCAATATCTACCTCCCTGTCAAAGCGACCTGTGGGACAGTGCACAAACATAAACAGGGCTCATTTCTAGTCCAGAGGTAAGAGACAGGCCTAGGGTGACCAACCATCTCAGCCAGCACAGGACTGTCCTAATGTCAGCACTGAAAAAGTCTCAAGCCCTGGGAAACCTTTCAGTCTCAGGAAAACCAGGGTGGTTGGTCACTCTAGACAGGACGTAGGATAAAGGAAAAAGACCCCTGGACCCAATCACTGTGAAGGGCTTCAAGAGGATTAGGTGACCTAGATGAAGGAGAGAAGTAGGACCTAAGCAAGGACAGAGTCAAAAGTATCTGGAGTCCTTACCAAATCGCCGTAGAGCTGGGTCAATGCTGTTGGGTCTGTTGGTTGCTGCCATAACAATCACATGTGCTCTCTGCTTTAGGCCATCCATGAGGGTCAACAACTGTGATACAATGCGTCGCTCCACCTCGCCATGAGTCTGCCAGAACAGGATGTCTGGTCAGAAGTGAAGTCAGGGCCTTTCAACCCCCCTCTATCCCCTCAGGTAAGCTCCTACTTTCTCTCTTTTGGGAGCGATGGCATCCAGCTCATCAATGAAGATGATGGCAGGAGCATTCTTCTCAGCCTCCTCAAAGGCTTTACGAAGGTTGCTCTCAGACTCACCAGCCAATTTGCTCATGATCTCAGGACCTGAAAGGATACGGAATGGAGACAATAACAAAATGATAGTCTTTCCCAATTCCTTCCAAAAATCAGTTATCTTGCTTGTTTGGCCCAGAGACAGGTCCTGGATGACAAGGTGGTAACCTCTGCCTACTTCTCACATCCTCTACCAGCCATTATCCCAGGACAGCCACCAGGTAAGGCCGGAGAGAAGCCCAGGGACTCAGTATACTCTTCTCACAGGTGAACTGTAAAGGTGACAGCAAATGCTCTAGGACCTCTGGCCAGAGCAGGAGAGACGGCACACCAGATGGCACACCACTAAATAGCATTCTCCAAGAGCCAGTGATCGAAGTTCATTTTCCCCAAACCCTCTCAAATCACTAAGCAGTCACCCTTTGATTTCTCATTCTAGCTTGCTCCCGCTCTTCAGTCTGTCCACAATCTTTCTCAAGGGGGGCAGGACAGGGAGCACCAACGTAAAATATCTTCCCTTTATTGCTCATCTGTCTGTAACATACCCCAGCATAAGAAATATGCTATAAACGTGAAGGAGGGCATGGGTACAAAAAGGATGTGTTTGTAAGTGCTCCAGCTCATAAGCCCAGTTCAAAATTGGGTCTAGCTAGACATAAGATGAACCAAGTATCTTACCATTGATCAAGAAGAAGAAGGCTCCAGTCTCATTTGCTACAGCTCGAGCAATCAGGGTCTTTCCTGTTCCAGGAGGTCCGTAAAGCAGGATTCCTCTAGGAGGCTGTGGACCAATGCAGAGTGTGATTAGGTTCCCACCTTCACCCAAACCCTAAAATGGCTTGACTAGGGCTCCAGAGAGGGTGAGAATCAGGCTTCAACCCTGACAATATTAAGAATAAGCCCTCAGCAGTAAATGCTAAGAAGACAATTTACTTGAGGCCACACTCATTGCTATTACTAGCAGGGAAAATACTGCTAGAAAGTGGGCAACATTTATGATCGCAACTTGCGTAGGAGACTAAGGGCAGAGAAACTGTAGTCCAAATGCGTTTGAAGATACATGATTAGGGAAAGGCAAGAGGCCATTACACTAAGGGCTCAATTTTAGACAGACCAAGGGCCAAAGACTAGCTAAGCCATTGAAGAGAGCAGGGTCTATTTTCTTCATTGCCAGAGGCTCACTCACTCCAGTCATCATGCCCTCCAGAACGTATCACACTGGAATGCTGTTCCTTACAATCATCATTTTTCTTCTTCGACACTCCCCTTTCTATGGCCTCACCCACAGGCAGAACAAGTAAACTGGCCACATAGAAAATGAAATTATTTGTGTGACACCCACTAGGAAAATGAGTAACTTCATCTTCAGTGTGTTCCATGATACAGAAAAGATTGAGAAGCTACACTCTAGACCAATAGTTCTCAAATGTTTTAGACTCAGAACCCTTTAACACTCTGAAAATTTCCTTAACTTCCTTACTTCTACTGGGTGACACTGCTCTAGACAGGCTGGCAAACTACGGTGAGATTTGTTTTTACAGGGTCCATTGATACAAGAACGGCTTTTATATTCTAAGAGTTGTAAAGAAAAACCCATATATATGTGTATGTGTTTTGTGCGCACACGCACACAACAGACAATTTAATTAGCCTACTCTGGTTTTAGACCATCAGCTCTAAGTCATTTAGAGCCTTAGGTAAACTAAAGGATACATTATTGCCCCTCTAATCCAAGGCAATAATGAAAGCCATGCATGAAAACAGTCCCAGGATTAGACGCTGGGACAGGATTAGACATTGGCACCACTTCAGACTTGATCCCAGAGCCCAGGATGCTCACCTTCACACCAATTGCCTTAAAGAGGGCAGGATGTCTCAGGGGCAGTTCCACCATCTCCTTTATCTGAGCTAGCTGCTTCCTGCAGCCACCAATGTCATCATACCCTACTTCATTCAAGGACTCTTCCTCATCCTGAATATGGAAGAGATAAAGAAAGGAGAAGGCAAGAATATTATATCAGCAAAAGCTGAGTTTCTCTAAATCATTCCACTACCTAGTGTGCAAAAACCTACCGTATAAGAAGATTCTCAACCCAGCATGGTGGCTCACATCTGTAATCCCAGCACTTTGGGAGGCAGAGGTGGGAGGACTGCTTGAGTCCAGGAGTTCCTGGGCAATACGGCAAGACTCCATCTCATTAAAAATTAAATTAAATTTTAAAAAGATTCTCCTCTAAAGGGATCCGGCCTCAAAGAACAACTACAAAAATCCCAACGCAAAGATTTTTAGCACAGTCCTTGCCTCTCACATTACTCGTAGTCTTACTTAGAAGGGGTCTCTAAAATCTGATGCTGGAAACCCTGGGAATGGGCAGAGGCCTGAAGCCAGCATCAGCTTTACTTCAAAAATGATTTCAATCACATATATTTTGGGTTCAGTCTAGGTTTTTGAACTTCCTGGCATTAGGTAAATCCATGAAACAATTAGGCCCAGAAATGAATAGCTGGCAGGTTTCTCATCCCTGAAGGATGGTTAGTTCTCCAAAGAACACCCAGTCTTTTTCTTTTTTGAGACAGAGTCTCACTCTGTCACCCAGGCTAGAGTGCAGTGGCACAATCTCAGCTCACTGCAACCAACCTCCGACTCCTGGGTTCAACCGATTCTCCTGCCTCAGCCTCCTGAGTAGCTGGGATTACAGATGTGCACCACCAGGCCTGGCTAATTTTTGTATTTTTAGTAGAGACGGGGTTTCACCATGTTGCCCAGGCTGGTCTTGAACACCTGACCTCAAGTGATCTACCCACCTCAGTCTCCCAAAGTACTGGGATTACAGGTGTCAGCCACCGCAGCCGGCCGAGCACCCAGTCCTGACAGTTACCACATGATGCCACACTGAGTAATCATGAAATCAGATATTGGAATCAGGGAGAAAACTCACCTCTCGTTTGATAGGCTCCCCTTCGCAGTGGATCACTGTGTCTGGAGCAACAATGCAATAAGGGCTAGGATCTGTTTCCACCACTTTGAACTCCACAGCACGCATCCCACCACGGACAAGAAAAATGTCTCCTGTGAGAGCAAACAGTACAAGCACAGTTAGAGGTGTCAACTACAAGACAAAGTGAGAACTCATCAGACCCTGGGGTCAAAATGCCAAGCTCATTAGATAGTGCCCTTCATTAGATATTGCCCTATCTCTCCCCAACTCCACCCCACCTGTCTTAATAAGCAGCAGGCAAGAGGAGAAAGGTAAACTGTGAAGAGTCCCTCTGACACTCAAGAGGTCAGTGAACAAAACCTGACATGTCAGAAGCCCATTAAGTTCTGACTTCTGCCATATAGGTAGCCCAAGTTTTCACTACAACCACCAATGGTAGAACTGTGCACTCTGGACCCTGACCCAGCCAAAATGGACCACCTTCTCCTTCAGAGATCCATAAAGATAGCTTACTCTCCTGGAACAGAGAAGGGGAGAGATGGAGCAAGGGAAGGATGGAGGAAAGAAGGGGGGTAAGACATATGAATATGTGTGCAGGGTTTGCATGTGTGTGTATACAAATACATGAAAATGAGTCTAGCCGCTGGGCACAGTGGCTCACCTGAGGTCAAGAGTTCGAGACGAGCCTGACCAACATGGTGAAACCCCGTCTCTACTAAAAACACAAAAATCAGCCGGGCACGGTGGCAGACACCTGTAATCCCAGCTACTTGGGAGGCTGAGGCAGGAGAACTGCTTGAATCCAGGAGGCGGAGGTTGCAGTGAGCTGAGATTGCACCATTGCGCTCCAGCCTGGGGGACAGAGCGAGACTCCATCTCAAAAAAAAAAGAAAAGAAAATGAGACTAGGCTTGATGGCTCATGCCTGTAATCCCAGCACTTTGGGAGGCCATGGCAGGTGGATCACTTGAGCCCAGCAGTTTGAGACCAGCCTGGGCATCATAGTGAGACCCCCATCTCTTTTTTTTTTTTTTTGAGACAGAGTCTTGCTCTGTCACCCAGGCTGGAGTACTGTGGCCCAATCTTGGCTCACTGCAACCTCCACCTCTTGGGTTCAAGCAATTCTCATGCCTCAGCCTCCCTGGTAGCTGGGATTACAGGTGCCCACAATGGGGTTTCACCACGTTGGCCAGGCTGGTCTCGAACTCCTAGCCTCAAGTCATCCACCCGCCTCAGCTTCCCGAATTGCTGGGATTATAGGTGTGAGCCACGGTGCCCAGCTGACCCCATCTCTTAAAAAATAAATAAATAAATACAGGGGAAAAGCATAAAAGATTTAAAAAAAAAAAAGAAAAAAAAATGAGATAAAGATGTTCCAAGGTTTATTCCCTACAGTCAATAATCCTTAAGCTCAGAATTAGCTCTCACCTTTCCGGATGGGTCGATAAGCCTCCAGGAAGTACGGCTTAAGGTATACCTCAAAGAGATTACCAGTAATGCCTTCTACCGTGTCATCAATGGGCAGCACGTGGATACGTTTGCCATACTTCACATCAGGGCATGGCTGGATGCTGAGGATGACAAGCAGACTCCATATTACCAACCATACTTCGGGCCCAAGCACTGGGTGTCCAAAAGGGCCTGGCACAGATAGCTGATAGTAAGTGAAAAAGAAAAGGCAGGATGGCTTTAGGTGAAGAGAGGAAGGAGAACAGGGTGGAAGTGAGGGCAAAGGAACAGCCCCACTCACTCCTAATCAGTGAGCCAAAATCAAGAGCCACACATTTAGAAACCCCACAAAGACATGCAGGGTCTTCAGTGAGACATCCAAGGATGATCCCCTTCTAGCTAATATTGGTGACCCAATATTACAAGGGATGGTCTTAAGCTAACAATTGTCAGGGTCAGTGAAACAGAAGTGAAAAAAACAAAATTATCTCAGCCAGGTGGTCAGAACACCTTGAGGAAGTGACTAAGCACTCCCAAGAAGAAAGCTACATGAAACTTAGACTCCATTAAAAAGAATCAAAAGCCTGAGATGATCCTGGCCAGGTGATGGTTGGTTGGGTAGGAGTGGCTAGAGATGACTCCAAGATGGGGTAACCTCTTGCCTAAAATTATGCAAGAACAAGCAAAAATCACTCACATTGAGAGCTATCCTAGGTCTGGCTCCAACTATTCCTCTCTCCCGGGTTAACTTAGGGGCTTAAAAGACCTGCTAGCAGCTCACCTTCCATGCCCATATCCCCACCTCATTCCAACCCCAACACAAGCCATTAATTGGACATACTAGTGAGGGTAGTGAGGAGGTTATTTGGCATATACATACACAACCCTCGAGTGGTATCCTAAGCCAGGCTATAAGTATGATAAATTACACCCTAGTAGGAAAAAATAAAGCCATCAAGAAAGTTACAGGAATGCCAATTTGTCTCAAGGGACCTGCAGAAACGGATTTTGAAGTCCCAGGAAGGCAGAAGCAAAACCTAAAGACAACCCTGAAGCGTAAGTCTTCCCGTGACCAGGAGGCTTCCTGCATCGACAGGTGCCAAGAACTTGGTCCTGCCTGTAATACATGGGTCCTGCCTGTGATGCAGGCTATCTCTGGCCTCCCATCCCTGTGAAGCCAAAAACCCGACACACACCTGATGACATCCCCTAGGCGTACACGAAGGTTATTCCGAACAACTCTATTCATCCGAATCTTCTCATCAGAACAAGTATCATCAGAAAGGACGATGCAAACAGCTTCTCGTCTCTTCTTTCCTTTCAGCAACACTGTGTCACCTCGGAACAACTGCAATTCATCCATCTTGGGCTGAGGAAAGAAAGTTAAGGCCTTTGGGTCATTGGGCAGAAGGGGAGTAAGCAGCAGCCCTGGAGATTGGGATTCCCAGTAAACCCCACTCTATCTGCAGTCACTGCAAGAAAAATGAGAAAAGAAACCTGGGAAAATCCCTCAAGTAAGTGCAGTAAGGAAAGACTAGTCTGTGGCCACAGCTTACCTGGGACAAGGACACCACACTGTTGTCCTCATTGATGGCTTCATCAACAATTAACCGATTGGGACGGTTCTTCTGTTTCAGAATGGCTGTTGATAGGTCATCACCTTTTGAACTAGAAGGAGGAAATGGAGTCAGTAGATACTCCTGCCCCAAGGGCCTCGCCAGTCTCTAAAACTCATACTTAGGAAAGAAACAGTGAATAGATGTAGCTGTCCCTAGACCAGAAAGCTCAGATGAAGGAAAGGCAGCCAAGGTCACGAGGAGCAGTATCTAGCATACATATTACAATACCCATTCCAGCAGCTCCTGGTATTTTGAGCATCAGTGTCCCAGCTATAAGGCCCCAAGTGAGTGATCCTGCCCCAGGGTCAGAAAATGATGGCCTAAGAAGAAGACATAATAGAAATGGAGGCTGAATAGTTATTAGAGCAATAAAAATAGTCTTAGACTTATAGAAGAGTGGTTAAGAGCAGGAACTCTATAGTCAGACCCATTGGGTCTGAATTCAATTATGCCACTGCTTAATTGTGATCTTGGGCAAGTTACCTAACCTCTGAACTTTGATGTCCTCCTCTATAAAAGAAGGAATATAATACTTATCTCAGAGGCTTATTGTCTTAAGGGAGATAATGAGTGTAAAATGCTTAACATAATACCTGGCACATGGTATTAATGGTCACCATGATTAACAGTATAGAGTAAAGCATAAGCTAACTTTCCAGGGAATGAAGTAAGCCAGACAACCTCCCTTGAGGCTCAGGGAGGCCTCAAGTTCTACCAAGCAAGCCTGGGGATAATGAAGCAGAATCATTGGCGCTACCCTCCTTATAGGCTAAACCTACTGATGCCAGGGCATTCCATAGTACCAAAGGAATGCCAACCATAAAGACCATCTATTTGGAAAAAACACTAACAGACATGAAACTGCCAGAAAGAGGCTCAAGGTCAAAAGAACTTCACAGTAATTTCTGCAAAAGTACACAATTCCATAAAGTTGGCTCAAAAAATCAAAACCAAGAAATGCTGAGACATGGGGCAAATCCAAATCCCTCTCACCCAAATCAAAGTCGACTGGGTCTACACTCAGTCTGTTATTTCCTAGAAGCTAGGGTCATTCACCAGACAGTGACACCAACTTATTACCTAGCCCATTTCCAGCTGTCACATACTAGACTCAGCGAGCTCCCTCTCTCTCTCTTTTTTTTTTTTTTTGAGATGGAGTTTCGCTTCTGTTGTCCAGGTTGGAATGCAATGGCGCGATCTCAGCTAACTGCAACCTCCACCTCCCAGGTTCAAGTGATTCTCCTGCCTCAGCCTCCCGAGTAGCTGGGACTACAGGCATGCGCCACCACGCCTGGCTAATATTTGCATTTTTACTAGAGATGGGGTTTCACCATGGTGGTCAGGCTGGTCTCAAACTCCTGACCTCAGGTGATCTGCCCACCTCGGCCTCCCAAAGTGCTGGGATTACAGGCGTGAGCCACGGCACCCAGCGCTCTCTCTCTTTTTTAAGAGCGGCCTCGTGTTAGTAAGGCTCAGGAAAACATAAGCATTAACCAAAGTAGGAAGGCCAGACAATGAAGGAAGCAAAGAAAATAAATTTTTAAAACGAATTTCTTCATTCAACAAATTCATGAGTGTCTATTATGTGCCAGGCATTGTTCTAAGGGCTGGGGATACTGAAGTCAACAAAACAAGACAAAATAGTATTCCCATTGGAAATATCCTCACAATTTCCAAGAGACAGAGAAAAATGGTGTGCTCAGCTAGGAAGCCATGGGTTTCTTACATCTTTGGGTCCTGATACACCCAAAAGAAAAACAAACCCCATTCATCTAACAAAATGGTAGGCCTTCTGCTAACCCTCACACATAAGCTGCATTTTTAACCACTGCCTCTAAACTAGTTTCTAACGAGTTTCCTCTGCTCAAATTTGCTTCCCCCATTCCAAAAGTCTGCCACTCTAGGCACAATGCTGCTGAGTAGGCAGACTCTTCTAATGCTTATCAACACACTGGAGGCCAGGCATGCTCAATGTGACAGTTGAGAGCAATGTAAACCCACGAGCTCTCCCACTCCTGTCCCATCAAAATACCCTTTCAGGGACTGCCCATCTTCTTGCTTGACTTATAGAACTGGGACTGGAGAAAAATAAAATGCCAGATGCATCTAGTCACCATAGTTTTTTATTTTTTGAAACGGAGTCTCCCTCTGTTGCCCAGGCTGGAGTGCAGTGGCGTGATCTCCCTCACTGCAATCTCTGCCTCCCTGGGTTCAAATGATTCTCCTGCCTCAGCCTCCAGAGTGGCTGGGACTACAGGTGTGCGCCACCACCATGCCTGGCTAATTTTTGCATTTTAATAGAGATGGGGTTTCTCCATGTTGCCCGGGTTGGTCTCAAACTCCTGACCTCAAATGATCTGCCTGCCTCGGCCTCCCAAAATGCTAGGATTACAGGCCTGAGCCACTGTGCCCGGCCAATAGTTTGTATTTTAATCTCAAAGCTGCATCCTAGGAAAACCTCCATTCTGCCTACCATCCCGGACTCTGGCTCTGGAGATGAGTGGTATGCCCTTTTCTTAAGGTAAAGCCTCTAATTCCCCATCTACCTACTGAGATCAGAGGTGGTAATCTCTACAAGAGTGAATTTGGCCTGACCATGGGCCAACAGCAGTTCTGGACACTCTTTGGGGCCATCCTCCATTGTCTTCTGTATAAGTCAATCCCTTTCCAGAACTGCACAGGGGACTCCACGGGACTTGGAGGGGGTTCAGCTAAGAATCATCAAGGTGACCAAGACGTTAGAAACAGCTGATGATGCCAGGTTCCAAGAATTTTAGATCTTTACTTTTGAAAATAAAAGGCTGACTGCATATAAACCAAAAGAATACTTTCAGAATAAGTGACTCTTTTAAATAAGCAACTGAGTAATACTTTATCCGAACTCAGAAACTTGAGAAAAAGGAACACACCTCAAAAAACTAATCTCTTCAAGGAAGAAAGGTAATTTGCATAGAGTTTCCTTGGGGTGGCTGTGTATTTTTTTTTTTCAGCCTCTAAAAGCTCTCTATTCTAAATTGAATGGGCTGAGGTAGTCAAGTTTTATCTAACGCTTTCCTGAAGGATGGAGGTGGGGTCAGAAAGCCCCAGAGCCCGGATAATTTCGCAATATAGCTGGTTGGGGAAAGGGGCGCGCGCACGTTTGTGTTTTTGAAGAGTTGTTAGTGCAACTCTAAACTGCACACCACGAAAGCTGGAAATCTGGAAAGGCGCACAAAACACGAACTGAGATTCCAACTTTAGCAAGAACCTAAAATGTTACAGAAAAATTCCTTTCTCCCCACCCACGAGTCATAACATTAAGGAAAACTGGCTCAAACTTTCTAGTATGAACAACAGGCCTAAAGTAAGAAGACCAGAAGCGAAACATAGGGCTCGCCCTCTCCCTAACAGTCCCTCGCTACTCAGGTCACACACAGAGGATGCCCACCTCCGGCCCGGCCGACCCGGCTCCAAAAAGGCGGCTGTGAGCTTCCCTGAGCTCGCCGAGCCTTCCCCGACCCCGGCCTCCGCCTCGGTGGCAGAGCTTCTGAGGCCTTCACATGGCGCAAAGTCCACGCCCACCGGGCCCGGCTGGGGCCTCGGGCTCGCAGGGCCTGCTCTCTCCGGGGACCAAAGGCTTTCGGCGGGTGGTAGGCCGGACGGCGCACTGGCGCCCCAAAGCCCCGGTGCGCCGCGCCGGCGGTGTGGGCCGGAAGACCTAGCCAGGCCCAGACGTCCGTTCCAAGGGAGCCAATCGGGCGGGCCGGGGCCTGCATGACACAGCACGATCCGGCCCAGGCTCCGACCCGGACCCAACGCAAGCCCCGCCTAGGGGGCGCGCGGGTGCGCAGCTGGCCCCAGCCGGGCCTGCCGGGTCCACGGCCCGTCACTCGTCCCCTAGCTCCCCTTCCCTGTTTCCTGGTCTCCACCTCTCTGACGCGCCCACGGCCAGGCCCCGCCGGGCCTACTCAGCTCGGCTGGTCCCGGTGCGCGCCGCCGCAGCAAGCGAACGGCGCGCGCACACTCACTCGGCTCCAGAAGCCATGGCGCGCGCCTCTCCCGGCCGGCGGCTGTGGCGGCCCGCGGGTAACGGCTACGAGCGGTGGCAAGCGACCGACTGGGCCGGGGCTCGGCTCTCCCAGGCGGTGGGCGAGCAGCGGCGACAAACCCGCAAGCGGTTTCCCTCTCGCTTCCTCCCACCCGCAGCAAGGCGTCGGGCGAACAACGCTGGCTTCTGATCCGCGAGGTGGCAGTGGCAGCGGCAGCGGCAGCGGCAGCGACGACTCAAACGACGGTCGCAGACGCTTCGCTGAGACTGAGCCGAGAAGAGCCGAATCATCGGAAGGGAAGCTGCTCCCACCTCAGCCAATCAGCGCCTGCCCTGCGGACTCTCGCCCGCCTCTCTGCGCCTCTCCCCAGCAACCCGCAGACCACAGCCAATCAGGAAATTCGCTTGCGGCCTGGCTCCCGCCTCAGTGATGCGACACGCCTAGTAACGCCACGTCAATTGGCCGCAACGCTACGCTTCCTCGACGGATTGGAATTCTCAGCCAATCAACGAAAGGAATAGGGCGAGATCGACTAGTGAGAGGAGACCCTTTAATCCCTTAGAGGCGGACTCTCCCACTTGGCTCCAGTTCATTGGCTCCGGAGTTTATCCTCCTGGAAGAACGTGGCACAATAGACTGAACCCTTGTATTAGTCTAGTCCTATTGTGGTAACCCATACACCCATCTTCTCCCAAAACCAGGAGATCTTCTAAGACGCCATCACCACCCTGACACTTCTTGCTCCTTCTTAACGCTGCCTCCAACCACCCCTACTCTGAACTTTCTGACTAGCACCCCACTCCTACCCCATAGTCACTGCACCCTCTGGTAACCCCAATCCCACAGCCTTTGCAGTTTCTCAGCGCTTGTGCCTTTCTTCCTTCCGTCATTAATATTAATACCTTATAATAAGGCACTCAAATCCAGAGAAGTCAAAGGGCAACCACAGAACACACAGCCAATTCAGTAGAACCCAAATTAGCAAGAAAACTGCATATGATGGGACTTGAAAATCCTTGGGCCCCAAATAACAGGGGTCCCTGTTAGTAGTCAACAGGCAGCTGTCGGTGATATGCTGACTCAATTCACCTTTCACCCTGTACCCACACAGACACATTTGACTGAGACGAGTCGAATTTCTAGAATTTGGAATTAGGAAGGGAGTGAAGAGTCACTCTGAGAGAAATCTGCCTGTTTCTAAGTAACAGGTACCTGCCCTTGTCCTGAGAGTCCTATCTAGACCACCCTTCAGACCCAACTCCACTCATTGTCACTGTCCTGGGCTTTGGGGCTCTGCATTCAGGCAATGTGAAGGACTAAAGCCACTGCCTCCTAAGTAAGGATTCCTGTAGCCCTTTCCTCATACCCAGACTTCAAGTTCGTAAGGTAGATGATGTCAGGAAAGGGCATCATAGACAACTAGCACTGAACTAGACGGTCACGAGCCTTCCCACGCAAGTATATGTAGTAGGCAGACAAGAGATAAATATGAAATTTTACTCAACAACAGAAAAGGGGAAACAGGAAAAAAGGTGCCTCGAGCAAAGTCAATGACTTGGTGGTGGCAGAGATTGTTTCCTCCAAGACCAGAATGGTAGTAACTACGGCAAATTTCACAGGCCTACCACCAACCTCACCAGTCCAGGAATTATATAGGAATGGTCACATTCCTAATGATGGTGAAGCAGAAAGCCCTCCCCACAGAGAGACAGCCCACTGGGGACCCAGCTCAAGCTCTTCAAAACATGGCAGCTACAGGTCACAAGACTTTGGCAGAGATGTCCGAAATTCTTCAAGTAAGGCGTCACGATCAGAGGGACGGATCCAGCTCAAATAGCTTTCTAGGTACAGGGGGAGAGACCTGGAGAGCAAGAAGGATGATGCCTAAGGGTGAAAGACTGGCAGAAAGCTGGGCAGCCATACCCCCTCTTTCAGTGTTCACCACCCACAATAGGTCCAAGGACTCTAGGACACCAACTGCCCCTCAGCCCCAAGCCAGCAGGCCTGAGCCTCACCACATAGCATCTTCATGTGGCCCCTTAGTTTGGGCCTCCAGCCTCCACCAGAGTGCACTGGCCTCATCCCTCCGATCTAGCCTCTTCAGAGTCTGAAGCAGGTGAAAGTAAGTGTCTCGATTACCTGTAGCCCCAGCCCAGAGTACAGAGTCTTAGAACTTCACATAGTCTCAGGCATTGTTTTACAAAAAGGGAAACTGAGGCCTAGAGAGAGGAAGTATCTTGCCTACACTCACATATGGAAGCGGGGGCAGATCATTCACAACCATTCCCATCCCAGTGTCCATCATCTGCCCCCTACTCCTGCGCAACCCACCACAGCAGAGTCATGGTCTTTGTGTCTGAGGATATCGGGGAAACCAGGGAACTCTTGGGAGCCCTGCATACACACTGTGTATGTTTGAACACCTGGATATATCCCTAGGTATATATAGCACAACCCCAATCACCCCTCCTGTCTGAGAACATCACTCTTACACTTATGCCCAAGTATTTCCCATGGGCCTCTCTGTCCTTGCACATCTATGCATAGCCGATGTCATGCAAGTATACATACCTGGGCACATCTGCACACTGAGAAGGAAGTCCTGTAAAGCTTTGGTATCCTGGCCGCTGGCTACCCATTCCAGTCCACGACTAATTAGGGCGGCTGCCCGAAGCTGCTGCAGTGCCACATCTGACTTACATCCCTGCTCACAGTTGAAAGCTGCCCCTGGAGACCACTCCCAAAGTCAAGAAGTGTCTTTCCAGCCTCACAGTCACCAAAACCCCAAATCCTCCTCTATTTCTTCTTGTGTCCACAGTCCCTTTCTCTTAAGTCTCCTGGTGGGCTGGGACACATTAAAGGGAACCCACTTCCACCACTACCACTTCCAGGAGGTAAGAGGAAAACTGAAAGTCTAGATCACCTTTTTCTTTTTCCTCAGGTGTGGCCCGGAAGAGCAGCTCGAGGCACCTGAAGTAGGACACAGAACAGGGGTGAACAGGAATCAGTTTCAGAAACTCTAGGGTGAGTAGGTGAACATGGAGCTCACCAACTCAGGTCCCAGTCAGAAAATCATCCCTCCACACCCCCTCTAGGACCCCGGGCTCACCTGCTAAATTCACTAATTGCCACTTTTTGGGCACCCAGTTGAACCCAGGCCTGGCCCTGAAGCAGGTGGGTGGCAGAGACCCAGAGTGGGCAGTATGGCAGTTCCTTGGTTCCTTTTCTGGCATCTTCCCACAGCCGGGACATCTTGGGTAGCAGAGATGATGTGCGGCTGAGCAACTCCTCACATAGAGTCAAGGCATCTTGGGCTCTGCCTGCCTGGATCAGTGCTACCGCTGCCTCCAAAAACACCTCAGGCATACAGGGCCCTGGAGGGGAGGGGGGTGGGGAGAACTGGAGTGGGAAGAAGAGGCAGTGTCTTGAAATGCATGAGCCACCATCCCCAACCTCTTCACCAGGTTCTGGTACCATGCAGTCCTGGGCCCCCAGACTGGACAGACAGAATAGAGGAAAAAACAAAAAATTGCAGTCTTGCTGTATTTCAAAGGGGACACCAACCCGTCTACCCCATTGCAGAGAAGCTTGAAGACACACCCACCCTTGGCTCCGAGCTATCCAGCAACAGGGCCAGCAGGTCCAAGTAATGCTCTGCAGCGTCTCCTGCCCTGAGGAGTAAGAGCCCATAAGCCTCACCCTAGGCCCTAGCAGGGAACCTGCAAAGGTCCTGAGAATGTTCTCTCTTAGCTAACAGAGGGATGTTCATGGGCCCTGAAGAGGAGAAAGGGAGGGAAAGTCTTAGGGCTCCAATTTTGGCTCAGTATGATCTATCCCAGTTACAGAATGGACTGGGTAAGAGACTTCAGAGTGTCAAAGATAGAGAAGGTTAATGTCTTAGAGAAGGGTCCTCAGTTCAGGTCTAGAAGCAAGGTAGGAGGCTGAGGAGTGGCGACTTATGTCCTGCCACTGCCTCATTCATCCCCCAAGTCACAAGAACAAAAGCAGAGTCACACCCCAGGGGAGGCATCAGAAGTGGGAAGAGAAGCTCAGGTGAGCAAGGGGAACCTCACCTCCCCGTCTGTAGGCACCTGCTTGCTAGTATGTGCTTGGTCTGGCTCTGAGTGCCACAATGAAGGGGTGAGGCTAGGTCAGGTGGTGGCAGTAGTAATTCTACCTCAATGAGAAACTGCGGGGCTTTGGAACTGCAGGGGACATTCAAGGCCTAAAAGAGAAAGAAAAAAATTGTATCTATAATCTTTGGGAGCCATACTTCCTTATACTTGGATCTTGACTAGTCAAGTCACCCCAACACAAGCACCTCAGGAATCCTCTCCCCCACATCTTCACCTGGCAGTTCCCTACCTCAACTAGCAGCTCCAGACTCTCCAGCTCTGCTGTTGTGTCCCCCAGTTGCTGATAGAGCCTAGAGGCCTCCAGAAGTGGAGGACCCCAGGCTGATCCCTCTTTCAGGGCTGCAACCAAGTACAACAGTGCTCTCTGTGGATTTCCCTAAAGGGACAGGACACGGGCCTCAGCTACCCTTACAAAGCAAAAAGCTATACATAATGCTTGTGGTTTCCCCAATCCACCCTAGGACTGTCTTTACCATCTTACGGTGACAGGACCCCAGTGCTGTGTACACCTGGACCAACACAGGCCGTGGACACAGGCCTGAGGCCGCTTCATGAAGGCTGCTTAGTGCCTTGTCTGGGTTCCCTGTGATCAGCTCCTGGAGACCTGAGGACAATCAGGGTGTGAGCTTGAAGAGGCCTATAGAGCAGGTGTCATGATGGGGAACAAGGGTCTAAGAAGCCCATGGAACTGAATGGGACAAGAGAGAAGGCATGAGTCTGGAGGACCACTTAAAGGAAGAAGAGATGAGTCAGGTTGCTAGCTGACCTTGGCGGTAGGCAAATGCTGTCAGGAGGACATCCTTCAATCCCTGGGCATCCTGCAGGGTCAATGGAGCATCTAATTCCTCAGCTGGGGGACTCCAAGTTTTCAGAAGTAACAGCAGATCCTTAGAGGCTCCACTCTGGGGAAAGAAGGACAACCAGAAGCTCCAAGCCTATAACCTCCCCGTCTTCTCCTATCTCCATCTATCCTGGCTAGACCTTGAGCTCAAGGGTCCTCTTGATCCTTGAGGACACAGGCCTCAGCTACCCTTACAAAGCAAGAAGCTATGCATAATGCCTGTAGTTTCCCCCAATTCTAAGAGATAGATAGCTGAGGCAAGGATTAAAAAAAGGAAGAAAAACCTGGGGCAGTGATGATCTATTCTAGCGTGGCTCCTCACTCAGGGCAAGGACCATATTTGAGTTACCAGTAAGGAGACTAAGGCTGAGAGGTGACTTCAGCAAGATCACAAGAGCCCTATCCCTATCAAAAAAAAAATTTTTTTTTTTTTTGAGACAGGGTCTCCCTCTGTCACCCAGGCTGCAGGGCTGGAGTGCAGTGGCGTGATCATAGCTCACAACTCACTGTTGCCTCCACCTCTTGGGTTCAAGTGATCCTCCTACCTCAGCCTCCCAAAGTGTTGAGATTACAGGTATGAGCCACCATGCCTTTCCCATTTTTAAAAAACACTCCTAAGAGAATCCCCACAATGAGAGACCAACCAGGGCAAGGTCACCCAAGAGTCCCAGAGAGAATCCAGGTTTTCCGACCACCAACCCAGCTGCCTGTCCAGTACATGATGATGCTACTGCAGCTGGAGAGAAAGGAGGAGGAAGGAAGAAGGAGACCCTCAGCTTCAGGTCACTTTCCCTATTACCTGGCTGCCATTCAGGGTCTCTAGCAACAAGGCCAGGTCCCCAAGACGGTCAGCGCTCAACCAGAGGGCAGCCTGCAGGCCAGCCAGGCGGTGCAGGGCAGACAGCAGCTCCGGCAGAAGGCAGGACGCACGAAGGACAGAGTCCCACAGCTCCCTGAGCCCCTGTTCCAACCTGGGCCCCCACTGCTCCTGTGTCTCCAGCACTGTAGAGTATACACACACACATAGATACACACACAGCTGAGGTAGCACCTCATCCTCCATCTCCCCACACACTCTGGCTTTCCTCTCCTGCAGGACCCCAAAGGTCACAACAATAATACCTCAACCTGGTCTGAGGAGCACAGAGGAGGGCACCTCTCTCCATGGAAGTGACAGATGTTGTTTATCCTCCCATCTCCCTGCAATAACTTAAACCCAGACTGAAGCTGGCAGGGGAATCAGGGACAATCTCTGGCCCTCACCTCTCTCTAGGCTCCGCTGGATATCCTGGGCCTGATCCTCTGTGAAACCCTGGGCCAAGCTTGCCCTCAGGATAATGAAGTTGCAGGTGACAGTCAGCTCCAAGGGAAGAACAGGAATAGCTGCAGGGAGCCCTGGAGCAACAATGTTGGTCTTACAGACTGCACCCCCATGGAAGATCCTCCAAATAAGATCCCAACCCAGAGATCACCCCACTCCAACCAAAACAGCTACAATAAAGAACCCACCCTCCAGCCGATTAGCTAAGGATTAAAAAAAAGAACCCAACCTTTGGACAGAGAGTCTGGAAAGGGCAAAAAGGTTATCCAGATCAGACCATCTTGGAAACCATTTTTCAAATGCCACTCTGTGAGTGTGTAAGGAAGAGAGGGATTTGCCTGTACAAAGATGATTCCACTCCAGTCTCCTCTGTGCCTTAAACAGGACTCCCTGCCCCCTGAGTAATTATATCGATCCCAGAAATGCAGGAGCGGATGTGTCTCTGGCTATGGAAGAGGGGAACTGACCATCCTGGGGAGGACCCGCCTACCTTGCAGACTATGGAGGAGCCCTCTGAGCCCTTCCAGTGCATCCTGAGCCAAGTGCTGTCGCCTCAGAGTCAGACCGGAGTTCTGAGCCACCTGCCACATGAGGGAGGGGTTGTCAATGAGGATCAATCCTTTTTTCTCCCCTTGCAGCAGTGGCAAGGAATGCATTCTCCAGTCATTTCTGGCTCTTTGGTCAAGCTCAGCCCCTCCCCATCGGTTGGGGTAAATCCACTGCAAACCCGCTTTCAGGGATCTTGGGGCTGCAAACCGAGGGTGTCAGCAACCGTGTTACCTTGGCCTGTCGAACGAGCCGGTCATTCTTTTCCCTCCACAGGTCCAGGCAGCTGGAGCCCACAGAGGTGGTCTGGCGGGACATGGTGGCCGAGGCTGGGCCCGGAGACCTGAAGCGGACTTCGGAAGGGTGAAGCTGGCCCTCCCAAGCTCCCAACCCCAGCGGGTGCGTGGGCACTTCCGCACCCCGCCGAGCTCCCCTGCGTCCCTCGGGGTCCCAATCCACCCGCCCAGGCTTTCCAGGACAGATGGGACGCTCTCTCCCCGCGGCCCGCCCGGCTCTCAACCTCGCTTCTGGTTGGCCGGGCCTGCGAAACTCTGGGCTGCGGTTGGTCCTCTTCAAGAGTTAGTTCCCGCGGGAAACTCGGGGAGGAAACGAGTCAGCAACCCCAAACAGGCTTAGGCGGGCTAGAAGCGGGGGCCGTGTCTGACTGGGGCAGTCGCACGGCCGGCGATGCGGCCCACTCGGCCCTCGCGGAGGCCACAGCCTCGAGAAAGGGTGGGCGGGAGCGAGTTTCGGCCCCACAGTCCGTGGCTCAGCCCTTCCTCGCTGCCCCACCCCCCAGGTCAGCCTGGGTTCCCGCTTCCACTGAGGGCCGTCTGCGAGGTGCATGCTGGGAGTCGTAGTACCGCCCCGGTGCGGAACAGCTCCGCCCCGGCGGACGGTGTTTCCAGAAAGCGGTGACTGGAAACGAGGGCGCTCCGTAATCGTCCATCCATTCTGTGCTCACTGTCGAGCACCAACACGCTCACCAAGGTCGGCTTTCTACCGCGTGTAGTCTGCTGGCAGTGCCGCTCTGTATTTGCACTGCTCAAAAGTACCTGCCCAATCATTTCAAATTAAATGGAGCTAGAATTGAATATCCATATGCAAAAAAAAAAAAAAAAAGAAAAAGAAAAAAGACAGGAAAGAACGCGACCATACATACATACATAAAATCAACTCAATGTATCACAAACTAAATGTAACAGCCAAAAATATAAAACTTCTAAAAGAAAACGTAAACCAGCCTCACATGGTGAAACCTTCTCTACAAAAATACAAAAATTAGCAGGGCGTGGTGTCGTGCACCTGTAATCCCAGCTACCCGGCAGGCTGAGGCGGAAGAATCGCTTGAACCCGAATGGCGGAGGTTGCAGTGAGCCGAGATCGTGCCATTGCACTCCAGCCTGGATGACAGAGTGAGACTCTGTCTCAAAAAAAAAAGAAAGAAGAAAGAAAACGTAAGAGAACAGCTTTATGACCTTGGGTTTGGCAACAAGTTCTTAGACACAGCACTAAAAGCTTGAACAATTAAAAAAAAGTTAACTTTATTAAAATTAAAAACTCTTGTACTACAAAGACATCATTAAGAAGTCATAGGCTGGGGCCGGGCGCGGTGGCTCACGCCTGTAATCCCAGCACTTTGGGAGGCCGAGGCGGGCGGATCACGAGGTCAGGAGATCGAGACCATCCTGGCTAACACGGTGAAACCCCGTCTCTATTAAAAATACAAAAAATTAGCCGGGTGAGGTGGCAGGCGCCTGTAGTCCCAGCTACTCGGGAGGCTGAGGCAGAAGAATGGCGTGAACCCCGCAGTGAGCTGAGATCGCACCACTGCACTCCAGCCTGGGTAACAGCCAGACTTCATCTCAAAAAAAAAGAAAAGAAAAGAAAAGAAAAGTCATAGGCTGGATGTGGCTCATGCTGTAATCCCAGCTGTTTGGGAGGCTGAGGCTGGAGGATTCCCTGAAGCCAGGAGTTCAAGACCAGCCTAGGCAACAAAGATGGTGTCTTTTGTAGAGACATTATCTCTACAAAAAATTTAAAACATTAACCCTGGCACAATAACACACCTGTAGACCCAGCTACTAGGGAGGCTGAGGTGGGAGGAGCCCTTGAGCCTAGGAGTTCCAGGTTGCAGTGAGCCATGATCATACCACTGCACTCCAGCCTGAGTAACAGAGTGAGACCCTGCCTCAAAAAAAGAAAGGTCACAGTCACAGAGTGGGAGAAACTACTTGCTAATTATATACCTCATAAGAGACTGGTATCCCTAACACATAAAAACTCCCAAAACTCAAGAAAAAGATTTTTAAAAACAATTTTAGCTGGGTGTGGTGGTTCACGCCTGTTATCCCAGCACTTTGGGAGGCTGAGGTGGGAGGATCATTTGAGCCTCAGAAGTTTAAGAACTGCCTGGACAACATAGCAAAACCCCACCTCTACAAAAAAAATACAAAAATTAGCTGGGCATGGTGGCACACACCTGTAGTCCCATCTACTCGGGAAACTGAGGTGGGAGGATCACCTGAGCTCAGGGATGTCGAAGCTGCAGTGAGCCATGATTGTGCCACTGCACTCCAGCGTGGGCAACAAAGTGAGACCCTGTCTCAAAACAAAACAAAAAACAATTTTAAGATGAACCAAAAAAAAAAAAAAACAGACATTTTACCAAAAAAGATCTACTAATGGCTAAGAAACACATAAAAAGATGCTCAGCATTATTAGCTATTAGAGAAACAGAGTTAAAAACATGGCCAGGGCCAGGCCATGTTATGCCTGTAATCCCAGCACTTTGGGAGGCCGAGGTGGATGGATTACTTGAGGTCAGGAGTTTGAGACCAGCATGGCCAACATGGTGAAACCCCATCTCTACTAAAAATACAAAAATTAGGCAGGCGTGGTGGCACATGCCTGTAATCCCAGCTACTTGGAAAGCTGAGGTGGGAGAATGGCTTGAACCCGGAAGGTGGAGGTTGCAGTGAGCCGCGATCCTGCCATTGAATTCTAGCCTGGGCGACACAGCGAGACTTCGTCTCAAAAAATAAACAAAAAAACACTACACACAGCCGGGCGTGGTGGCTCACACCTTTAATCCCAGCACTTTGGGAGGCTGAGGCAGGTGGATCACTTGAGGCCAGGAGTTTGAGACCGGCCAAGCCAACAGGGCAAAACCCTGTCTCTACTGAAAATACAAAAATTCGCTGGGCATGTTGGCAGACACCCGTAATCCCAGCTACTTGGGAGGCTGAGGCATGAGAATCACTTGAACCTGGGAAACGGAGGTTGCAGTGAGCTGAGACCATGCCACTGCACTCCAGCCTGGGTGACAGAGTGAGACTCTGTCTCAAAAATAAATAAATAAAAATAAAAATAAAAACACTACACACATACATACATAAAATGACTACAATAAAAACAGATTACACCAAGTGTTGCTGAGGATGTGTATGAGGAACCCTCATACACTGCTGGTGGGAATATAAAACAGTACATTCACTTTGGAAAAGTTTGGCAATTTCTTAAAAAGTTAATCATAGGCCAGGCGCAGTGGCTCATTCCTGTAATCCCAGCACTTTGGGAGGCCAAGGCGGGTGAATCACGATGTCAGAAGATCGAGACCATCCTGGCTAACACCGTGAAACCCCGTCTCTACTAAAAATACAAAAAATTAGCCAGGCGTGGTGGCGGGCACCTGTAGTCCCAGCTACTTGGGAGGCTGAGGCAGGAGAATGGTGTGAACCCAGGAGGCGGAGCTTGCAGTGAGCCAAGACCCCGCCACTGCACTCCAGCCTGGGTGACAAAGCAAGACTCCATCTCAAAAAAAAAAAAAGAAAAAAAAGTCAATCATAAATTTACCGTAAGACTCAGCAATTCCACTCCAAAGAATACTCCCAAGAGAAATGAAAACATACGTCCACACTGAGATTTGTTGGAAATACTCATAGTAGCTAAAAATGTTCATAATAGCTAAAAACTGAAAACAATCAAAATGTCCATCAGTTGGTCAAAGCCAATGATTTAGCAATGAAAAGGGGCAAAAGAGTGCACCAACAAACTTTTTTTTTGAGACGGAGTCTCGCTCTGTTGCCCAGGCTGGAGTGCAGTGGTGCAATCTCAGCTCACTGCAACCTCCGCCTCCTGGGTTCAAGCAATTCTCTTACCTCAGCCTCCCAAGTAACTGGGATTACAGGCGCACACCACCACGCCCAGCTAACGTTTTTGTATTTTAGTAGAGACGGGGTTTCACCATGTTGCCCAGGCTGATCTCGAACTCCTGAGCTCAGGCAATCCACTGGCCTTGGCCTTCCAAAGTGCTAGGATTAGAAATTTACAAAGACTGAAAACAGTCTGGGCGTGGTGGCTCACGCCTGTAATTCTAGCTCTTTAGGAGGCCAAGGTGGGCGGATCACGAGGTCAAGAGATTGAGACCATCCTCGCCAACATGGTGAAACCCCATCTCTACTAAAACTACAAAAATTAGCCGGGCATCGTGATGCACACCTGTAATCCCAGCTACTCGGGAGGCCGAGGCAGTAGAATCCCTTGAACCCAGGAGGCAGAGGTTGCAGTGAGCCGAGATCGCGCCACTGCACTCCAGCCTGGGCGACACAGCAAGACTATCTCAAAAAAAAAAAAAAAAAAAAAGATTGAAAACAGGCCAGGCGTAGTGGCTCATGCCTGTAATCCCAGCACTTTGGGACACTGAGGCGGGCGGATCACCTGAGGGCAGGAGACCAGCCTGGCTAACACAGTGAAACCCTATCTCCACTAAAAATACAAAAAATTAGCTGGACGTGGTGGCACATGCCTATAGTCCCAGCTACTTGGGAGGCTGAGGCAGGAGAACCACTTGAACCCAGGAGGCAGAGGCTGCAGTTAGCAGAGATCACACCACTGCACTCCGGCCTGGGCAACAGAGTGAAACTCCGTCTCTAAATAAATAAATAAATAAATAAATAAATAAAAGACTGAAAACAGATCATTGGCCTGGGGTGGGATTAGGGAGTCAATGTAGGGAATTTTGAGGGGGTGACAGAAATGTTCTAAAATTAAGTTGTGGCATTTTGCAATAATTTATTTCATATGACACCAAAAGCATAAGCAATGAAAGAAAAAAACAGGATGAATTGGACTTTCTCAAAATTAAGAATTTTTGTGTAGGCCAGGCGCGGTGGCTCATGCCTGTAATCCCAGCACTTTGGGAGGCCAAGGCGGGCGGATCATAAGGTCAAGAGATTGAGACCATCCTGGCCAACATGGTGAAACCCCGTCTCTACTAAAAATACAAAAATTAGCTGGGCATGGTGATGCATGCCTGTAGTCCCAGCTACTCGGGAGGCTGAGGCAGGAGAATCACTTGAACCCAGGAGGCGGAGGTTGCAGTGAGCCGAGATAGAGCCACTGCACTCCAGCCTGGTGACAGAGCGAGACTCCGTCTCAAAAAAAAAAAAAAAGAAAAGAATTTTTGTGCATTAAAGGACATTATCAAGAAAATGAAAAGACAACCCACAGAGTGGAGAAAATATTTGTAAATCATATATCATTTGTAAATCATATATCATATCATATATCTGTTAAGGGACCTGTATCTAGCATGTATAAAGAATGCTGGCCAGGCACAGTGGCTTACGCCTGTAATCGCAGCACCTTGGGAGGCTGAAGCAGGAGGACTGCCTGAGCCCAGGAGTTCAAGACCAGCCTGGGCAACATAGTGGGGCCCTGTCTCTACAAAAAAATAAAAAATTAGTCAGCCATGGTGGTGCACACCTGTAGTGCCAGTTACTCAGGAAGCTGAGACAGGAGGATTGCTTGAACCCAGGAGGTTGTGGCTTCAGTGAGCCATGATCACGCCACTGCATTACAGCCTGGGTGACAGAGCAAGACCCTGGTCCAAAAATAATAACAATAATCCAGTTAAAAATAGTCAAAGAATCTGAATGGACATTTCTCCAATAAGCACAAGATAAGATGCTCAGCTCAGCATCATTAATCATTAAGGAAATGCACACCAAAACCACAATGAGATATTACTTCACACCCACTAGTATGGTTAGAATCAAAGACAGATGATAACAAGTGTTGACATGGATGTGGAGAAATCGTTACCATTATATACTTCTGGTAGGACTGTAAAATGATACAGCAACTTTGGAAAACAAACTGGCAGTTCCTTAAAAGATTAAACAGAGTGACCTTATGACCCAAAAGTTGCTCAGTGTATAGCTAGGTATACATTCAAGAGAAATTAAAACATATGTCCAAACAAAAACTTATACACAAATGTTTATAGCAGCATTACATAATAACCAAAATGTGTAAATCCAAATGGCTATCAATGGATGAATGGATAAACAAAATGTGGTATATCCATGCAATGGAGTATTATTTGGCCATAAAGAGGAATGAAGTACCAATATATGCTACAACATAGATGAACTCTGAAAACATCAGGCTGAGTAAAGGAAGATAAGACAGAAAAAGGCACTACTGTATGAGCCCATTTATATGAAATGTCCAGAACACGCAAATCTATAGAGACAGAAAATAAATTAGTGGTACCAGGAGTTAAGGGGGAGAAGAGAAGGAATGACTGCTTAAGGGTACAGTTCCTTTTTGGGGTAATGAAAACATTCTGGAATTGATAGTGATGATAATTGTACAATGTTGTGAATGTACTAATGGCCACTAAATTATACACTTTAAAATGGTGATTTTTATATGAATTTTACTTCAATTTTAAAAAAGAAAAAGAATGAAGTACTGCTGTGTGCTGCTATATAAATGATACCGGAAAACATTATGCTAACTGGAAGATGCCAGTCACAAAACACCACATATTATCATGATCCCATTTCTGTGAAATATCCAAAATGGGCAAATATATAGAGAAACAGCAGATTAGTGCTAGCCACGGGTTGGGGAGGATTGGAGGGTGATATCTAAACAGTAGATTTTCTTTTGGGGTTGGTGAAAATGTTCTAAAATTGATTCTGGTGATGGTTGTACAATTCTGTAAATACACAAAAACCATTAAATCTTACACCTTACATGGGTAAATTTTATGGTAAATTGCATTTCAATAAAGCTTTTTTAAAAAAGAATCAGGGCTGGGTGCAATGGCTCACACCTGTAATCCTAACACTTTAGGAGGTCGAGGCAGGAGGATGGCTTGAGGCCAGGAGTTCAAGACCAGCCTAGTCAAGACAGCAAGACCCCATCTCTATAAAAAATTAAAGGAAAAAAAAAAAGAATCATTGGGTTAGTGTGGAACGGACTCTGATTTCAAGGAAAAGGGAGGGATAAGATAATTTTTCTTTTTAAACGGACTCTGATTTCAAGGAAAAGGGAGGGATAAGATAATTTTTCTTTTTAAGAGAGACAGGATCTATGTTGCCCAGGCTGGAGTGCAGTGGCTATTCACAGGTGCGTTCATTGTGCACTACAGCCTCAAACTCCTGGGCTCAAGTGATCCACCTCAGCCTCCTACATAGCTGGGACCATGCCTGGCTAATTTTTTTATTTTTGTAGAGACGGAGTCTTGCTATCCTCAAGTGATCCTCCCACCTCTGCCTCCCAAGTAGCTGGGACTATAGGGACATGACACAGTGCCTGGCTAGAAATAATTTTTAATAGTGTAAATCAATGTACTAATGTCTTTATCTAATAGAATCTTATAGATATACCAGGAGAAAGAATAGACAGTGGTTGGCAGATCAGCAAATCAGCCTTAGGCTCCAGGCAAGGAGGCTACTACAAAAAGTGCAGGGTACCTGGCTGAGAAGTGGAGGAACTAGGGCCTAAAATCCTTCCATGGGTACTAGGAATGGAGGAAAGGTTTTTGTTTTGTTTTTTGGTTTTTTTCCCCTTTCTCACAAAGACACCATTTGCTCACCAAACTATGCTTGGGAGTTGTTTCCACCAGACTTGGGGAGAGGCGTTTTTCTAATTCATCTTACAGGCCAGCTGGGGCCAACTTCACCCCCTTGCATTATTAAACCTCTTTCTACCATGGTTAACAACAACCTATCCTTTTTTTTTTTTTTTTTTTTTTTTTTTTTTTTTTTTTTTGAGAGAGTCTGGCTCTGTCATCCAGGCTGGAGTGCAGTAGCGTGATCTTGGCTCATTGTAACCTCTGCCTCCCAGGTTCAAGCGATTCTCCCGCCTCAGCCTCCTGAGTAGCCAGAATTACAGGTGCCCACCACCACACCCAGCTAATTTTTGTATTTTTAGTAGAGATGGGGTTTTGCCACGTTGGCCAGGCTGGTCTCAAACTCCTGACCTCAGGTGATCCACCCACCTTGGCTCCCCAAAGTGCTGGGATTACAGGCACGAGGCACCACACCCAGCTGAAACATACTTTTCGTTGTCTTACTATCTGGCATCTACGGACCACTGGCCATTAATAATTTGAACTTAGCCAGGTGCTGTGGCTCACACCTGTAATCCTAGTGCTTTGAGAGGCCAAGGTGGAAGGATCGCTTGAGGCCAGGAGTTCACGAACAGACTGGGCAATGTAGCAAGACTCTGTCTGTACAGAAATTTAAAAATTAGCCAGGCATGGTCCCAGATACTGAGGAGGCTGAGATGGATCACTTGAGCCCAGGAGTTTGAAACTACAGGGAGCTATGATTGCACCACTGCCCTCCAGCCTGGGCAACAGAGCAAAAATCTCTTTAAAATGATAGTAACAATAAAAATAATTTCAATTCTTCCCTTAGCTACCTACCACAGCAGTGAACGTTTATACTTCACAACCACTACTACTCAGCTTCTCTACTTTATGCCAACTAAAAGTAGGTGCTATTCCATGGTTTTAACATCTGTTCTGTTTTTCAGTGGTATCAGCTCCTCTTGTTCTAGGTACCATCAAACCTCAAATCCCAGTCCTGATGCTTCTCTCCAGGGCCTCTTCCCAACTCTTTTGATGGACATCTCTAGGAGGATTTCATGCCAGCATTTCAAACATGACAGGAGTGCTGGGGTGAACAGAGGGCACAAAACATACACATGAGAAGAGAACCAGTGGATTCACACAATTTTGGCTTCAAGTCAGGAATAATGAATGGGACAAGGTGGAATGCTACATAAGATGGGCATGTAGATGTGATAAAGAGTGGCACAGGTTGGGAAACAAGAGAGGCTTCCACAGAAGGGAAGGGCAAAGGGTGTTCTACAGTGAAAAGGCCCAGTGGAGCGGGGACATAGCACTATTTGGGGCTTCAGACAGTTAAAGTCGGTGCTGCATGATGCCTGGGCTTCTCTTCTCAGTCTTCTCTCTTTATCAGACAAAGAACAGGAACTTAACAAAATGTGTTGCATGGCAAAGGAAAATAGCGGTGGGATAAGAGGATTGATTTGGGAAGAGGTGGAGGCAGTGAATTCAGACAACTCCAACCACTTCATAAAGGTTCTCAGGTGCAGCCAGGCTTGCCTAAGATGACTGATCTCATCTGTGCCTGGTGGCAGGAGAGACTGATCCTCCTCACAACCCCTATAGAACAGTGGGGCTCCCCCACATCTCAGACACACATAATTATGTTATCATTTTATTCCACTTTTTTTTAAATAGTAGAGACGGGGTCTTGTTACGTTCCACAGGCTGGTCTTGAACTCCCGGGACCAAGCAATCCTCCCGCCTCTGCCTCCCAAAGTGCTGGGATTATAGGTGCAAGCCACCACGCCCGGCCTATTTTATTCCACTTCGGAGACCACCCTCCTTGTCCCTCAGATGCATCCAACTCAGGAGTTAGGGATCCTACTGCACTGTGGTCCTGAATTATAGAATGATGAAGTCCTGGAAGCCAGCGGCCCCTGGCTGCATGGTAGTAAGAGGTAGGGCTGAGCCTGTCTTGCAGATCATCCAGTACCTGTACGGCCAGGCTACACTGTTCTCCAGCACTCTCTGTAGCCAAGTGCCAGTAATCACAGCCTAGGCTACCTCTGCTGGGCCAGAAATAGCTGCCTGAACCAGGAGCTCACAGCACCATCCACTCTCATCACCAAAGCTATGCCCAGGAGAAGTCCCACGCTGCTCACAATGAAGCCCACCGCCTCAAAAATGAACCTGCAAAGAAAGGTGGAGAATCTCAGGGAACAGAGTAGGTCTACTGCCTTTTCCCTGTAGAGGCAAAACCTTGGCCATCCTGGATGTTTAGGATCTTCATACTTTGTTCCAAGTTTCTCCCTCCCCACCACCTCTACTTCTCAAGCAAATCTACTCACTTAGGGGCAAACACTTTCCAGACCATGAGATGCCTGCGAAGGATGGAGGCTGCCAAGGCACAGGCCAGAATCTAGAGGAGGAGAGGAGGGGCCACGTTACTTGTGAAGGAGAGGAGGAAGCAGGGCAAAGGGAGAGTTTCTATAGGCCCCTGTAAAAAATGGAAGCAGAATAGTGCATGTCGGTGGAAAAAATATTGCATGTCCTGGGCTAGGAGTTAGGAGACCTACTTCCTGTCCTGCCCCAAGCAGACTCACTATGTGACTTGGGGCAAGTCATTATCCATCTGCAATGCTAACACTCAGGCTCTGCCCCCAGGATGGAGGAAGATATCAGTGCCACATCTGCCTCTGGAGGAAAGGAAGAGGATCCATGACCACAGTTTGGGAAGAAAATCCTGGCTATCAACTCAGTTTTTCCAGTCTGTCCACTGATAGAGTAATCCTCAAATGCAACTAGCAGGGTCCAGATCTAGCTTGTAGAGGGGAAATGATCCAGGATTAAGGAGACCCAGGTTCAAGTCTCAGAGCTGCCATTTGAGGCCACTGGGCTTGGGCAACCACTTCACTTATGTGAACTTCAGTCAAGGCTCTCTCCCGCGGTTTTGAAGGTCTGAAAGAAAGTGATGCACACACGAAGAAAAAACACCAACTCCCTGATCTCTCTCCTACACCCACCTGAATACCAAGGATAAAGAGGTACTTGAGGCCCAGCTGCAGCAGTGCTGCATAGAAGTGGTGAGGCCCATCCCGGAGCCGCATCTCCATCAGTGGCTCCTCTTCCTCCTCGGGTCTGACTCTGGAATCAGCTTCATTCCCTGGGGGCTGCTGTCTCTTCCGCAGCCCTTGACTCTCACACAGGAAAGGCCAGAGCAGGAGCAGTGGGCAACCTACTGCCTCGGGAGAGGGTATGGCTGGAATCAGTAGGCCACCCTGGCTAGCTCAGGTTCCAATTAGCCTAGGCCAAGAGGTGCCAAAGATCCAACAAACCCACATCTCTCCATTCAAATCCAGGGGTTTCCTTTCTTTCCACAAAGCCAGAGTAAACAATGGAAGCAAGTGAAGGAGGAGGGAGTACCTGCAAAGAGGAGGTGGGAGGCAAAGGTGTTGGCTCCCACTAGCAAAGCAGGCAGCCAAGTACGGGAGCCATGACCCTCTGGGAATCCCACGAAGGCTGCATGCCAATGGATGGCTGGAAAGACAGGCTGGTGGCCTGTGGAGTAGAAGGTCTGTGTGGCCATGAGGGCCCAAGCCGAGACTGCCTGCCATGGCACAGTAAAAGGACCTGGAAGAAAAGATATGCCACTTTACAGTCACTTCTTATTCCCTAATCCATAGGCTACTGCTCCACAATCATATACTCCTACTACTTCAGAATCAATTCTCATACACACTCACATGCCCATCAGCCCAACCTCGTTACAGTCAACATTCTGTTATTCTAATTCTCTCTGTGGTACAAAAGCGCCATCAGGCTTATTTGAATCCTGCTGTGGCCAATCTCTTTCTTTCTCTCAAACACATACAGCTCAGTACCATTATATATTCACAATTTACTACTTCCATCACTGGAAAATCAAGAAATGTGCTCATGAGGATGCAGCATTTCCACAAGGAGTCTTAGAGGACTCCTTGTCTCCCCTCTCCATGAACCCTGGGACCCAATGGGAGGGACCAATTTGCTTGGCTATGGCAGATAAGAGAGAGGACACCAAGAAGACCTTCCTAGTTGTGTGGAGCATGGGACCCTCTGTCAAGCTCAGGAACATGAGGAGCAACACCTCCTTGAAAACAAGAGGGGCCAAATTCACATCACTATTGTCTTTATGTGAATCAGAGCTGAGATATTTACCAGGGGTGGTGATGGGTATCCCAGCAGCAAGCAGATGTAGGAGAAGGAAGCTCTGCAGAAACAGAAGCAGGAACACAAGGCTGATGCGCTCCGCATGCAACAGCAGAAGTGGGAAGGCCAACAGGGTGAGGGCTGTGACCATAGCAGCTGAGTAGACACTCCCCAACTGATAAGCAGCCACAGTCAGGGGACCCTGAGATTTGGCCCTCTCTAACCGGCCCCGGAACTCCTCCTGCATGTGTCGGTAGATTTGAGGGACCACATAATCCAGGTCAGCTTGAGAAGTGGGGGGGCCTGAGAAGGGAGTGAGGACAGTCCTGGTCCTTGGAGCGCCTGCCCCAGCCTTCACCAGCACCGTCACAGGCTTCCAGAGCAGCAGTGCGAGCCCTGAAGCAGCCAGCCCTGCTACAGCCCGAGGCAGCACCATGGATGCCCCAGAGACCAGGACCCGGAGACGGGGGGGAGCCTCATCTGCCCCCGATGCCAATGCCCAGTAGGCAGCAGTACCCAATGCCATTAGGGGCAGTCCCCAGCGCACAAAGAGCATGGGTGGCTCAGGGCTCTTGAGATTACCATAGCGGCGAAGCCACAAGCGCACAGCAGCTAACAGGGCCACCAGCGCCGCCACACAAGCTCCATACCACAAATTCTTGGCTCGACCACCCACCATGGATGCCAGAGGACTCAGCCAGGGAGAGGATTGGCAAACAGGTGTCTCTTCAGGGCAACGATGAAAAAGCCCAGCTAGCCTCGTACATAAAAGCAACCCAATTCCAAGCCTCAGGGCATATGCACCATTGTGCCGTGGGGGGTTTGTTGTGGCTGAAGTGCCAAGGCGGGGCATTGTGAGCAGCTTAGGTGGAAGCAGCTGGCCCTCCCAGTGAAGCTGGACAACCAGGAGCAGGATGAATGAGCCCAAAAGGAAGGGGGTGGCCCTGGCCTCAGCTACAACAAAACTATCAGAGAAGAACACAGCCAAGCGAAACAGCAGGAGTAACAGGACGGGCCCAGGGATGGGAAACAGGGTTGCCAGGGGCCTCTTGGACCCCCAGCCAGCCCAGGCTTTCCACAGAAAAGGCAGGAATGAACTCACTGCAGCCACAGCCCCTAGAAGCACTAGATCTAGCTTCAGCTCAATAGTTCCCAGGAGTCCAGCATAAGCTATGGCGCCAACCAGGCCCCAGGCCACAGGTATCAGTAGAGGGCGAAATGGAAAGCCTGGGGATATTGCCCACTGAGATGCCAGCAGGCAGATAAAGCAGGAAGCAGCCAAGAGAGCAGTACCCCCCGCCATGCGGACCAGAGAGAAACGAGCCCAAGACTCGATGCACATGGCCCGAGCTCCCCGCAGGAACTGCTGCAGCTCAGCAATCACAGTCGGCAGTGTCGCCTCCGCCCCCCTGGGGCTCTGGAGAAGCCACTGGTAGTCAGCAGAGGCCTTGGAGAAGAGGTTCTGCAGCTGATGAAGCTCCTTAGCTTGAAGGTCCTGAGTAGCAGCTGAGTAGGTATGAAGAAATCGGGACACCTGGCAGAGAAAAGGTCAGAGGCCAAGGGGAACAGGTCAGAGACATAAATTGGGGCAGAGACAAAAATAGGTATTACAAAAGGGGGTACCTGGAAGTCAAGGACCCAAACTCTGTCCGGGATCAGGGAAGGGAGGGATAACGGAAGAGGGATAGGTATGGAAGGTGGGACTAAGACTAGTCAAAGGACAATAGAGTGGTTCATTATGCTTCTTTCACGCCCACTCTAGCTCTGTCACCTGGAAACCCAGCCCGCTTACCTACCTGCTGAGCATTGAGATGGAGAGCTGAGGCTTGGGCTAAAGCAGAGGAGTGGGGCTGGGAGTCCTCACCCCCTGAGAATAGCTCAGCCATCACTTCCCCGATATTCCCAAATGGGATGGGCAGGCCCAGCAGCAGGGCCAGCGTGGGCACAAGGCTAACTTGAGGAATCACCTCTGGCTCCTAAAGGGAAATGACAGTGGTCAATAGATTCATCACAAAGCTGAAGTCAATATTTGGGATGGCAGACATAGGGGCCTAGGTAAGAAATGAGAGTGGGGGATACCCAGGATCATGGATTTGGGGGCCTAAAATAGAGGTATTCATGAGGATGCTGTGATGGTAACATGGGCTGATTACTGGGAGAACAGATGAGGAACATCCCAGGCCTCACCTCTGGTGGGGTGCTGGGGAAGAGTGCTGTGGGGCTATACAGAAAGAGAGCAGCTGAGACCTCCAGCTCACTGTCCCCTCCATGGTCTCCATTTGTGGTCATCCCATGGTCCCCAGCCACTACCAGCAGTGTGTCATTCTCCAGACGCTCCACAAGTCCCCTGGGGGCCAAGAAATGTGTCAGGAGTAGAAACGAATAAATATTTTTCTCAAAAAGAAAAAAGATTTTTCTCCAGGGGCCTATTCATCCCCAGCTATAACTCCATTAGTAAGGCCTAGACCTTTGGCAAAGAGACGTGTCTTCGGCCATGATCCTGATGCCCAAAGCTACACATTGAGTTAATCAAGATGGATGGAGCCTCTAGCTTCAGCAGAAGGCCTAGAGAAGACAGAATTCAGCCAGGAAAGAAGCTCTAAGATAAGAGCTTCTTCGAGATTCTCAGACACAAACCCACTCCCCCAGCCAATACCCCACACTCACTGGATCACCTGGTCCATCTGGCTAAGTTTCTTGGCCATTTCAGGGTGGTGAGGGCCATGCTTGTGGCCACAGTGGTCCACACCCAGGAAGTGAGCAATCAGCACGTCCCATTCACCACTGTCCACTGTGAAGGGGAGAACACTGAGCACAGAAGACTAAGACCCACTCCTCAACCCCAGCCAGGCTTTGACACTCCTCTATGTCCAGGGATACAAGCCCAGGCTGTTATACCCATGGGTGGCTCAGAATTTGTGGACTAAAGCAGTTCTCCCCAGCTCCCACTCTTAGAACTAAGTGCTCTGGCCCCATGCTCACTGGTGGGGTAGAGGTGTTCCAGGATGCCATTGTCCACTGTGTCTAGGTCTCTGACATTGAAGGATGGGAAGAAGAAAGCTTTGGAGAAAGCACCAGGGAAAAGGTCTTTCCAGGTATCATCTCCCATGAAGACTACACGCCTTCCTGCAGGGACGTGAAAGAGACGTCAGAGCCTGAGCAAACGTCAGGGTTAGGAGAAAAGAGGAAAAGAGGCCCTTTAAAGACCCATCAGAAGTCCCAACCATGCAACCTGAAGTACAGCAATTCCATACAGCAATCCTTATCCTTCAGGGCCTAACATTTTCCACCAGGAAGCTTTCCCTGATAACCATACTCCACCCAGACCTCACACTTATCCTTCCTACAACATGCTCTCCTAGTTCTGTCTCTGGGTATCTCTACTGAGTTGTTTTTCCTGGGTGTATCCTGCTTCTTCCAAGTCAATGAATGAACAGGGCCTGTATTTCTCTGCTTTCTTCTCCACACTTGCAAGCCAAGATCCACATCTTCTCCTCTTCTCTTCTCCCTTTTACTGAGAGGTCTCCAAGAATAAAACTTACACTCCATTCAGATTAGAAGCTTCATAGGAACAAAGCCCAGATCCCTTCTCCTCTGTCCCCCAAACTGAGCTCCCTACCAGCAGGGCCCTGGCCTCTTTCTTCTCCTCTGTCCCCCAACACCATAGTCAAGTGTGCATCTGGGCACCCAAAGGTCTGACTCCCTGACTTCAAATTTTGAAGAAATTTGCCAAGGTACTTCTGGCCTTCAAAGTGGCCCACACTGACCTGCACTGGTGAGCTGCTTAATGAGATTGTCTTCCACTATGGCGTGGCTGGCGAAGTTACTACCAGCATCAATAAAGGTAGGCAGTGAGCCAGTGGTGAGGGCCTTGAGGCGCTGCATGGTAGTGGTAGGAGGGTCAACCTGAGATCGGTAGAGCCGGGCATGGTGGGGCTGAATCTCCAGGATCCTCTGCAAGGAGCTTAGTTTGCCCAGGAAGGGTAGGGAGACAGGAGGCTCTCCAGGCACGTGGGAGTGCTGGGGCTGGGCGAAGTCAAATCGCAGAGCATCTATCAGCACCAACACAACCCGCGAAAATCGGGAAGCCATCCAGCAGGCCCCAGGTTTTCCTTGGCTCCCCCATGGCAGGGACCCAGGGCCTGGGGGCTCTTGGCAGCTGCTATGGTTGGTGAGCTCCAAACGGGTGAGCAGGAAGCCACTGGTGAAGAGGGCAATGCCAGCGTAGAAGAGGAAGCAGACCCAGGCCAGGAAGAGCAACACTGAGGCTTTCTGCATCCTGATAGGGGTGGGGAAGTAAATTCATTACTGTGGGGCAAAGAACCAGTGGATATTCTGGTCCCTGAACACAAGCCCAGCTAGAATCACTTCCTCCCGGAAACCTTCCTGGAGATAAACCATCCCACAGCCAACCCCTCGCAACATTACTCTCCTTCTATTTCCAGGCTGGGCGTGGTAGCTCACGCCTGTAATCCCAGCACTTTGGGAGGCCGAGGCGGGCGGATCACCTGAGGTGAGGAGTTCAACACTAGCTTGGCCAACATGGTGAAACCCCGTCCCTACTAAAAACACAAAAATGGGTGGCGGGCACCTGTAGTCTCAGCTACTGGGGAGGCTGACGCAGGAGAATCGCTTGAATCGGGGAGGCGGAGGTTGCAGGGAGCCGAGATTGCACCACTGCGCTCCAGCCTGGACAACAGAGGGAGACGCCGTTCCATGAGGCCCCACCCCAGATCTACTGAATCAGGATCTTCGAGGGGTAGAGCACAACGTTCACATGTACAGGCAAGAAATGCTAATGCTGAAAAAACACAGTCACGAGGGAAACTTATTCCAATTGGTGGTCAGGCTCTCTTACAGGCCGTTTCTGCGCCTCTCCCCTCGCCAATCTCAATACCCAGTGGAAAGGGATCGAAGCCGCAGGGGAATCCGGGCCCAGCCGACGGCGCCGCCTGGCGGGCACCGAGGGGACGAAGGGGAGGAGTCACGCTCCGCTTCCGGGCGGCCAGGTTCGCCAGGAGACCTGAGGCACGACCTTCGCCACGCAAGGAGGCTGGGGCGCGGGTCGAAAGTCGACTGGGCCTCGCTGGGACCCAGGCGTGCGACCGGCTCTGCCTCCTCCGGTAGCTACCCAGCCTCCCGCTGGGCACCGTAGCAGCGGTACTGAGCACCTTGTTTGGGAGCTGAGGGGAAGAGGGAGACACCCTTACTTCAGGGTGAAGGGAATACCGGGCGGTGAGGTTCTCGGGAGACCCTGGCTCACCTGCAATGGCACCCGGAAGTGCGGCGGCGGCGGCGGCGGCGCCTGCGACCTGGCAGCACAGAGATGCGCGCGCCAGACAGAGCGGCCCGCCGGTGGCTCCATCGCCATCTGCCGGCACCTCGGTGGAAGTTTGGCTGGGAGCGTGGGGCTGGCCCCAGTTTGATGGGATATTTAGTAATTGAAAATGGGGGACAGGGGACCAAGCTGGAGGAAGAGTTCAGGGAACCACTGTCCATTCATGGTTACGACTAAGAGCACGGCTGCTGGAGTCAAACTTGACTTGGATCCTAGCTTGGCCGCACATATTGTCATTATTTACCTCATCTGTAAAATGGAGATAATACTTATTTTCCCCTTTTTGCTTAGCTGAGTCCAACTGAGATTTCATTACTCCTCCTCTCAAAGCCTGTAACTGAATCTTACGACTGAATAATTGAGCAAACAATCCTTCGGAGTGGAGGAGGGGAGGCTGGGCCCAGTGGCTCACACCTGTAATCCCAGCACTTTGGGAGGTCAAGGCAGGTGAATCACCTAAGGTCAGGAGTTCAAGACCAGCCCGGCCAATATGACGAAACGCCGTCTCTACTGAAAATACAAAAGTTACCCGGGAGTGGTGGCGGGCGCCTGTGATCCCAGATACCTGGGAGGCTGAGGCAGGAGAATCACTCGACCCCGGGAGGTGGAGGTTGCAGTGAGCCGAGATTGCACCACTGCACTCCAGCCTGGGCGACAGAGCAAGACTCCTCAAAAATAAAAATAAACAAAAAATAAAAAAATTTTTTAAAAAGCCAGTCATGATGACTCACACCTGTAAGCCCAGCACTTTGGGAGGCTGAGGCTGGAGAATCATTCGAAGTCAGGAATTGGAGACCGGCCTGGCCAACATGGTGAAACCCCAACTCTACTAAAAATTACAAAATTTAGCCAGGCGTGGTGATGTGTACCTGTAGTCCCAGCTACTGAGGAGGCTGAGACTGGAGAATTGCTTGAAGCCAGGAGGCAGAGGCTACAGTGAGCTGAGATCGTGCTACTGCACTCCAGCCTAGGCGACAGAGCGAGACTCTGTCTCAAAAAGAAACAAAACCTGTCCACTGGTTTCTCATCTCATAGTAAAAGTTCTTGCATTGGCTCTACATGGCCCTGCACACTATCTGCCTCTTCCCCTTCTGATTCATCTAGCTGCCACTTCTTTGCTTCCCTAACTCTGTTCCATCCACAGCAGTTCTGCCTCAGGACCTTTGCATTTGCCATCTCCTCTGTCAGCTTCAGTTCCTGATGCTGAAATGGATCTCCATCACCTTCATATTGAAGCTCAACTGTAACATCAGCAAGGCTTCCTGGAATCACCTACTTTACTAGTACAGCACCTCCTACCACCACACCCCCTGGAAAAATTTCCCCTCTCACTTCCTTAATTTCTTCCATAGCACAACTTATCAGCATCTGAAATTCTACACGTATTTATGGCTTGTCCGCTCCGAGTAGAATGTGAGCTCATTGAGGTCAGGGAATTTTGTTTTCTTCATTATGATATCCTCAGCACCTAGCATATATTTGAGGTTCACAAACTGACCAAACGAATAAAGGAATATGTTAATTAAAAAAAAAGTTTAGTTATTCTTCCACCTTCATCCCCATAGCCCCTTATCTCAGTTCAGGCCTCATCCCTTCTCCAGGATCACTGAGGCAGCCTTCTCACTGTCCTCCCAGCCTCCTATCTCTCCCTACTATCCCTTCTCCACATTGCAGCAAGACAGCTCTGACTAAAACATTAATGTGATTACTGTTCTTTTTTTCTTTTTTGTAAAGATGGGGTCTTACCATGTTGCCCAGGCTGGTCTCCAACTCCTGGGCTTAAGTGATCCTCCCACCTCAGCCTCCCAAAGTGCTGGAATCACAGGTATGAGTCACCGTGCCTGGCCAATGTGATGTTTTATCTTAAAATTCTTCATGGGAAAGGAAAAAAAACTCTTCATAGGCCGGGCACAGTGGCTCACGCCTGTAATCCCAGCACTTTGGGAGGCTCAGGCGGGCGGATCACGAGGTCTGGAGCTCGAGATCAGCCTGACCAACATGGTGAAACCCCGTCTCTACAAAAAACAAAAAAATTAGCCAGGTATGGTGGCGCATGCCTGTAATCCCAGCTACTAAGGAGGCTGAGGCAGGAGAATTGCTTGAACCTGGGAGGTGGAGGTTGCAGTGAGCCGAGATCATGCCATCGCACTCCAGCCTGGACAACAGAGGGAGACGCTGTCTCAAACAAACAAAAAAACCCTATTACCCTAAGGATAATGTCCAACCCCTTCAACAAGAATCTCACTCCTTGTGACTTGGCCCTTGCCATATAGTCACATCCCCCTTAACACTACACCCTTCAGCCAGCTTCTCTCAAGCAGTGAGCCTTTGTTTATTCTAGTCCAGGACCTGACTTGGTGAAAACTTGCTAACTTTTCCAGCCTGAGTTCAGTGGCAGTCAGCAACGCTGCTACTCATAAGCTGATATGCTCCTCCCACCAAGATCCCTCAGCCAGAACTTTCCTCTACCATAGCATTTATCACTTTTTTTTTTTTTTTTTTTTAAGAAAGAGAGAGTCTCACTGTTGCCAGCCTGGAGTGCAATGGCGTGATCTCGGCTCACTGTAGCCTCCACCTCCCAGGTTCATGCAATTCTCCTGCCTCAGCCTCCCAAGCAACTGGGACTACCGGCACATGCTACCACGCCCAGCTAATTTTTGTATTTTTGGTAGACGGGGTTTCACCATGTTGGCCAGGATGGTCTCAATCTCCTGACCTCATGATCCGCCCACCTCGGCCTCCCAAAGTGCTGGGATTACAGGTGTTGAGCCACCACGCCAGGCCACATTTATCACTTTCTATCACTGTCTGCTTCCTGTCTGTCTTCCCTACCTGACCTTGTATTCTGTGAAAGCAGGGACCACTGGGTTTCAGGTATTTTTGTAATCCAGTGTCTAGTAATGAGCTTGGCACTTGATAGACATTCAATGTTTTTGAATAAATGAATGAAGAGCACCCTTAGTCCCTGAAAACCCTTTAAGTATGCCAGCACAGAGTAGTACTTTCTCATGAAAGTACTTCTTTCCCATGAAAAAACCCCCAAACACCTGCCTCAAACACACAGCCCCACACTTAGCAGGAAGGGGACTTCACTTCCCAGCCAGCAGTTCAGTGAACATATGGTTTAACTCTTCCACCCTATCCCACAGTTTCTCTTGAAGACAAAAATGATAGTTTTACTTTACAAGAAGTTCACTCTTATCCATGGAGGCATCATGCTGACAGGACTGGATCCAAGGAAAATGCTAGTGACTTTCCCAACTTCATTCCCCAATCAAAGAGGACAGTTTCTGGTTTGCCACTGGTGAGTTTATTACATGACTGAAGTTCAAATAAAAAAATAAAAACCAAAATCTTGGCAGGGAAGCTAGAGCCAGAATCAGGAAAATCTGCTTCCTTGTCCCCAGACTCCCTGGCCAAGCCCAGCTCCACTAACTCATCTTGACTCGATCAAGTTCCTCATCAAGACTTGCATCTGTACCCTGGACATCTCTGCTGCTCCCACTGGAGAGCGAGTCTGGAGTCCCTGGCACTGGGGCTTTGGTGAGGGCTCCATATACACCCATAGCCTGAGGAGAGGAACAGAGAGAATACCATGAGGACACTTGACAGAGGCACAGCCCAGCCTACCAATGGCTAAACGGGAAAAGATGGCATGGGGGCCAGTAAGTTGGTTTTCCTTTCTCCCTCCTCAAACCTGTCTTGTAAGCTCTGGAGTTGATTTTAGGAATCTTGCAACCCATCAGAGTAAACTGACTCTCAGAATACCAGCACAAGTATCTACCAAAAAAAGGTATCTCAAGAACTTCCATATTTGCAGGACTGAGTGGAGATGTTTCATTCTGAGATTCCTTCTCTACAAACAATGAAGGGAGGTCTAGGGCCAAGGCACTCTGAAGACCTTTATGGTATGTAAGTGTTGATGATGGTGGTGGGGTCTCAGTTTGGTCTCTGGCACCAGTGTTCTGTGCTGGGTCCTCAGAGAGCTCTAACCTGAGCCACCATGCTGGTGACATCGCCAGGATTGGAGGGCAGTAGGATAGTGTTGGAGTCCTTGGCCAGTTTGGAGAACGCGCTGACGTACTGCTCGGCCACAGTTAGTGAAGCTGCTGCATCTCCATTCTGTGATCACAGGGGGATAAAAATCAGAGATCACAGATACGGAGAAGAAGGGGTGGATGGGGAATGAGGAAAGCAGTTCACAATAAAAAGGACCATGTAATCTGGCTCAACAGAGCCCACAGAGGCGGAATTCTCCTCAAGCGTAGATAAGAGAACCCCTTCCACTGTCAATTCCTGTCCCCATTCCCACCCAGGAGCCTCTCACATGTTGTGTCAGAGCTGCAGCCAGGATTCGAATAGCTTCAGCTTTAGCCTTGGCCTTCGCCAGAACTGCACTGGCCTCTCCTGCAAGAGAAGGGACAGAGCTTGCTTGACCCATGAAGTCAAAGTACCCCAAAGATCCTGCCCCAGCACCAATCTTCAAAGGCCCATGCCTTGCTCCTCCCTCAGCCTCTACCCTCTCCTGACCTGCTGCCTGATTTATCTGTTCAGCCTTTTCTGCTTCGGAGGCCAGGATCTGGGCCTGTTTCTTCCCTTCTGCCACATTGATGGCCGACTCTCGGGTCCCCTCAGACTCTAGAACTGTGGCCCGTTTCCGCCGCTCTGCCTCCACCTGGAAGCCCACAACAATCCCAATCAACAAGCCAAGGGAAACTCATATAGACATGCAACTCTACCCATCACAACAGGAGAGAAGTCTGGATCTTCCTGGGACTGGAGTACCCTGAGGTCCTTTTCCCACCCCTCCTTGGCCCCCACCTGCATCTGCATAGACTCTTTCACCCGGGGTGGCACATGGATATCCTTGATCTCATAACGGAGGCAGCGGATACCCCAGCAGTCAGCAGCTTGGTTGATGGCATCCACAATGCTGGCATTCAGGGACTCCCGTTCCTGGAAAAAGAGGTGTAAGCCCCACAGCCTCAACCTACCTATCAAGGGCCTACACTGAGAAGGGCCTGGGACTGATCTTGACCTTCAGAAAAGATTAAGAGCATCAGGTTTGTGTCTTCAAACCCTAACTCTGGCTCAGATCTGCTTACCCGGAAGACTTTGTCCAGAGAGAGTTTGCCGAGCTCTGATCTCATGGTTGTTTGAGCTAGCTGGGTGACAGCATACTCAGGGTCCTCCACACCATAGCTTGCCTGAGATGGACACGGATAGTGTAAGAAGCTTCGGCACAAGATTTTAGTGAAGAGGGCAACTGAAAAGGCTGGATAAAGTAGGGGACAGATACCTTGTAAGGGTCCATGATGCGCAGGTAAAGGACTCCATCGATTTGCAGAGTTACATTGTCTGTAGAACCAGGAGAGAAAATGAGGAAAGTCAGGCCTCTAGGTCCCAACCAGTTCTTTCTACTAAGCTCTGGATCTACAGCAACCACATCCTAATAGCCTCAGAGCACCCATGTCACCCTGAACCCCTCACCGAGAGTCACAGCCGACTGCTCAGGCACGTTGATGACAATTTCCTTGAGACTCTGCACATATCGGATCCGGTCTAACACAGGGATGAGGATGTTCAAACCCTGGGAAGAGGAGTCATGGGTCCTCAGAAGGCTGGGAACTATTGGGTTGGGACCTAAGCTAGTCCTGGAGTATGTAGGGAGTCAACACATGGAACATGCCCAGAAAAGCAGCAGCTCCTACCAAGAAATAAGTCCTCAGAAGGCTGAGGTGTCACTGGTAAGAAAACCCAAGAGAACAGGAATGCAAGACTAGGCCCCTGAATGGAGGGGAGAGTCATGAGAATCGGAGCCAGCAGAAGAGCCATCTCTACGCAGACTGAGAAGCAGAGCTGAGAGAGTAGGCAGGGGAGGTTCCCAAGAATGGGGCCTGTGAGATGCAGAGGAAAAGGTGGTAACATGGGGATGATGGTCAGCAGCCTGGGCCCTGTCAGGTCTGGCCTACAGCGTCGGGAGCTAACAGTGCGGGCAGGCCGAAAGGAGGTCCTCCCGACATTCCATGTCGTGAGGGATTGGTCATCTATCTGGCTGGCCCAGGGTGGGCAGAAGAGGTTTCTCACAGGCTCCAGGATCCGGTGGAATCGGCCCATTCGCTCCACCACCCAGGCCTCCTGCTGCGGCACGAACAGTACCACGGTGTTTCGGGGCAATCCAGAGGAGGCGCGGCGCGGAGCGCGACCAGAAGCCAGTAGAGAGCCCTGAAGGAAAGAAGAGGGTGAGCAGAGATCCCATCTGGCCAGACACGCCGCCCCTCGGTCCTGAAGGCATCTCCATAAACCACGACCCTCAGGATCCTCGGAGAGAGAATCACATGGGGACCATGACCTCTGACCCCAGTCCTCTTCAAAAGTTGGAATTTCGCTCTTTTCCAAAGGAGAACCCAGGTAATCTCTGTCCCGACCCTCTGGAAAGGTTGTCTCGCTCTCACCCTCAGCAAAAGGGCCCCAGTGCCCCGCGCCGCGCGCGCCAGCATTTCCCACGGCCGCAGCGACCTCCGGAACCAACGAGACGAGCGGAGCGGTCGCTCCCAGAAGCCTACCCGAGCCTTTCCTCTTGCAGTTCCGCTCCCCCGGATGTACTTCCGGCCGTTCCGTCCCCGCCTTCAACACTCACCCAATCAGCGTTACTTGGTCGAACGGCGCATCAAGTTGTTCCCTGGGAAACGCAGACCTTCTAGAGAAGGGCGAAGGCTGCGGTTGTTCTGGGTTTAGCTGTTCACGCCGGAGATCCCCGGCCTGATGGCCAAAATGGAGGCTATTTTTCGCGTGCATTATCACTCAGACACCACGCACTGAATTATTCGCCCTCACCCGAGACTCAGTTTGCCCACCAGAGCGTAGAATCGCCCCCATCTGTCACCATAGCGACTAGTGGATTGGAGCTGACTCGTTGCCATGGTTGCCATAGTGATATTCTCTGGTAGTCCCGCTGTGTTGTGCCCAGGACTCCCACTGGGGACTGACCCCAATCCCGTTGCCATGGAAACTGGGCCTAACATTGCCTGGCGATTGGGCCGAGATTTTCCCCTCCCCTCTTTCCTCAAAGACGCTAGAGCTCCTTCCCTGTCTTCCCAAGCAAGGTTTGTTATGCCTGGTCTTAAATACAGAGTCCAGCAAACAGCCTCAACGTTCAACCTTGTCTGGAGCATGTCACCCTGCGCACATCCCTAATGCTCTGGTAGTCAAGAGACCTCCGTAGTCACCTCCATTTTACATATGAGGGCACTGAAGTTCTGAGGGGCTAAAGTCGTTAACAGAACCAGTATTAGAATCCTGATCTACAATTCAGAGTTCAGCTTCTACGGCTGAACTTTACCCACCAACCCCTCCGAAAGGAGAAAAACCGGGCCCCAGGAATCAGCAGGGACTAGCCTAAGACCTCATGGGCCCAGGCCTGTTGCCTCTCTGGTAGAAAGGGCTGAGTCCCAGCTCCAGGAAGGCCCTCCATCCCCCTTCACACCCTCTCCCCAACAACAACAAAAGTAGAGCTTAGTTCAAGTTTCCAAACAAGAATTTATTCTTTCTTTTTTAATCTTTTTTTTCTAAAAAAAAGTACCAGGTACAATTTTTTCCTGTTTTTGATTTGCTTTGTTTTTTCAAGTTTCAGCAAATGCTTGTTCCCCTCAGCCCAGCCCCAGGAGTCAGGACTGAGGCTGGGTCAGAGTCTGGAGTGGGGAATGGGGTAGTTTGGAACCACATGACTGAGTTTGAGGGGTGCCCCTCACCCCAGCTGAGGTAGGTGGGTCAGAGTCTGGCCAGGTGAGAGGAGGCACCCCAGTGCTTGGCCCTGACTCTGCCCCCTGGACACCTTCTTCAGTCAGGACCCCAAAGCAAGGAGACATAGGTAGGAGGAGAGGGACAACTGGAGTCTGGAGCCCTAGGTGAGGGGTGGTTAACCCCTGTGTGTGTGCATACATGCACACTCTCTCACACACACATACCACACAAAGACAAGCTTGTGCACACACACATATGCATAACTTGGCTTTCAGAGATAGGTCAGAGGGTAGGGGAAGTGAAGGGACTAGGGGATGGACAGGGGAAGCTGAGTCTTTGGCTACTGACTCAGTCCCTCTGGAATAGCCCCTCTTCCCTCAGCTGAGGGAGAGCAGTTCTCCTCCTGCCCCCCGCATAAGCCTCTTCAACTCCTGAGGTTGGAGCAATATCTGAGAGTGGGAAGCGGGGAGGAGTGATGCCAATTATCAGGTGTGGGAGGTTACCAAGGCAATCCAATTTGAATAAATTATAAATTAAAAATAAATAAAATAATAAGTGGCCCCTGCCCAGGACAGGGAGGCAACGCTGGCATAACTTGCCTGGGAACTAGAGACAATCTCAGGGTAGCTCCGGTTCCTCCCTACTACCTAAGCTGGCCTTGGGAAAGCCAAGGGAGGGGACAGGCACATGGAGTACCCGAAGTAGGGCAGGGTGTAGTAAGGATCAGAAGCTTTAAACACCCAAATAATCCATTTGGGCGTGAGCATGGTGAGGGCTTTAATTCAAGCCTGAAGGGTCTCTTGCTGTCTCTCCATATATGTTCTCTAAGATGGAGCAGGATGGGCAGGTCATTAGCCCGCATGGGTTCAGAGTGCTGGCAATCAGGGCAAAGGTGAATAACGTGGATTATGAGGGGCCTCGGTCACAGCCTGCAGTTCGTAGGGGAGCCCTGTGTCCAGCTCCAGGCTCCGGCGGGAAAAAAGCAGGCGGATATCTCCATGCAGGCTTAAGCGGCCTGAGCGGGAGCTCCGGAACCTGGAGGACAATGTGATCAACGTAAGAATCCAGGCTGGGTTCAGTGGCTCATGCCTGTAATTCCAGTGCTTTGGGAGACCCAGGTGGGAGGACTGCTTGAGCCCAGGAGTCGGAGACCAGCCTAAGCAACACAGCGAGACCTCGTCTCTAAAAATAAATAAATGCATACATATATACATACATACATACATAAAAATTTAAAAATAAACTAAGCAAGAATCCAGACAGTATCGAAGCAAGGAGAGATCCTCTTCAGGGAAGGGATACCTGGGCCTCCCCGGCCGTCCCTGGGCCCTCTCCTCACCTGAGGTGCAGCAAGTAGCAGAGGAGGCGGTGGGTGGGGTTAGCATTTCCCTCCTCACCCACAGGCACCAAAAAGAGGCGATGGCGCAGGAAGGTCATGTGGGCGGCAGGCATGTCCGAGAAGTCAAAGGTCACGAGGAACATCTTTACCACAGTCTGGTTGGGGTTAAATAAGGTCTAGGGACAGGACAGTCAAGGTTGGTAGGGCCTGAGGGCTGCTTTCCTCTCTCCCCATTCCCACTCCCTCAGGGCAAACTCACCACTTGGATGGTGCCCACCTTGGGCACGCTGTAACCCTTCCTCCCCAAGGGGTTCAGATCCACGATGCCCTGGGAAGGCCAGGGAGCCATCAGTCAAGGTGGGGACTAGGAAAACCCCGGGCCCTAAATACATGTCCCTCTCCACAAGCTCTCACCCTGAACCTGCCCCTGCCCTACACTAGAGTTCTCCTCACCTGGCCCTGACTCACTCCTAGGTGAGGAATAAGTAAGAAATACCTCTTGCCCTCGGCCCCGCCCCCAAATCCTCATCCTCCTGATGAGCTGACTTTGGGGTTGGAGTCAAGGCATACCAGGAAGGGAGCCGGGGCATTTTGCTCAGAAACATCAAAGAATGTGACAGTGACAGGCAGCGTGACATGCTGGGGGCAGTATGACCCACTAGCTCCAATTTCTGCTGTGAAGCCCTCAATGTGGCCAGATGGTGCAAAACGTCCTCGCAGCAATGATTCCTGGGATTAGGGTAGGGAAAACACATGAGAGAGATGCCAATTCTTTTCCTTATCCATCCAAGCCGCATTCCACCATCCCACCTCTCCCAGGACCCCGGCAATCACAAACCCCAACGGGAGCTACCTCAAAGCTGCCCAGCAGGGTACGGCTGACAGCAGGGGTAGGAACAGGGGAGGCACTGGGGGGGCTCAGCAGGCCTGGCCCCTTCCGGAGGCTTCGAAGGGGGCTCCTGGTAGAGGAAGGGAAACACAGGGGGTTGGCTTGAGGTATTCGGGGATTCCTGCTTATGCCCTTGGACTCCACCCTCTGCCACTATGTAGGGCATCTGCCCTGGGGTCCCCTACTCGGATGCTGGAAAGATTACAGACTTCTGCCCCCATTCTCAGGGACAGGGTAGAGGAAAAATCTGGTCACTTACAGCTTCAGGCGACGGGCTCCTTTCAGCCTCCGCCCCATGGGACCACAGTCTGTTGGGTCCTACGGAGAGAAATGATTGGGAAAAGAGACAAGGTGAAGGCCACGTATGTTTTGGGGCAGAAGCTCATCACAAACTCTCAAAGGAACACCCCGCCCCCCAGGCCCCCACCTTTACCCACACAAATATCCACTTAAGAGTACATGAAGGACAGGCGCAGTGGCTCACGCCTGTAATCACAACACTTTAGAAGGCCAAGGTGGGTCGATCATTTGAGCTCAGGAGTTCGAGACCAGCCTGGGCAACATGGCGAAACCCCATTTCTACCAAAAATACCAAAAATTAGCTGGGTGCAATGTCATGTGCCTGTGGTCCCAGATACTCGGGAGGCTGAGGTTGGAAGATCACTTGAGCCTGGGAGGAGGAGGTTGCAGTCAGCTGAGATTGTGCCACTGCACTCCAGCAGTGATGGAGTGAGATCCCATCTCAAAAAAAAAAAAAAAAAGTAAAAAAAAGAGTAAATGAGGTCTTGTATTGGCTTACCAAAACAGGCTCTTTGGGTCCAGGCAGCAGGTGGCTCCAGAAGGGTGTGGCTTTGGCATCAGAACTGTTGGCAGCAGTAGGGTGGCCCAGGGATCCCCGGCGCCTCCGAGGGGCTGGCCCCTCTTCCTCAGAGCTGACATCTGGGGCTTCTCCAGCAGGAAGCAGCCTTCGCTTGGTGGGGCAGGGGCCTGGAGGTCCAGGGCCAGGGGGTGTGTGCTCGGGACTGTGCCCATTGGCAGTGCCAGGGGACTCCCTAGGCCAGAGGCTACCCCCATTGCCCACCCCAGCCACTGGGCTCTTACCCCCTATTTGTGCAAGACTGTGCAAATCAGTGTCAAGTGTGTGCAGCTGGCCTGGAGGGGCTGGCCCTGGGGACTCCCCCAGGGACCCCTGTCCCCCTGGATCTGGGGACGCCCAGTCTCTGGTGTGCAAAGTATTGCAGGAAGCATTTGATGGGGGGCAAGGGGGACTCCAGGCCCCTGAAGTCCAAGATGAGGTGACACTACTTCTCTGTTCCACAACACAGAGGCCACGGTGGGAGAAATGCTGGCTGGCCACACCTAGTCCCAGCCCCAGTCCCTCTGGGCCCAAGAGCCCCACAGTAGATGGTTCTTCAGGGGGTAGTCCCTCTCTGGCCCCCAGCCCAGGGCCTCTCTTCAGCTCCCGGGGACCCTCAGTGGGTGGGGCTTGTCGTTTCAGGGCCCTGTGAGGCTCAGAGGTACCAGCCGGAGGGGAAAAGATGGATACCTGGTAGACCCCGGGGGATGTCGCCCCCCCTGCTGGGCTGTAGCCCATGAGCAGGCCACCCTGGAGGGCCCCCTGCCTGACTGGAGGCTGTGAAGGGCCAGCCTCCGGCTCTGAGGATGGAGACGGCTCCGCCTGCACGTGGCGCATGAAGCCCCCCTTGGGTCAGGGGGGCCCCCCAACACGGCCTTTATGCTGGGCCTGGGCTGGGGGGCCTGGGGACATCTGTGTAAGAGAAGAGAAGAAAAGGTGGTCAGGGGAATCAATGAGTCTTCTTCCTTCCAGCTGAGTTTCAGACCCTCTCCTTGCCTAAAGGGGTGACTTTGATGGGTTCCCAGGGATGAATGTATACAAATCCCTGGATGGACTAATGGAATATAGAGACCACTCTCAGAACTCCTGAGAGGGTGACAGGTTTAGCTCAGGCTTCTTACTGGACGCACCTCCCCCTCCTTCTCCCTGGTACTTACCCCGATGAAGAGGCCTCAAGCCTAGCTGTGCGTCCCCTCTTCCCAACTGATGCCTTGTGCCCCTAGCTTGCAGTCTGATCCATGCCTGCTGCACTGGCAAGGTGACTGCCACCATTCCGTGCAGCTCCTGAGCTCAGCAGGACCCTGAGGAGAGAAGAACAGACATAAGCCAGGATCACTGGAGCCAGCGGTAAGGCCCATCACCAATTATAGGCTAATATAGTACACTCCAGGACATCCTTCTCCCATGTGAGAGGCTCTTCAGGAACAGAAAGGGTAGGCTTGGGGTCCAAGGCCCAGATGGCAGAGTTGGGCTACCTGAGGAGTCAAAGAGGCAGGTCTTGGCTCAGTATAAGGATGTGACAAGTGAGTTGAGGTAGAATAACTACTTGTCAGGGCCACCATTTGAGGACTCCTGCCCTACATGGAGGAAGGGATGAGAGACCCCCAAAATCCAAGAGACAGACCATGCCAGCTGAGAGGTGGCCAGGGGAAGAATTCAGCTCTCTTACTCAAAGCCACCAAATTGCACAACTCCTTCTTATATGTCTATCTCCAAAGGGACAAGTGCCATCCTAGGGCACTAAGGGCAGAGGTCTCACACACAGTTACACCCCATCAGCGGTCCTCAGAGGTACAAACCTCAAGTCAGCTCAGAGCTGGCCCTTCAGCCCTGAACTCCAAATTGCCTCCAGCAGCCTGTCTCTTTAACAAGAGGCAACAAATCCGACCAAAAACAAGAAGGGGAAGGGGAAGGGGTCACTGCCAGAAGGCACTTTCCAGGGCCCTCCTGCAAGGCCCTGCAAACTAGAGATAAGGCCGCAGCAGTCAGTCAGCTGGAAGCAACTAGGGAGTACCTCTCCATGCCCCTCCCCCAGTGCTCACACACCCAACACCAAAACCCCAAACCACTGGTGCATAAGATGGTCTTCACTAACTATTCCAGCCCATACTAGGGTGAGGAGAATGTCAAGTTGAAAGCCAACTGCCCCCAGGGTCAGCCTTCTCCTTTGCTGTCTGACATTCACAGTGCCCTTTCCCCTTCAAGGAGTGCCCTTTGAATGCCTACCCAAGACTCTTCCTCCTTGGATAGGTCAAATGCCATCTCTTCCAGAAAGTCTGCTCTGTCCACCCCAGACCATAAGCATCTCTCCCTTCTCTGAGACCTCACCTATGGCAGTGTTACTACTTCCTGTAAGCTCACTAACAGTTCTGCTTACTCCGTGAGTAAGGCATCTTCTAGACTGACCGTAGAGTTCCTGAGGACAGATCTGTGTCCCACCCCTCCATCCAACCCCAAGTACAGGGGTAAGCACACAGCAGGGCTCAAAAAAAGTAGAATACAAGTCCCAGAGATCTGGGCAGCAGTCCTGACAGTGGAGAGAAAAATTTCCCAGATGAGAGAAGCAGAGAGATTAATTGTACAAGGGAGAATCAGGAACAGAGGTGGGGGTGGGGAGCAGGCAGAAAGGAGAGATTTGTACCCAGGGACTGAAAAGCTCTCCTACACCAAGTTCCCATCATTGTACCCCACTATCCCATTTCACCAAATTCTCCTAAGAATCGGGATCCCTAAGAAAATCCTGGTTCCCTGTGGTGGGCGGGATGGCTGGAAAGGGCAGAACACCAATGGCAACTGGCATTATCCTACCTGCAACCAACCTTGTCAGAAGGTACAACCTGCACTAATTTCTACCCTTCTTTCCTCCACCCAAGCCACACAGATTCAGGAGGGGCCTTTTCCTTAGCACCACCACTTCCAGGTCATCCCAGTTGCCCTCTTGACCCCTTGCCCTGGGGAAGCCAGGGGATGACATGATGCCCTACTTGACCCCAGCATACCTGGCATCTGCTCATTAACCCCAGAGCCCTCTCAGTTCCCACCCTGTCAACAAGACGCTCTTAGATTCACTCCCCTGCCACCCAGCCAGTCTGGCTCTAGACCATGGCTTCAAGCTGACTCATGGGGCAGGACTGCCGGGGAGGGGGGCAGGGTAGAGTAGGCCAAGCCTCACTCTTCGTGCAGGGGGTGGGCAGCAGCTGGCATCAAACAGCTGTGCCAGGCTGTGGCTGGCAAGGACTACAGCTCCCAACATGCCAAGGGAGCAAGGCCAGCAAAAACAACAAGTCCCAGAATACATCTGTACCTTTAGACACTTTTGAGGCCTGGGAGGTGGGTGAGGTGGGTATTGGTATAGGTATCAGCTTCGAGGCTCATTCTCCCCTTCCCTTCAGTATTAAAGATTTCCATTTCTACCATGATCAAGGAGAGTGACAGGATGAATTCCTATCCATGTGCTTTCCACCCTCATCCTGTGCAGAGAGAACTGCTGCCAGCTGCTCTCTATTTCGTCCCTACATACATCCACACAAGCTAGGGGGACTGTTCCCACGGACCACCACTGTGGGTAGGAAGGTCGACCTCTTCTCTCTTACCAACCCCTCGGCCCCCAGCCTAGAGCCCTCTACCTTCAGAGGGGAGAGAGCAGACCTTAGCAGCCTCTCTAAACTAAGCCGGGCAGACTCACCTGACTCCTGGACTCCTTGTTCTGGACGATCCCTTAGCCCCTGCGCAGCCTCCCAGGTCCTTTCTCACTCCTCTCCTCCCCACAACCTGGGACAGGCCCCATACTATAGTGGAGCTTCGGAGATTTGCTCTTTCCCTCTAGCACACTCACCCCGCTCCCAAATTGGCTCCGCGGAGGTGGCCGCTGCTCCGGGCCCTTCCGTCCCGTCCCGGTCCCTCCCCTTGGATCCCCGGTCCTCCCTGCCACGGGCCCCCAACCCAGACAAAGGGTGGCTCAAGCTGAGCCCTGCTCTGCTAGGCTCTTCGCTGTTCAGCTTCGTGTGCAACACTAGCGGGCCCTGGCGCCCGCAGCCCCCCAGCCGCTGCCGCGCCCCTCCCTGCGACGGTCCCTCCCCGGGGCCGCCCCGGCTCCGCGCCGCCGACTCCGCTGCCCCTCTGACTCACAGGCCATTTCCTACCAGCTGATGGGGCCGCCCGCCCCGCCCAGCGCCCCACCACCCGCGCCGCGGCGGCCACGGCCGCCACGCCCCCCTCAGGCTACGCCCTCCCTGGAAAGCGGCCATGCTCATTGGTCCATAAGAAGCCAGCCTCCCCGCGACCTCAAGTGCGAGGCACGCCCCCTCCAAGAGGCACACGCCTATTGGTCCATAAGGGGGTAGGCCTACCCAAGGTCGCTCCGCCCTTCTCCTTAACCCGACAGCTGCCGGAGTCCAAAGCAACACCCTGCCCTGCCATTTAACCCTTTCAAAGGCGTAGGCCTTCCACATCTTACCCCTCCACCCTACTCCCCCGCCCATCCTCCTTCCAGGCCGATTAATAGGAAGCCCGAGGGCTTTAAAGATACGGTTTGACAACCCTCAAAGTCCGCCCGCTGTCTATACCAGACCTCAGACCCCAAATACCTCACTCCCATTTGTCTTTCCCCACCTTCCAAACCAAAGCTTCAGAGCTGGAGAACTAGTGAAGCCCAGGAAGCTTCCTCCACGCCAGAGAAGAAAAAGGCCTGAGGTGGGACCCTATCTCCTTCAATGCTAAGAAGTGGTACTTTTCCCTCTCTTACTCTTAAATTGATGTTCTTTTGCCTTCTTTAGAGGAGCCCCACGGATTCCTAAGATACGGATACATTTTAATTTCAGGGACCAGCATTATTCTTTGTGCCTCTGAACTCCCTTTCTGAGATCAGGCTGTCCCATCCCTTCTGCCAGCACTCTTTCTACTCACAGGCCCATGTTCAAGGAGACGGAGCATACAGGGAAGCGGGATAGGAGGGCTTCTGCCCAGAATGGGGGAAATGAGCCCAACTCTTGTGATGGAGCTCAACCCCATGACTCACAGCTCCCTCAAAACTATCCACCCTCCCACTGAGTCACTGGGCCCCAGCCCAGTTCAGACCCAGTCAAATCAAATGGCAGCAGAACCGGCATCCCTAACCCTTGTCCTCCTATTCTTCAAATGACCAGGATGGAAACCTTTGCAAGGATTTAGCATTCAAAGACACTTTCTAGAGGGTACTCTAGAGGTAACCTAAGAAAATCAATGGTCCTGTCTACCCTGCCCTCTGCACTTGTCAGCAAGTCGGACAATTTGGGACTTAGGAGGCTTTTTCTCCCGGTCCTTCACAGAAGCAGGAGGCAAACACCAGAGCCAAAGAGGGAAAGTCCATTCTTCTACAGTTTAGAGGCCACAGAGAGCCCAAGGTCCTTGTTTCTGCCTTGCCTGTGTTGTGGATCCCCCAGGGCCCTGAGGTTATATCACTAGATAGTAAAAAGAGGCTCCTTCCTCTTCCCCCTAGTCCCTCAGTCCTAGACTTGGGAGACACAAGCAAGTAACAGTCCCTCTAAGCTCCCTTCTCCTTACCTCACCCTAGACCACCCATTTCAAGAGGAAAACCCTGAATAAGAACTCAGTTCCCTTGGACTGACTTCCTTGCTGGTTCCCTAGTGTAAGGAACAGGATTAAGGAAATTTTCAACACCCTTGTCAAAATTACAGTGTATCAATGTAAGAGCCTACTTGCCTTAATAAAAACTTACTAGGAAAACAGAGACATAGAACACTGTAGGAAAAAAATAATCCCTTAGCAACCCCACCTTATTCTATCTTTCTGCCACTACCATAGGCCAGGCCTTGGTTACCTACAAAGGTCACAGGACAATAGTTCAGGGTGAAGGATCAAAGATGTTCCAGGCCTCAGTGTACCCTGGGAAAGCAGCAGGGTACAACCAAGAGGACTTACCACCAGGCACGGTGGCTCACGCCTGTAATCCCAGCACTTTGGGAGGCCAAAGTGGGTGGATCACAAGGTCAGGAGTTCGAGACCAGCCTGACTAACATGGTGAAACCCCGTCTCTACTAAAAATACAAAAATTAGCTGAGTGTGGTGGCGTGCACCTGTAATCCCAGCTATTCAGGAGGCTGAGGCAGGAGAATCACTTGAACCCAGGAGGCGGAGGTTGCAGTGAGCCGAGATCGCACCACTGCACTCCAGCCTGGGCGACAGAGTGAGTGAGACTCCGTCTCAAAAATAAATAAATAAATAAAATAAATAAATAAATAAATAAATAATAAAGAGGCCTTACCTTCCTGCCCTAAATTTACCCTGCTTTATTTTTTTTTTATATAGCGGTTATCACTACTTGACTTCCCCCTCCCCCTCCACAATTTCTTTCTCTCCTTACTAGAATGGAAGCTCCATGAGAGCAGCAACTTTGTTTCGTTCATGCTCATATTCCCAGAGCCAACATTAGTCCCTGGCAATGTTCAATAAACATTGACTGAAGAAAACAGGCCCTGGGCTGAGTGAACAGCAATCAGGCGATCTGGATCCTATCTTCTGCCCTTTCACTGTGACATCTGGGGAATCACAGTCTCTTTAGCCATAAATTTCCAAACCTGTAAAATGAGGTGTTTGTATAAACAATGACTGCTGAGGGCCTCTGCAGCTCTGCAATTCTAATGACTGTTGTTCACTCATATGCATATCAGAGGATAGCTCCAGGCATTCGAATGCTCCGCTGCCTGTACCAAAGCAGAAAGGCTATATCCTCCAGTCTCAGCACAGCAAACTGATGCCCTTTCTCTTCATGCCCCACCCACTCACGCAAACCGCCCCAGTCCTGAGGAAGCTGGAGAGTCTGCCCTAGGCCCGCCCTCTCTGAGAGACTGTCTGGGAAGCAGTGTTGCCATAGCAATCAGCTCCTCCTCAAAAGGCTTCAGCCTGCCCTTTTTTACCCCACCCTACCCCAGGGCTTTGTCTGTCCTCAGCAGACCCACCCCCCTCCCCAGCCAGTCTCTCAGCTCCTGGGTGGTTGTGTGAGGAGGCTGGCTTGGGGCCTCTTTTAGCAACACTGTCACACTCATTCAGCCACCGTGTGGAACTCAAGCCTTTCCCACCCTCTCCCAGCCAGCCCAGGGGCAAAAAGAACTCTAGCACTCCATCAAATCCCCTCAGGGAAGCAGAGGAGCCCTCAAGAGAACTAGGTCCTAGTCGGTTCTGATAGTGCTTCCAAGCCTGGAGTGTGGGGAGCCACTCCCTCTTCTTCCCCTAGCTGAGGCTGGAACCTCACAACCCTTACTGGGTTCAGCTTACAGTCATGGCCCACCTCTCAAAACAGACAGAAGACCCTCAATACTCCTCACCACTTCCCCCTTCCCACAGAAGCCCTAGCGTTCCCCACCCAGAAGGATAAGGGTGGGGAAAATCTGTTTGTGGCAAGTGGTTAAATGTGGCTACCAGTCACTTGGGGGTCTATGCAAGAGACCTGGGTGATAGTGGTGGGGGTGGGGTCTGAGCCCTGCCGCTGGTTACCAGGGTCTCTGGTCATTGAGTACAAAGTACCGGGCAGGGCACAGCTCCTAGATGGGCAAGGGCCAGGCCAGGCCCTGGGGCAAGGAAGGAAGTGGGAAATGAGCACACCCAGAGCATAAGGGCAGGGCAGGGCGGGGGAGGGGGGAGACAGAGACCAAGGCCGGCTCTGGGAGGAACAGGAACTAGGATGGGGGGTTGACAGGAACCCAGTGGGGGAAGGGTCCCCCGGGACCTCAGCTTAGGGAAGAAACCCCAGTCTCAGCTGGACAGATCCAAAATAGACTGAGGAGACAGTCACACAAGCCCTAGTGACAAGCAGGGTCTGACTCCTCTCTGAGTGCCCAGGCCAGAAGGTGGAGTTAAAAGCTGAGCAGACAGGAGTGCAACAGATTGGCCTCTTCACCCCACTAACCCCAACACCCTTACTCTTAGAACCCAGAACACAAGTGTCTTCCTGGAGTTACTACAATGCCCTAAACTGTTATTTTGTCAAAGTACTGGGGGTTCTGTTCTCCCGCCTCAAGTGGGGCCTACAACCCCTTCGCCTAGATAGTGCCCGCAGACCCTCCGACACCGCTACACTCCTTCTCCATTAAACAGCCCCCCCTTCCTTCAAAGCTCCTCCATGTCCCCTGCCCCTCATGTACCTCCTGCAACCCCCCACATCAGACAGAGACAGCCCCCTCACAGTGTACCTCGCAACCCCCCCACAACAAAGCGCTCCCGCCCTTCCCCCATAGAGGCCTCTGGAGAATGCACCTTGTTGCCCACACATTGAGTCCCCAACTGCTCCCGCGACTTCGTATCTTCCCTCAACACACAGCAGTCTCCAGATTGTCTGCAAAGCGCACCCCCATCCGCGTCCCTTCTTCCACGCTCACCCTGCCCTACACCTGTAGTTCCGTGGGTCCCGTTGCACTTGGGGACGTGGTAGTGGTTGGGGCAGTTACTGAGCAGCCCTAGCTGTAGCCTCGGCCTGCAAACCTCGCCCCTTCGGTCCAAGCCCCGCCCCCGCAACGCCCGGGCCCACCCCCTCCCTTGTCCCACCTTCCACCTTCTCCGGACTTGTCCCTTTCCTCGTTTAATTTCTCGAGCTCCTCCCCTGTAGCCCGGGCCCCGCCCCCTTCTGACCCCGCACCTCCTTCGCGTTTTCTTTGCATTTCCCCAGGATCCTCAGCTTTTCCCAGGCCCCACCCCCGATCCCCGCCTCCTCTCGGTCTCTCCGCCTTTCACTAGGACCCGCCCCCTCGGATTCCAGCCTGGCAGAAGTCGCGCCAGGCCCCTTCCACCACGATCCCCCTCCCATCTCAGAGCCCCTCCTCCTTCCGCCCCTTCTCCCTCACGCCTCACCCGGGCGGTCGCACTCCAACCAGGATCTGCTGGCTCTGATTGGCGGTGGCGGCCCCAATGGATGAAGGAGGAGACAAAGTGATGGCCGCAGGTCGCCTGAGGTCCCACCCCGGCCACGTGCGGCTTCTGTGATGACAGGTCTAGAGGGGCGGGGCCTCGGCCGGCAGGCTGCTAGCCTGAGCGGAGCGGATCAGGGCGGAGGTGGGGAGATGGAGCCAGGGCCAAAGTCACCAGCCTGAGGGCTCTGAGCCGGGTTGGGGCTGTCTCGCTGCTTTCGCACCGGTGTGAGCTGCCGCCGGAACTCGAACCTCTTTGTAGGGATGTCTGGGTGGGCGCGTGCATTTGCGCTAATAGGGGAGGTCCGTAGGGATTGCAAGGTAGTGCAAGGAATCTCAGGGGTCTGTGAAAATGAGGGAATCTGGGCGGTGGGGTTCAGGTTTGCGAAGCTGAGCAGTTTCTGAAGCCTACGCTGTGCAGGCGGGTGTGGGTTCTGGGATGGGATGGAGAGTAGGAGTCAGATCTGTACCTACTGAGGCAGGTCAGCGAGATCTGTGAATTTTACGAGATGAGTGTTGATATGGAGTTAGGAGGGCCTGCAATTGCTGGAGAAAAGTGAGGCCTTTCCCTTGTACAGGTGTCTAATGAACTGCATGACAGTTAACATATGTTCTGCAATTTAAGTGGCGCTTGAGTCTCTTCTCCCCAACTTCTCCCCAGGAGATACAATAAGGGAGGGCGACGCTTCCCAGACACCGGTAGATGGCAGCACAGGACACTTGCAGAACTGAGAGCCCAGCTCAGCGCCAATCTGTGGCCTCTCCGAGGAGCGGACCGTTTGGGTCTGATTTGATCAAGTTCTACAAAAGTCACATTCTTTTTTATTTTTTTTTGAGACGGCGTCTCGCTCTTTCGCCCAAACTGGAGTGCAGTGGTGCGATCTCGGCTCACTGCAACCTCCGCCTACTGGGTTCAAGCAATTCTCCTGCCTCAGCCTTCAGAGTAGCTGGGATTACAGGCGCGTGCCACTAGGTCGGGCTAATTTTCGTATTTTTGGTAGAGACCGGTTTCACCATGTTGGCCAGGCTGGTCTCAAATTCCTGACCTCAAGTGATCCGCCCGCCTCGGGTGCCCAAAGTGCTGGGATTACTGGCGTGAGCCACAGCACCCGGCCAAATCTCAGATTCTTTAGGCTCTGTGACTTTGTCAGTAGTTAACTTAAACTGGTTTACTCAACGTCAGTGGTGTGGAAGCGCAAAAAAAAGAAAGAAAAAAGTATTTTCTCTGGCCATAAGGAACTTATTGTTTAGACAGTGATACAAATGCCTACATAATCCCAGAAGGGTAAACTAAGAAAGGTTTTGTGTAGTGAGAAAACCACAGATTTTGAAGTCATCTAAACTTCTTCAACTTAAACTTCAAACTTCAACTTATGGGTTCAACTTATGAGTTTGTCTCATACTTTTGAGTATTTACTAGCTGTATAGATTTAGGTAAATTACTTGACTTTAAAAAAATTAAATTAAAACCATTTTAGATTTACAGAAAACTTGTAAAAATAGTGCAGAGAGTTTTCATATATACTCTACACCTAGTTTCTCCTATTATTAACATCTTTCCTTATATGGTTCATTTATTACAATTAATGAGCCAATATTGATACATTAACAATAACTAAAACCCACACTTTATTCTGATTTTCTTTTTGTTTTTTTGAGACGGAGTTGTCGCTCTTTCACCCAGGCTGGAGTGCAGTGGCGTGATCTTGGCTCACTGCAACCTCCACCTTCTGGTTTCAAGAGATTCTCCTGCCTCAGCCTCCCCAGTAGCTGGGATTACAGGCATGTGCCACCACGCCTGGCTAATTTTGTATTTTTAGTAGAGACAGGGTTTCTCCATGTTGGTCAGGCTGGTCTCAAACTCCCGACCTCAGGTGATCCACCCGCCTCCGCCCCTCGAAGTGTTGGAATTACAGGTGTGAGCCACTGCGCCCGGCCTATTCTGATTTTCTTAGTTTTTACCTTATGTCCTTTTTCTGTGCCAAAATCTAACCCAAGCTGGAACATTACATTTAGACATCATGTCTCCTTTGGCTCCTCTTGGCTGTGACAGTTTCTCAAACTTCCTTGTTTTTGATGACCTTAACAGTTTTTGTTTTGTTTTATTTTGAGACAGAGTCTTGCTCTTTTGCCCAGACTGGAGTGCAGTGGCACAATCTTGGCTCACTGCAATCTCTGCCTCCTGGGTTCCAGCGATTCTCCTGCCTCAGCCTCCTGAGTAGATGGGACTACAGGTGCATGCCACCACGCCCGGCTAATTTTTATATTTGTAGTAGAGACAGGGTTTCACCATGTTGCCCCGGACGGTCTTGATCTCCTGACCTCATGACCCACCCGCCTCAGCCTCCCAAACTGTTGGGATTATAGGCATGAGCCACTATGCCCGGCCGTTGTTTTTTTTTTTTTTTGCTTGTTGTTGTTGTTGTTTTGTTTTGTTTTAGAGACAGAGTTTTGCTCTTGTTGCCCAGGCTGGAGTGCAATGGCACAATCTTGGCTCACTGCAACCTCCACCTCCCGGGTTCAAGCGATTCTCCTGCCTCAGCCTTCTGAGTACCTGGGATTACAGGCATGTGCCACCACGCCTGGCTAATTTTGTATTTTTTGTAGAGACGAGGGTTTCTCCCTGTTGATCATGGCTGATCTCGAACTCCCAACCTCAGGTGATCCATCTGCCTTGGCCTTCCAAAGTGCTGGGATTACAGGCATGAGCCACCGCTCCTAGCCTAGTTTTGTTTTTTAAGAGACAAGGTCTCATTCTGTCACCCAGGCTGAAGTGCAGTGGTGCAATCATAGCCCTTGTAACTTTGAGCTCCTGGGCTCAAGTGATATTCCTGCCTCAGCCTCCAGAGTAGCTAGGACTACAAACACATGCTACCAAAAAAAGAAAAAAAATTTTAAATTTTTAAAAAAATTTTTTATTATATTTTATTTTATTTGAGACAGAGTCTCGCTCTGTCACTCAGGCTGGAGGACAATGGTGCAATCTCAGCTCATTGCAACCTCTGCCTCCCAGGTTCAAGTGATTCTCCTGCCTCAGCCTCCTGAGTAGTGGGACTACAGGCGTAAGCCATCACACCTGGCTAATTAATTTTTGTATATTTAGTAGAGACAGGGTTTTACCATGTTGGCCAGGCTGGTCTCAAACTCCTGTCCTCAAGTGATCCGCCTACCTCGGCCTCCCAAAGTGCTGGGATTAGGCGTGAGCCACCAGCGCCTGGCCTTTAATCTTTTAAAGATAGGGCTTTAATCTTTTGTAGAGATAGGGCTTGCTAGGTTGCCCATACTGGTCTACAACTCCTGGCCTCAAGTTATCCTCCTGCCTCAGCTTCCCAAAGTGCTGGGATTACAAGTGTGAGCTAGAGCACCTGGCATCATATTGCAGTCTTAAAAAAAAAAAAAACAACAGTGGTAGCTAAGCAGTCTGAGTCTTTATTTTTCTACAAGATTTTTAGAACTTCTTTATGAAATACTTGAGGCATACAGGAAGCTCTAAAGAATATTATAACAAATACCCATATTCTGGCCAGGTGTGATGCCTCACACCTGTAATCCCAACACTTTGAGAGGCTGAAGCAGGTGGATCACTTGTGGTCATGAGTTCGAGACCAGCCTGGCCAACATGGTGAAACCCCATCTCTACTAAAAAGACAAAAATTAGCTGGATATTGTGGCACATCCCTGTAGTCCCAGCTACTTGGGAGGCTAAGGTGCGAGAATTGGTTGAGCCTGGGAGGCAGAAATTGCTGTGAGCAGAGATTGCTCCACTGCACTCCAGCCTGGGTAACAGAGCGAGACCCTGTTTCCCAAAAAAAAAAAACAAAAAAAAAACATATTTTTATCACATAGCTTTACCAAATCTTAATATTTTACATTTACTTCAAGTTCTCTGTTAAAGAAATTAGTATTTCAAATAAAGCTATAGACCTCACATATTCCTCCCTAATCTCATTCCCTTCTCTTCCTCTTCACCTTTTGTTCCCAGAGTTGACCACTATCCCAAATTGGTATTTATTTTTCCTATTAAAAAAAACTAGGCCAGGCACCGTGGCTCATGCCTATAATCCCAGCACTTTGGGAGGCCAAGGCAGGTGGATCACCTGAGGTCAGGAGTTCTAGACCAGCCTGGCCAACATGGTGAAACCCCATCTCTACTAAAATAAATGCAAAAATTAGCCTGGCGTGGTGGCAGGCGCCTGTAATCCCAGCTACTGGGCATAGTGGGGGCCGAGGCAGGAGAATCGCTTGAACCCAGGAGGCGGAGGTTGCAGTGAGCCAAGATCACGCCATCGCACTCCAGCCTGGTGGACAAGAGCGAGACTTCGTCTCAAAAAAAACCTAAAACAAAACAAAAACAAACAAAAACAACAACTGTGATTGATGTACATGTATTTCTACTGGGTATATACCTAGGAATCAAATTGCTGAGCTACTAGTCATGTGTATGTTTAGCTTCAGTAGATATTGCTAGTCATGTGTATGTTTAGCTTCAGTAGATATTGCCAATATGTTTTCCAAAGAGATTGTTACTGTCAGGCCTGAGCCCAAGCCAAGCCATCATATCCCCTGTGACCTGCATGTATACATCCAGATCACCTGAAGCAACTGAAGAGCCACAAAACAAGCGAAAATAGCCTTTACTGATGACATTCCACCATTGTGATTTGTTTCTGCCCCACCCTAACTGATCAATGTACTTTGTAATCTCCCCCAACCTTAAGAAGGTTCTTTGTAATTCTCCCCACCCTTGAGAATGTATTTTGTGAGATCCACCCTCTGCCCGCAAAACATTGCTCCTAACTCCACCACCTATAGCAAAACCTATAAGAACTAATGATAATCCCACCACCCTTTGCTGACTCCTTTTTTGGACTCAGCCTGCCTGCACCCAGGTGAAATAAACAGGCTTGTTGCTCACACGAAGCCTGTTTGGTGGTCTCTTCACATGGACGTGTGAGACACCTAGATTTTGAATTACTTATTTTCACATATTGTAACTAAAATGTCAGTTGGGGTTACCCTTTCTTTTTGAGATTAAATAAAATTGCATATAATGTTTTACCTCACATTAAATGGGAAGTCCAGTGTCATCATAGATCCTTTTGTGAATTCTAGGATTGAGAATTTACAATTCCCTGGTTTCACCCCTGCAGCTGTTCTTTCTCTCCTTCTTTTTGATTTTTTGAGTCAGGGTCTTGCTCTGTCACCTAGGCTGGAGTGCAGTGGCACAATCATGGCTCACCACAGCCTTGAATTCCTGGGCTCAAGTGATCCTCCACCACCACCTCCCAACTAGGTGGGATAACAGACATGTACCACCATGCCCTGGTAAGTTTTTCTGTTTTTTTTTTTTTGTAAAAATGAAGTCTCACTGTATTGGCCAAGCTGGTCTTGAACTCCTGGCCTCAAATGATCCTCTTGCCTCTGCCTCCCTAAATGCTGAGATGACAGCTGTGAGCCACTGCACCTGGCCCCTTTCTTTTTTTTTCTCTCTAGCCTAGAAATATAATTATTTCTTTATTTCCTACCCTCCCCAAACTTCTTATGGAAGGCATCTGTATGAGTAGCAGGCATTACTGATTATTTGGGGGTAATACAAGGAAAAAAATATACCTATATGAACAACCCAAAATTCAATATTTGGACATCAATGTTCTTTAAATATGTGTGTGTGTATATATATATAATATATATATAATATATATAATATACATAATATATATATTATATATTATATATTATGTATATTATATATTATATAATATATACACAAATATATAATATATAATATATAATATATAATATATTATAATATAATATATATTATAATATATAATATATAATATAATGTATAAATTATATATTATATATATATAATACATATAATACTTTTTTTTTTTTGAGACAGAATCACGCTCTGTTGCCTAGGTTGGAATGCAGTGGTGTGATCCCAGCTCACTGCAACCCCTGCCTTCTGGGTTCAAGTGATTCTCCTGCCTCAGCCTCCTGAGTAGCTGGGATTACAGGTGCCCACCACCACACCCAGCTAATTTTTTGTATTTTTAGTAGAGATGGGGTTTCGCCATGTTGGCCAGGCTGGTCTCGAACTCCTGGCCTCAAGTGTTCCACCTACCTAGACCTCTCAAAGTGCTAGGATTACAGGCGTGAGCCACTGCACCTAGCCGTTCTTTAAATATATTTTATTTGTTTGTTTGTTTTCTGAGACAGAGTCTTGCTCTGTCACCCAGGCTGGAGTACAGTGGCATGATCTAGGCCCACTGTAACCTCCATCTCCCAGGTTCAAGCAATTCTGCTGCCTCGGCCACCCAAGTAGCTGGGATTACAGGTGCCCACCACCACGCCCAGCTAATTTTTGTATTTTTAGTGGAGACAGGGTTTCACCATGTTGGCCAGATTGGTCTCGAACGCCTGACCTCGTGATCCGCCTGCCTTGGCCTCCCAAAGTGCTGGGATTATAGGCATGAGCCACAGTGCCCAGCCTCTTTAAATATTTTTAAAAGTCCTTCAGCCATCCCATAATATAACTGCCCAAGAGGTTCTCCTTGCCGGCTGCCTAGACAGAGCGGATTTCTCAAAACAGGGGAACTGCAATAGAGAAAGAGTAATTCACACAGAGCCAGCTGTGTGGGAGACTGGAGTTTTATTATTACTCAAATCAGTCTCCCCAAACATTCTGGGAGCAGAGTTTTAAGGATAACTTGGTGGGCAGGGGGAAGCCAGTGAGCCGGGTGTGCTGATTGGTCAGGGATGAAATCATAGGGAGTCAAAGCTGTCTTCTTGCACTGAGTCAGTTTCTAGGTGGAGCCACAAGATCAGATGAGCCAGTTCATCCATCTGGGTGGTGCCAGCTGATCCATCAAGTGCAGGGTCTGCAAAATATCTCAAGCACTGGTCTTAGGAGCAGTTTAGGGAGGGTCAGAGTCTTTTAATCTCCGGCTGCATGACTCCTAAACCATGATTTCTAATCTTGTGGCTAATGTTAGTCCTACAAAGGCAATCTAGTCCCCAGGCAAGAAGGAGGTCTGCTTTGGGAAAGGGCTGTTACCATCTTTGTTTTAAACTACAAACTAAGTTTCTCTCAAAGTCAGTTCAGCCTACACCCAAGAATGAACAAGGACAGCTTGGAGGTTAGAAGCAAGATGGAGTTGGTTAAGTTCGATCTCTTTCAATGTGTGTCATAATTTTGCAAAGGCAGTTTTAATATTTTTTACCCCTTTTCTTATTATTCTCACCCACATCTCTCTATTCCCAGTACTTAATCACACCAAGTAATTTCTCCACACACATTTCTTCTAGGAGTTATATTTGCATATCGAAAAGGGTCACTTTTGCTGGGCAGGGTGGTTGACAACTGTAATCCCAGCACTTTGGGAGGCTGAAGTGGGAGGGTCATCTGAGCCCAGGAGTTTGAGACCAGCTTGGGCAATATAGTGAGACCTCATCTCTATAAAAAATTTAAAAAATTAGCTGCATGGTTGCACGCACCTGTAGTCCCATCTACTTGGGAGGCTGTATTTCAAATGGAGCAGAATTATAAATATATGTCACTAAGAAGAGGCCTCAATTTTGCCTCAGGAGAGGCTGTAAAAGGCATAAGAACACTTGATACCTGCCCTGTTGCACCCTCTCATGATTTGGAATTACAGGCCACTAGCCTACAGGTACCAGGCTGCAAAGTACAAGCATACCCTTTGTATCTGTTCATTCCAAACCCCAGTGAACACCAATTTAGCGCCCAGAATGGTTTGAGCAATTAAAGAATCCCATCTTAATGTTTGTTGGTACCCTAGCCCCAAATACATTATTGATTTTTTTTTTTTTTTTTTTTTTTTTTGAGACGGAGTCTTGCTCTGTCACCCAGGCTGGAGTGCAGTGGTGCAATCTCGGCTCACTGCAAGCTCCACCTCCTGGGTTCACGCCATTCTCCTGCCTCAGCCTCCAGAGAAGCTGGGACTACAGGCGCCTGCCACTGTGCCCAGCTAATTTTTTTGTATTTTTTTAGTAGAAACAGGGTTTCACCGTGGTCTCGATCTCCTGACCTCATGATCCACCCGCCTCAGCCTCCCAAAGTGCTGGGATTACAGGCGTGAGCCACCGCACCCGGCCTCCATTATTGATTGTTGCAGCCAAAAAAATGTGTCCAAGGAAAATAAGCTTGCTTAAGACAATTTGCCTTTTGGTGATAACAGTTGCTTGTAGAGCTGAGGACATTGGGAGTGTAAGGATAAATAAAAGTTATTTCCTCCATTTATAAAGGGCAAATAAACCATTTCCTCTCTCTCTCTCATTTTTTTCTCCTTTTCTTTCTTTCTTTCTTTTTTTTTTTTTTTTTTTGAGTCAGGGTCCTGCTCTGTCACCCAGACTGGAGTGCAGTGGCACAATCATGGCTCACTGCAGCAGCCTCAACCTCCCAGGCTCAAGGGATCCACTTGGCTCGGCTTCCTGAATAGCTGGGATGATAGCCCTGTACCACTATGCCCAGCTAATTAAAAAATATATATTTATTTTTTGGCTGGGTGCAGTGGCTCGTGCCTGTAATCCCAACACTTTGGGAGGCCAAGGCAGGCAGATCACTTGAAATCAGGAGTTTGAGACCAGCCTGGCCAACATGGTGAAACCTCATCTCTACTAAAAATACAAAAATTAGCTGGGCGTGATGGTGCGTGCCTGTAAGCCCAGCTACTTGGGAGGCTGAGGCAGGGGAATCACTTGAACCCAGGAGGTGGAGGTTGCCTTGAGCTGCGATCGTACCATTTCACTCCAGCCTGGGTGACAGACCGAGACTTGGTCTCAAAAAAAAAAAAATTTGTAGAGATGGGGTCTCACCATGTTGCCCAGGGCTGGTCTCAAACTCCTGGGCTCAGCCTCCCGAAGTGTTGGGATTACAGGCCTGAGCCACTGCACCCAGACTCCTCTCTTAGAGTTCTTAGAGTTACTCCTTGGATACAAAATAAATTTGGGTCCTTATTCTAATATTTGGAATCTCTCTAGGGATTAAGCCTAGACTCCAGTTTTTATAATACGGATATAACTCCAAGGTTGTGTGTCAAATGACCTCTAGATATGTAAACAAGGGTCTCTTGCTGGACGCACAGGAGATTTTTCAGGAGGCGCAGTCCTTTGTCCCTTGAGGAGATATTGTTCTTTCTTCTGCTTTGCTGTATAAGTTATGTGCAATTTTGTCTTAACCTTGTAGTCATTTTCAGGCTACCTTACATGCATGTAATCTGTTATTGCTTACTCAATAAGAAATTACATTCTCTCACTCATCTATATTGACAGGGAGGAATCTTTTTGCGGCAGGATTATTTCATTTCCCCAAGAGCAACACAATAGTCCATTAAAAAAGAAGGCCCCTGTAATCCCAGCACTTTGGGAGGCTGAGACAGGTGGATCACTTGAGGTCAGGAGTGCAAGACCAGCCTGGCCAACATGGTGAAACCGCGTCTCTACTAAAAGAACAAAAATTAGCTGGGCATGGCGGTGGGCACCTGTAATCCCAGCTACTCAGGAGGCTGAGGCAGGAGAATCATTTGAACCCAGGAGGTGGAGGTTGCAGTGAGCTGAGATCCTGCGATTGCACTCCAGCTTGGGTGATAGAGTGAGTGACACTCCATCTCAAAAAAAAAAGAAAAAAAAGCAATGATCTGAAGTGGATTTCCTTGCTCTTGATGAATGCGTGTTACCAGTACTGTTCAGTTGTTTTTTATTCAACAATTCAATGATGAATATGAAGTAAGTAAATTAGCCTCTATGAATAGTCTGCATGAAACAATTACAGGTGAAAATATTTTCAAAGAAGTTGAGAAAACACTAGTTCAGTACAACCAGAAGTGGAATCTATTAAATTGTGTTACAACTGATGGTGGCAAAACATATGCAGAGCAGACAAAAGTTTTAGTTCAAAAAATTTGCAAGGCTTCTTAAATTGTAATGTGTTTAATGTTGTGAAAGGAAAATATCTTGGGCCCCCAAAATCACTAAGCTAAAGGAAAAATTCTAGCTGGGAACTGCTCAGAGCAAATCTGCCTCCCATTCTATTCAAAATCATCCCTTTGCTCACTGAGATACATGCATATTCTGTTTGCCTCCTTTGGAAAGTTTCATCAGAAACTCAAAAGAATGCAACCATTTTTCTCTCACCTACCTGTGACCTGGAAGCCCTCTCCCTGCTTCGAGTTGTCCCCACCTTTCTAGACAGAACCAATGTACTTCTTTTGTATATTGATTGATGTCTCACATCTCCTTAAAATGTATAAAACTAAGCTGTGTTCTGACCACCTTGGGCATATGTCGTCAGGACTTCCTGAGGCTCTGTCATGGGAACATGTCCTTAACTTTGGCAAATAAACCTCCTAAAATGAGTGGGACTTGTCTCGTCATTATTCTCGATTGACATCTGGTAGCCACAGAGGGATCCTGAGTGAAGGTGACCCGACCTGCAGCAGCTTGCCTGTTGGTGCTTGGTACTGGCTTGGGCACCTTATAGCCCAAACTGATAGGACGATTGCTGAAGTCTGGGACTTCTTTCCTCCAGGGATCCCTGATCTTCCAACGTTTTTCAGTTGGGGGTCTGAGATTTAATTGCCATTAATAAAAACTCCTTTTTTGTGGGGAGTTTCCACTCACTTCCATCAAGAAAGGTGAGCCTGCCTGTTTCTCCACTGGCAGAGAGCAGTTTTCAGCTTGGGCCCCATCACTAGGTGAGATAACTGATTTGGGATTCTGTCTTGCAAATTCTTTCTAAACAACTAAAGTTAGCAGTAACAACCAGTTGGTGTTAAATTTCTGCTTACACTTAGAGCGCTCAGAAATCATATAATTTTTGTGATCATTGTTAGTTTTGCTTAACTGTTTTGTTGTTTGTTTATGTCTTCGTGTGTGTGTGTGTGTGTGTGTGTGTGTGTGTGTGTTTGTCCTTTCCCTTATTGAATTGGACTAACTCCAAACCTTCTAACTCATGAGTGCGGAATCTTCCACGCTGAAGAAATAAGAGCACCTTGCTCCCCTCAGCCTTTCAGGGCATTCTCAGGCAACTGAGAACCATGTGAGGGTGTCTGGGAGGAATACTCCCTAAGACGTGCAGCAGCTCTAAATAGGTTTCCCCTTCAGAAGAACATGCTTAGGGTCTAATCTCAGCCGGCAGGTGCATATAAGGAGCTGACCCCTCCCGCACCTTGAGCCCCTGACACACTGTGCCAGGTAGCCATGCCACGGGTGGACTGATCTGGTTCAGGGGGTAAGAGCCCTGAAAAGCTAGGCCTGCAAGCAGCACATTTTGGGTCTGACACACGTCTTGACTTGGTCAAATCCAAAGGGGAACTCTAAATCATGGGGAACAAGGCCTCTGAAGTGGGAAGAAAAGAGCCAACAAAAGGAAAAAAAAAAAAAAAAGAGGAAAGATTTTTAATTTTGACTACTAAAGAGGCTTTATTTACATAACGAGGCAACCTTTTTTGCCAGCCAGACCAAACTGAAAGAGTAATGGCTGTACTTCTGAAATAGCAGCATTTTGTCCTAGCTGAACTATGGTAATAAAATTTAAAAAAAATTTTTAAGGAGCTCAGTGGTTAAAAGTCAGCTTAATTAAAAGGCTAACATCCAAGATGTGTGTGCATTGTTTGTATTTAAAAGGCCTTTATGTTTTTGTTTCTTTGTTTTGTTTGTTTGCTTCTTAGTTGTTTGTTTTTCTCTCCTAGGACCTTGTCATTTTTTTTTTTTGAGCAAAAGTTTTTTTTCTTTCTTTCTTCTCAGTTGACCGAATTCTGTTTTCACCTGATTTTTTTTTCTTTTACTGAAATAGTTGCAACAGAGTGTTTTCCCTTTTCTATTTTATTTTATTTTATTTTATTTATTTATTTATTTTTTTGAGATGGAGTCTTGCTCTGTCGCCCAGGCTGGAGTGCAGTTGCGCGATCTCAGCTCACTGCAACCTCTGCCTCCCGGGTTCAAGCAATTCTCCTGCCTCAGCCTCTTGAGTAGCTGGGATTACAGGCATCTGCCACCACGCCAAGCTAATTTTCTTTTGTATTTTTAGTAGAGATGGGGTTTCACCATGTTGGTCAGGCTGGTCTCGACTCCCTGACCTCATGATCCACCCGCCTCGGCCTCCCCAGGTGCTGGGATTACAGGCCTGAGCCACCGTGCCTGGCTTTTCCCTTTTATTAGAGAACCAGGACTCAGTGTGGACCCTGCTCGGAGCTCAGAGATTCAGTTAAAAGATAGGTAGTCCCTATCTAAATAAAACTGGTCTCCTTAGACAATCTCATGATAAATTTTCATAGTTTTATGTTTGATCTGGCTCAAAGAAAAATAAAAGTGTCTCCCTCTAGCACCACTAGACTTTTTCCTCTCTGGACTTTATGATGTAAATTTTGCTATTTAATTTTCACCTAAGTTGTTTTCTTTAATATGCAAATTTAAGGCTATTTAGCTGACAACTGCTTAGGGTTCTGAAACAGGTTATCAAAAATCTGCACGTCTAAGATAGAAAAAAAGAGGGTCTTTATGAATCTATAAATATGTTTATGTATTTTTAGATAATACATAAAAAATATATTTATGTATGTTTATGTCACATACACAATGTTTCACTACTAAAAATGTATAAAAGAGCTCTAATTAATTGGCTTAAAGAAAATAAAAGTGCTTAAATCAAATGCATTATTGGGAAAAAAGAAAAGACTAATCAAATGCTTTTTCAAGTTTATGTAACTTAAATAAAATCTTTAATAAATAAGCTAGCTTTAACATTATTGGCAAAGTATGGCCGGGCACGGTGGCTCATGCCTATAATCCCAGCACTTTGGGAGGCAGAGGCGGGCGGATCACCTGAGGTCCGGAGTTTGAGACCAGCCTGACAAACATGGAGAAACCCCATCTCTACTAAAAATACAAAATTAGCTGGGTGTGGCGGCGCATGCCTGTAATCCCAGCTACTCAGGAGGCTGAGGCAGGAGAATGGCTTGAACCTGGGAGGCGGAGGTTGCTGTGAGCTGAGATTGTGCCATTGCTCTCCAGCCTAGGCAACAAGAGCGAAACTCCATTTCAAAAAAAAAAAAGAAAAAGAAAACATTATTGGTAGAGTAATATTAGAAATGTCTTAAGAATGGCCAGGATACATTTTTGTTTGCATTTATGAATCAAGCAATTTCAAGCAAAACTTATCCCTGCCAAATACTATAAGGTGTCAAAATTTGGCATAGGGGTTACAAAACTATAAACCCAGCTCAAAACAGAATGATCTATGTTTTTGCTTGTATAATTTTTAATAAAACATTAATATTGGTTTAATGAAAATAACTACATCTTGAATTATTTAGTAAATTACCGTAACTTCTAATCTTGTGCCTTTAGGCAGACTAGTCTGTGGGCCTTAAGGAGCTTTGTTTTGGGAAAGGACTGTTACTATCTTTGTTTCAAACCTAAACTATAAACTAACTTCCTCCCAAAGTCCGGGAATGACCAAGGACAGTTTGGAGATTAGAAGCAAGATGGAGTCAGCTAGGTCATATCTTTTTCACTGTCTCAGTTATAATTTTGCAGTGGTGATTTCATAACTTTAAATCATGTCTATTGTAGTTTTCATAAATAATCTAAGTAAACAATTAAAATAATTAGGTGACTGTAATCGGCTGAACACTTGTAAACAAACTTGTCATAATTTAGAATCTTAAGTTATATTAAATTAAATAATGGGGCAGGTGCAGTGGCTCACCCTTGGAATCCCAGCACTCTGGGAGGCCAAGGTGGGTGGATCACCTGAGGTCAGGAGTTAGAGACCAGCCTGGCTAACATGGTGAAACCCCGTCTCTACTAAAAATACAAACAATTAGCCGGCATGGTTGTGAGCACCAGTAATCCCAGCTACTCGGGAGGCTGAGGCAGGAGGATCGCTTGAACCTGGGAGGCAGAGGCTGCAGTGAGCCGAGGTCGTGCCATTGCAGTCCAGCCTGGGCAACAAGAGTGAAACTCCATCTAAACAAAAAATAATTATATAATAGATATTTCATTATTTGGGTATTTTCCAATAAATATATATTGTAGGAAAACATTCTTGTTAAAAAAAAAATTGTGTCCTTTTTAAAAAAGATGAATAAGTTTTTGTCTAATTCAAAGCTTATTTAAAGGTTATGTATAGAACAAGGTAAAAGGAACCAGGAAATAAAAGAGATACAAAGAAAGTTATAAAAATAAAAAGCTGGGTTTTTGTTTTTGTTTTTGTTTTCTTTTTTTTTTTGTAAGAAAGCTTAAAGAGAAACTATTTTATATGAGAAAGAATCTTGTATGGTAAATTTAGTCCTAAAATAAAATGACTGGTTGTTTAAGGAGGGATGTTCAGGACAACCCAGAAAGTACGAGCATGTCATGAACTGTCAGTGTAAGTCACAATAAGAGAATTTATATTAAAAAAAAATAAAAACTTTTATATGTTCAAGTTGCCATATTAAGTATTGATTTGCTTGGGAAAAAAAACCTAAGAAAAAAATTTTTTTTTAAAAATTAAGGTTATTACATCCATGTATCTTCCTGTATGTGCTTTTAAAGTCCTTGTGACATTGGGTTACAGGGCTTTGATTCCTGGGCCTAAAAAAGGCATTAAGTCCTGCTAAATCTTAAACACTGACAGCAATTGAAACCTCACCTTCATGCCCTGTAGAAGATGCCAATCAAAATAAACTGCATTCCCAAGACACAGGGTAAGAAATTAAGGCTATTCAACTCAAGGCCCAAGGACTATCATGGAAGAGGTGGGCACGTAAGATTCTAAGGGCCAATTTTGAAAGATGAAATAATTTCTGTTTCTCTATAAATTAATCATTAACATCAAAGGCACACTGATGCAAGACTAGTGTATGGGCCACTGTGTCAGATTCACAAGGTTTTCTTAAAGCATTAACTGACTCCTTAATAATGGTTAAAAGGTTATAAAAGGCTTGTGGAAGCTATATCTTATGGTCAAAGTTAAAATTTTATAGATTGTTTACAAAACTTTGAAAAACAAATTTAATGGGCTTCATTCAATTTTTTATTAGGGCTTATTGTTTGGAAAATTAAATCTCCTCTCTTGAAGAAGGGACGTTTTCAGCTTTAAAAAAAAAAAAATCCTTGAGTTATCACTTTGGTTAAATGAATGACTTATGTTACAATAACTTGTGATCGTATTTTGTAATAGCAAGTGTTTAAAACCTTTGATATTTGACACAGTTTCCAAAATCAAATTGTAAATTATGTTTTTTTCTGACCTAATTAACCCTTTAAGATATTAGTTCCCTAAAGTCTAAATATGACATAATTTGGCTTATTTGGTACAAAAATTATTCAGGAAACATTGTCAAATATGAAAGGGTGTTTGGTTTTCTTTGGGCTGTATTTGTATAAATGTTATTGATATGTGTTCCAAAATTATGGGAAAATCCCATAATTCTGATATAACAGTGTACATTATCAGTAATAATTATAATTATTATATTAAATTATTGTATGCCACGAGGTAACAAATTTCCTTGTCAATTCTGTCTTTGACAATGGCTGCCCAAAACCTTTCTGTCATTCATGGACAATTGTTGTCTTGTTTTGGTCCTCTTTAGAAGGTGTTTCTGTAATCAGCCACAGAACTCTAACAGGAGTGCTTAAATGCAGGTTTCTGATAACTTTGGAGATTGTGACATTAGAATAGAGGGAAAAAACCTTTTAAGACTCTCATGGATGGAGAGCTAAAATGTTAACAAATAGCAAGCAGAACACGAGTTAATTGCACAAACTGAACTTATAAAAAACTAAAGTAATCTTTTTAACTTTTGCTTTAAATGTTGCTAATCCTTTGTTTTGTTTTTTAGAGACTTGGAACTTTTCTTTTGAGCTATTAACAACTTTTAACAATTTAATATACTCCTGTGAACAACATTTGGAGCATATATATTTCTCTCTACCTTATTTCTCCAGAATTTGGAAACTATTTGTGAGTATTCTTAACTTATGGCAATGCAGTTATTTGCATAAGTACAATAAGAATCTGTTTTCGGCCAGGCGCGGTGGCTCACACCTGTAATCCCAGCACTTTGGGAGGCCGAGACGGGCGATCACAAGGTCAGGAGATCGAGACCATCTTGGCTAACACGGTGAAACCCCATCTCTATTAAAAGTACAAAAAAAATTAACCAGGCATGGTGGCGGACACCCGTTGTCCCAGCTATTTGGGAGGCTGAGGCAGGAGAATGGCATGAACCCAGGAGGTGGAGCTTGCAGTGAGCCAAGATCACGCCATGCAATCCAGCCTTGGTGATAGAGTGAGACTCCGTCTGAAAAAAAAAAAAAAAAAAGAATCTGTTTTCATTTGTAACAGGATGCAATGGGAGGAACTGGTTATTTTACCAAGGCTTTGACTGGAATGGTATGCTTTCCTTTAAGGAATTAAACTTGACTTACGGAGCAAATAAAGCCCCATGGTGAAACTGGCCCCACACCTTCCCTATACAGGGTTCCTAACCTGTGGTAAGTAAATTTTGTCACTTTCTAACAGGCCAGGGAGCCCCAAGTTTATCTTGGAACCTCAAGAGGAGAGGATCACTGAACTCATAGGTATTTGATGGCACAAATCCATGGCTGGGCTCAGCTTCAAAAAAAGTCTTATCTGAGTTTCCTTCTACGAAACAAAGTTTCATCAAAGCCAATTTAAAAAAACAAGCCTATGTGAAAAATAATTATTCTTGCTGCATTTTATACAAATAATCTGGCCAAGTATAATAAAGCAAATCAGTCCTATCATAATTTGTCCTTAATAAAATTAGAAAATGAGAGAGAGAAAAATTATGTTTCAAAAACTATAATACATCTGTTGTTAGAGTTTAGTCTTGCCTAATGTTTTTCAATTTTTATAATTTTTTACAGTTTGGGCTGAATTCTAATTTTTTCTTCAAAATTTCTACAAATCTTCAAAGTAATGTTTTCAATTTTTCTTGTTTTTTCCTTCTTTTTTTCCCCATTTTTTTTTCTAATTTGGAGTCACTGAAAACTAAGCTGTGCTTTCTTAAAGCCCTGCAAACTGAAACTAGACAACTTAAACTTCAGAAGAAAATAACAACAACTTACTTACATACATAAGCCTGTTTCATATCTGCCTACTGATGTATAGACTTCAGAGTAATATGACCTATATTGATTTTGCACGATTGCTCTTTTTCTCCCTTTCTCTCCCTATTTTCTTTTCATAGGACATGAGGCTTCAAAACCTGCTAAAAATGAGCTTTTGGGATCTACCTGTCTAGAAATAAACTATCCTATCCAGAAGAAACCTAAGAGCAGATACTCATTTTCTTCTAAAATGCTTTCTCCAAAAGATTTTTAAAAAGAAAAGTGGGGAAATGTGAAAGGAAAATATCTTGGGTGCCCAAAATCACTAAGCTAAAGGAAAAATTCTAGTTGGGAACTGCTCAGGGCAAATCCGCCTCCCGTTCTGTTCAAAGTCATCCCTCTGCTCACTGAAATAGATATGTATTCAGATCACCTCCTTTGGAAAGGCTCATCAGAAACTCAAAAGAATGCAACCGTTTTTCTCTCATCTGCCTGTGATCTGGAAGCCCTCTCCCTGCTTTGAGTTGTCCTCACCTTTCTGGACAGAACCAATGGACTTCTTACACATATTGATTGATGTCTCATGTCTCCCTACAATATATAAAACCAAGCTGTGCTCTGACCACCTTGGGCACATGTCATCAGGACTTCCTCAGGCTCTGTCAGGGGCACATTATTATGTAGGTAGTTACATAACAAGAGAGGAAACAAATTTCAAATTTATATAACAAGAGAGGAAACAAATTTATATAACAAGAGAGGAAACAATTTAAAAATTGATAACATTCCAGGCTGGGCGTGGTAGCTCATGCCTCTAAGGCCAAGGCAGGCGGATCACTTGAGGCCAGGACTTCAAGACTGGCCTGGCCAACATGGTGAAACCGGTCTCTACTAAAAATACAAAAATTAGCTGGCTGTGGTGTTGTACACCTGTGGTCCCAGCTACTCGGGAGGCCGAGGCAGGAGAATCACTTGAACCCAGGAGGTGGAGGTTGCAGTGAGCTGAGAACACACCACTGCACTCCAGCCAGGGCAACAGAGTGAGTGAGACTCTGTTTCAAAAAAAAAAATTATGTTCTGGATAGGGGAGTCAGGCAATAAATAAAAATGGATAAATGAGTAGATAACTCAGGGAGTGATAGAGAGTAATGGGGACCCAATTAGTTTGAATGGCCAGGGAGGGCATTACTGAGGAGGTACCTGTGAGTTTAACCTGAATGATAGGAGCCAGATGGGCAAAGATCTTGGGGCAAATTGTTGAAGCACTGGGAATAATAAGTGCAGAGATCTTAAAAGCAGGAATGGGGCCGGGTGCGGTGGCTCACGCCTGTAATCCCAGCACTTTGGAAGGCCAAGGTGGGTGGATAACAAGGTCAGGTGTTAGAGACCAGCCTGGCCAACATGGGGAAACCCCGTCTCCACTAAAAATACAAAAATTAGCTGGGTGTGGTGGTGGGCACCTGTAATCCTAGCTACTCGGGAGACTGACGCAGGAGAATTGCTTGAACTCAGGAGGTAGAGGTTGCAGTTTGCCGAAATTGCACCACTGCATTCCAGCCTGGGTGACAGAGCAAGACTCATTTTAGGGGGAAAAAAAAAAGCAGGAATGGATTCGTACTTTTGAGGAAAATAAATCATGTCAGTGTGGCTAGACCAAGATAAGAAGTGTGCTATAGGAAGACGACTGACAGCACCCAGACTACACGTCATGTTTGCCTCCTGCCTCTATCATGAGTTTGTGCTCAAGTTCCAAGGATAATCCATATTGTTTGCAAAGGGTTTTATCATTCATGCTTTCATATCGGCTGTCTTTTTTTTTTTTTTTTTTTTTAGAAATAGGGTCTCACTCTGTCACCCAGGCTGGAGTGCAGAAGCACAATCATGGCTCACTGCAGCCTCGACCTCCTGGGCTGTAGCTGTCCTCCCACTTCAGCCTCCCAAGTAGCTGGTACTAAAGGCATGTACTACCACACCTAGCTAATTTATATTTTATTTTTGTATATGTGTATATATTTTTTGACAGCATCTCGCTATGTTGCTGGTGCTGGTCTTAAACTCCTGGGTTCAAGCAATCCTCCTGCCTCAGCCTCCCGAAGTATTAGGATTACAGGCAATAACATAATTTCTAATAGCTAAAGGCCACATCCTTAGGATAACCCTATCCCCTCTTAAAGTGCCTGCCTAAGAAAACTCAAGGCCGGGAGTTGGAGACCAGCCTGGACAATATAGTGAGACCCCGTCTCTATTTATTTAAAAAAATGTGGCTGGGTGTGGTGGCTCACATCTGTAATCCTAGCACTTTGGGAGGCCTAGGCAGGTGGATCACTTTAGGAGCTTCAGGAGTTTCAGACCAGCCTGGCCAACATGGTTAAACCCTGACTCTACTGAAAATACAAAAATTAGCCGGGTGTAATGGCACAGGCCTGTAATCCCAGCTACTCAGGGTACTGAGGCAGTAGAATCACTTGAACCCAGGAGGCAGAGGATGCAGTGAGCTGATATTTCTAGCGTCTTAACTTTACCAAAGGTAACCTCCTAGGTGCTTACAGAAGGGAAAATTTGGCAGTCCATGGAAGAGAAGAGAATAGACAAGGTCATGCAGATATTAAACCAGAAACTACTTACTTCCTAGGTGGGGAATCGAACCCGGATCGCCACTGTGAAAGTGCAAAATCTTGACCATTGAGCTACATAAAGGGGCAGTGACCACTTTCTTTCCTAGAAGAAACCTACAGTAGTTAATTTTGAACTTGCAAAGGCTTTAAACTATTTAATATGATTTTTAGGGCTATGACATGAACCCTAAAATTCCTGTTCCCTGAAGGTGGAAACCAAAAGAAAGTATCGCCATGTGGTTAAAAGGTCAAACTCCCAAGGACATAAAACGGTGAAGACTTCATCCAGTTTTTTGTTTGTTTCAAAACTGCAGCTAAGTGTGTTATTGACCAGCTTGCTGGCTCATCTTGAAAAGTGGGCTTGCTTACAGGTATTTTAAGCCTGTGTTTTATCCTAAAGTACCCCTTGACACAGAAAAACAAATTTATAGCACAAAATACACCAGCTTAAGACTAGCCTTAGAATTCTTTTTTCCATTAGTCAAAACTTTACAGAGGAGATAAACACTGATTAAACACTGATTCTTTTTTTTTTTTTTTTTTTTTCTGAGATGGAGTCTTGCTCAGTTGCCCAGGCTGGAGTGCAATGGCACGATCTTGGCTCACTGCAACCTCTGCCTCCCAGGTTCAAGCGATTCTCCTGCCTCAGCCTCCCAAGTAGCTGGAACTACAGGCACGTGCCACCGTGCCTGGCTAATTGTTTGTATTTTCAGTAGAGACGGGGTTTCATTGTGTTAGGGAGGATGGTCTCGATCTCCTGACCTCGTGATCCATCCACCTCGGCCTCCCAAATTGCTGCGATTACAGGTGTGAGCCACTCCACCCGCCCCCCATTTTTTTTTTTTAACCATTCATTCAACAGTCTGCACAGAGAGAGAAGCCAGAAATCTGACTGTTAAGAAATTCTTACCCTTTTGCCGGCATGCCAGGCTTCTGGATTCCCTTTCCCTGAGCGGCCCTAGTGATTTAGCTTGCGACACCATTGCCCTGGGGCCAAGCTGCATCACAAAGGAAATTTTCTTTTTTTTTTCAATCTGGCTAGAGCAAAATACGAGTGATAAAGCATAGACATCGGCCACTCTGCTTAGCACCCAATATCAAACTGGCAAGGCTTAAGGTTGCCCCTAGATGGGCCCCATCATCTTTAATCCAATTCCCGACTTGGAGTTTCAACACGTGGTCTCTGGGCAAGATGGTTGCCCTGAGTAACAGAAAAGATAAGAAAGGGAAAGGAGAGAGAGAAAGGCTTTGTCGGTGGCAGGGTGGGGTAAGTGAAATGCTCAGGGAGGCCAGAGAAAGACCCACCCACTGCAGCAACACTGAAAAGTTCAGGTGGCTGTGGCTGCTGTTGTGGACAGGAAAAAGCTCCACATGTCCCACAATCCTGTACATGCCTAACTCTGTCACCTACAGCCATCAGCAAAAAGTGCAAGGCAGATTAATCCAAAGAGAATAGCAGTTAACATCCCATAGTGCCGAGAGGTACTTTACCGAGAGGGGCCTCTAACCCCTTAAATCTTAGAAGGGACTCTAACTCTCCTAAGGTGGGCTTCTAACCCGAGGTTGGTCAAGTATCCTTGCCTTTTATTAAGAGGGGCCTCTAACCCACTCTGCCTAGAAGAGACCCTAACTCCTCTAAGTTGAGCCTCTAACTCAAACCTATTCTTTACCCTGGTACCCCACCAAAAGTCGTCCAATCAGTGTTGCAGTCTATTTCCTTTGGATCAGGGGTCTCCTCAATATTGTCCCTTTTGTGGTTCACGAGAAAGCCCCACCAAAGTCGTCCAATCAGTGTTGCAGTCTATTTCCTTTGGATCAGGGGTCTCCTCAATATTGTCCCTTTTGTGGTTCACACGAGAAAGCTGTCAGAGGACGCCAACACTTACCCAAAAGTAGCCGTTGGGTCAGGGTTTCTGCACTATAGTCCCCTCTGTGTTAACCAGAAATATGTTACAGGAAAGGGGTCCTGATCCAGACCCCAAGAGGATTCTTGGATCTCGTGCAAGAAAGAGTCCAGGGCAAGTATGCCGTGCAAAGTGAAAGCAAGTTTATTAAGAAAGTAAAGGAATTAAAGAATGGCTACTCCATAGATGGAGCAGCATTTTTTTTTTTTTTTTTTTTTTTTTTTTTGAGACAGGGTCTTGCTCTGTCACCCAGGCTGGAGTGCAGTGGCATGAACACAGTTCACTGTATTCTCAACTTCCTGGGCTCAAGCATCCTCCTGCCTCACCATCCCTGGTAGCAGGTGATGGCAGTGGCTGGTGCCATCATGCTGGCTGCAGCAGGGAAGCGCAGCGGCTGGGGCTGCACGCTCTGTGGAGCCAGTGGGAGCCCTGCCTCTTCTTTTTTTTTTTTTTTTTTTTTTTTTCTGGAGACAGAGTCTCCCTCTGTCGCCAAGGCTGGAGTGCAGTGGCCCGATCTCAGCTCACTGCAACCTCTGCCTCCCGGGCTCAAGCGATTTTCCTGCCTCATCCTCCTGAGTAGCTGGGACTACAGGTGCATGCCACCACTACCAGCTAATTTTTTGTATTTTTAGTAGAGACCGGGTTTCACTGTGTTAGCCAGGATGGTCTCGATCTCCTGACCTCGTGATCCATCTGCCTCGGCCTCCCAAAGTGCTGGGATTACAGGCGTGAGCCACTGTGCCCAGCCACCCTGCCCCTTCTGAGTTGGGATGGGAGCTCCCTGATCTGCTGCAGCCGCCCAAACCACAGCTGCAGAGCCAGGCCTCCTGTTCTATGGAGCAGGCAGAAGCCATGCCCTTCTGGGTGGGGCTACAGCCACCCAAACTGCAGCTGCGGATCCGAGCCTCCCTGTGCTCTTGCGGGAGGCGGGAACAGGCAGGATCTGCCCTACCCGGTGCAGCTGTAGCCATTGCACCCGGGGCTGCAGACCTGGGCCTCCTGTTCCAGGAAGCCGGCAGGAGCTGGCGATTAGTGGGAGCCCCGCTCCTTCCAAGATGGCAGGGCAGGAGCTCCCGGCGTGGCCGTTGCTGCCCTCCCAGGCAGAGGTCCTGGGTGTCTCCGTAGCCCGCATCCTCGGGGGCCCCAGGAAGGACCCCCATCCTTGTGGGTTCAGGGGTTTCTGCTCGCATTTCCTGGCCTCGCTCCCCTCCTGGCTCCTGCTCCCATCTTGGAGTGGGGGTTGGGGTCCAGCCCTGGGGCCATGAATGGCAGTGGGAGGCAGATTGATTCCTGAGTGGAAGGGGATGGGTCCCCAGTAAGGCCCTACCTTCAGACCAGGGAGGACCCGAAAACGGGGCCGTGCCGCCAGTCCCGCAGACCAGAGTGGAGGCACGTGGTGCCATTTCTGGGCCAGCCATGGCTGCTCATGGTCACCTATGGACCAATTGGCAGGCATTTCCTCCTCTCTGAGGTCCATAAAAGCCCTGGGCTCAGACAGAGCAGGGCAGAGGACTGCCAGAGGACAAAGAGGGCAGACAGACAATAGGATGGGAGGACCTGCTGCAGAGAGGAGCTACTGTCTCTGCTGAGAACTTCAGAGACTCAGAGACATCCAAATGACTTGCCTGCAAAGAGGAGCCACCTGTTCCAGGGCCTCACTCTGCTGAGAGCTGAACACTCGTCAGGACGACCTGCCTATAGAGAGGAGCTACTCACTCCTCTGAGCTGTTCCAACACTAAATAAAACTCTTCTTCTTCACCCTTCACTTATCTGTGTACCTCATTCTTTCTGTATGCAGGACAAGAACTCAGGCAAAGACACCACAGCCAAAGAAGTTTCCAGCCAGAAGAACTGACACCCTAGAGATTCTGTAAAACTTTGGGGGCTGTCTGGGGTCTGCAGAAGGGTGAATAAAATCAAATCTTTCTGTTCTTTTTTTCGGAGTCTCTAAACTCCACAATAGTCAAAATGAAAGAAAAATACCAGGCCTCTGTTAGCCAGTTAAAAGTGACTAGCATGGCTGGTGGAGGACAGGCTTGCTGGGGAGGACACTGTCAATCCCCCCTCACCCTCAGTTGTGGGAATGTTGGCTTTCATTCCAACATAGTTTCCCTTCACAGAGGTCTAGCTGTTGCATGGGACCAGAAGGAGGCCGTGGGGCAGCTGAGGGTATCTGGCTGAGGCTACACCTCGGTGTTATCCAAATGCCCCTGGACTAACTCCAGTCCCTGACCACCCATTAGGGTGTTGGCACTAGGACCTCCAGTCTTTCCTATCATTCTTTCTTTCTTTGGGGGTTCCTATCTTATACACAATGTTAAATGTTAAAAATGTTGCAAACCAGAAATATTACTGGGCAGAATGAGCATTTTGCTTAGTCATCAAAAGTATAAAGTGGAAGGTTTAGAGTAGCACAGATGAAGCAAAGTGTGCCTTCGTATCTGTAAGTAAATTTGTGGTGAAAATGTTCTTGTAATTTACTTGGTTGCCAACTTAGCACCTTGAGGCACAGAAAAGAACCATTGCCTTAGGAAGGAAGCTTTTCTGTAAACATGAGGGCAAATGGTCCAAGGTCCCTTAACGTGCAGGCCTTCTTTCCCTTGTAGACCCAGACCATTGCCAACATTGTAGCATTGATTCAGCCCTCCTAGTGGCCATCTTAGGAGAGACTGCAAGGGGTAATCCCAGAGAACTGGGGAAGAAAACCCCAAAGTTACCACCAGCAGGGGAATCAATCCCCTCCACTCCTTCCTATCCTGGTTGTCTCAAGCTTATCCCAGCCTAGGAATCTTGATTTTAGGCAGGTCTCAGTCTCAACTGCCCCTACAACAGATGCCTGGTGAATATGGCCCCATTAAGATCCAAGTCCCCCTTTCTCTTCAGGGCTTATTGCAAATTAAGGGGGATCTTGGCAGGTTTTCAGATGGCCCTTAAGGGTATATATAGGCCTTCCAGAGCTTAACACAAGTATTTGAGCTCTCCTGGAAGGATCACCATGTTACTTTTGAATCAAACCCTGACCAATGCTGAAAAGCAGGCCATTCTTGGCAAGTGGCAAAAAATTTTGGGAATGAGCTTTACATCTTGCATAGGGCCAGGGAAGGGGAGGAGCCTTATCTAGTTGGAAGAATAGCAGTAACAATGGAGGACCCTAAATGGGACCCCAATGATGAAATGGGAGAATGGAGGAAGAAACTCTTCCAGGCGGGCATACTGGTGGGCTTGCCTGGGAATGGGCCTAGGCCTCTCAGTTGCACTGGACTATCCATGGTAGATCAAGGATTGGATGGGAGTCCCACTGCCTCCCTAGAAAGGCTAAGAGGGGTCTTGGTAAAACACACCTATCTCTTGATTCAATAGGTTGACAGCTGGTCCTAGGGGATGAGTTTATTACTTAGGCAGCCCCTGATATAGGAGGAAACTGCAGAAAAGGCCATAAGACCAGGTAATACTTTAGAGGACCTCCTGAAAGTGGCCACCTTGGTCTTTTACAATAGAGATCAGGAAGCCCAAGAGAGAGCAAGGAGACACAAGAAAAAGGCAAAGGCTCTAATAGCCACCTTGCATAAACCTCAGAATTCCTAAGCTGTACCTGTTGACTGCTGTAATGCAAACCATTGGAGGGCTAGCTGTCCCTGAGACATGGGCTGCCAGGTCCAGGGCCAGTCTCCCAAATGGTATGGTAGGGCTGATGGGTCCCAGGGTTCCTTTCCCTGACTTTGGTGATTCAGACTGCTATTGCCATCCTGGAGCCCCAGGTGATTTAGGGGATCAAGAGAAGGAGGATGGACTTCCTCCTGGACTTGAGTGGGCCATTCAGTTCTCTTCTCCAATCTAGGCCCCTTCTCCGATCTGGACCCCCTCCTCTGTTAGCATGACTGTGAGGGTCACCTCAGGAAAAGCCCAGCCTCTTAATTGTCACCTTCTTAGGCTAGGTCCCCAATTCCTGGGACTCCCTTTATCTCCCTTGTTTGAGGAGGACCTGGCCCCACAGCTTCACCTGCTGTTGATAGAGAGGCAATGGAGGAGCAGCCCCTGGCAGTTGCTAGCTGCAATTTGGTGAGGACCATCTGGGACTAATTTAAAGGATTCATCCACCCTCCTTTTTTGGCACCTTTTTGTCCCAAGCTTCACTTTGAAACCCTGGAATGGAACACCAGACCTGAGGTAGATGACAGTGGGAATTGAGGGGCACAGTGCAGGTGAGTATGACTAATTCCTGCTAATTAGGTCCTCCCATTTCATGGATGGAGGTCATGCTCGCATCCATGGCATAGATAAGGTCCAGGGAACTCAAAGGTTACTGACAGTGGAAGGCTTAGGCTCTGCTCAGGTGAGTGTGAATATTCCTGTTGGCTATGCCTCCTGCTTCATGGATGAAGGTCACACTTGCACCCATGGTTGGGACTTGAACAGGTTGCCAGGACTCAGGTATATAAGCTTGAAAAAAGAAAGAGGAATACCTTTTCTGCTGTGTGTCATGTATCCCGGGTATTCACTGGGAAGAGAGAGGAACAAAAGATGCCTTTTTCCTCTCTTTCCAGATGGGTAACCAACCAATCATTTTCAGCCTGCACTCCGCAGGCACATCCTAAATCACTGAACAGGACTTTAGAGTCAATAGGGCTCCATGGCTTGGGGGAAGGAAACCCAGAAGTCTGAATGCCAGCAAAAGGGTAAAAATTCTTACCAGTTGGACTTCTGGCTTCTCTGTGTGCAAACTGGTTGCAGGAATAAAAATCACTATATTCTCTACCCCTCCATGAGTTCAAAAGCCAGAAGTGTTGGCCATTGTGGCATGGCTGAAGTTGGGTAATAAGAGACTTAGGACTTCTTAAAAAAGAGTGTTAGTTAAGTCAGCTTAATTAAAAGTAGATGTCCATGGATAACCAAGCTGTAGGTATATGTAAAAGGCCTTTATGTCTTTTCTCTTCGTGGATCTTGTTTTCGGGAAAAGGTTCTTTCTTCTCAGTCGACTGAATTCTCCATTTGTGTCTTGCCACTCTTTATGTGCAACATGAGGGGCCCCAACTTAACCTCAGATGGCCTGGGACTCCTTGGGAAAATGGAGGAGGTGCCACTGACCTGTTTTTGGGAAAAACCTCTGTTTTCCTGATGGAGCCTCAGAGATTAGAGGTGGATGGATCCCTCTCAAAATTTTTTTTAATCTTCCAGCTATGCCTACTTATTAGACCACAGAAACTATGTTTTCCTGGCCCTGGTTCTTGAAGGACTCCACCCCAGGGCCAGCAACGCAATTAAGAGATTGGCACATGAGGCCGGCCACGGTGGCTTACACCTGTAATCCCAGCACTTTTGGAGGCCGAGGTGGGTGGATCACGAGGTCAGGAGATCGAGACCATCCTGGCTAACATGGTGAAACCCCGTCTCTACTAAAAATACAAAAAAATTAGCTGGGCATGGTGGTGGGTGCCTGTAGTCCCAGCTGCTTGGGAGGCTGAGGCAGGAGAATGGCGTGAACCTGGGAGGCGGAGCTTGCAGTGAGCTGAGATCATGCCACTGCGCTCCGACCTGGGTGACAGAGCGAGACTCCATCTCAAAAAACAAAACAAAACAAAACAAAACAGATTGGCATATGAAAAATCTTACAACTACTGGATCTCCGTTTGTGTAGATATATATGTGTCATGTGTGATGTTTATATAAAAGAGCTCTAACTGATTGGCTTAAAGAAAAATAGCACTGTTGGGCATGATGGTTCATGCCTGTAATCCCAGCACTTTGGGAGGCTGAGGCGGGCAGATCACTTGAGGTCAGGAGTTTGAGACCAGCCTGGCCAACGTGGTGAAACCCTGTCTCTACTAAAAATACAAAAAATTAGCCGGGTGTGGTGGCTCGCACCTGTAGTCCCAGCTACTCGGGAGGCTGAGGCATGAGAATCACTTGAACCCAGGAGGCAGAGGTTGTAGTGAGCCAAGATCACGCCACTGCACTCCAGCTTGGGTGACAAAGTGAGACTCCATCTCAAAAAAAAAAAAGAAAAAGACAAAGAAAAAGGAAAAATAGTGCTTAGGCTTGGTACAGTGGCTCATGCCTATAATCCCAACACTTTGGGAGGCTGAGGTGAGCGAATCACCTGAGGTCAGAGTTTGAGACCAGCCTGGCCAACATGGTGAAACCCCATCTCTACTAAAGATACAAAAAATTAGCTAGGTGTGGTGGCTTGTGCCTGTAGCCCCAGCTACTTGGGAGGCTGAGACACGAGAATCACTTGAATCCAGGAGGCAGAGGTTGCAGTGAGCCGAGACTGTGCCACTGCACTCCACCCTGGGTGACAGAGTGAAACTGTGTCTCAAAAAATAAAAAAAATGAAAGAAAAATAGCACTTAGATCAAATATTTTGAAAGAATAATAAAGCTGTAATGCCTTTTAGTTCATGGCTATCACTCTAGTGGAATGGAAAGCATGGGAAAGCGTGGCCTTGTAAGGCTCATAGTTAGGCCATTGCCTTTGGGGGGAAAACATAAAGTGGCACCAGTGCCCACCTAAGGTCAGAGATATCTGACACTCCAAGATTGGATCCCAAAGGGGGACGCCCCAGGGAATCCTCCAGACATCGCCCTCTCCAAAGAGGATGCCCTTCGCAAAGATTCTGAGGTCTAGTACTGAACCCTCCTTAGACTTTTGTCTCACAGTTGCAATACTGCTTGGCCCCCAGTATTGTATGGAATCTGAAGGTTACTGTTGAATGGGAAAGTGGGATGGCATTGCATGTATCCGGGCTTTTGTGCTGTTGTTCTAAGCAGGGGGCCTGGTTAATGTGTGATGTTCTCCTTTGGTGCTCTTTGGCCCCAGTGTTCTTTGGAGTCTGGGGAGGTTTGGCCTTTACATCAAATTACCATGGAAACTGCTTTACCTGAAATTTTGGTTCACAGCCTTCATTGGATTATCTACTAGGGCAAACAAAGTAAAACTTGTGAGCTTGTATTGCTGTCTCATGGCTAGGGTTCCATGGATCCAAACTAAGCTATTGGATCTTAGTTTGTGTGTATAAATACAGGTCTAGATGTGTTTATTTGTATGTACACTTATTGTTATAAGCATATAAGAAGGCTCATAAATTAGAGAAGTCCTTCAAAATTGTCAGCATACATTTTTTCTAGATTTTATATTTGTCTACCATTATAATATGTAATGGAGACTATTGAAAATAGATTTGCATGCAACACATAAGGAAAGTAAAATGTGTCTTTAGTAAAAGAATATAAGAAGGCATGGGAATGTAAATTTTTGCCTAGGTTAAAGGGTTAAAGAATTGTTTAAGTTAGATAAGATAAAGCTAAAAGTTCAAACAAGTTATAGAAGGTTTATAAAAATTAATCTTGTAAAAGGAATCTTGTATGTGAACACATTGACTAAATTCAAAGGGGTATTATTTGGTTTTTCCATAAATTGAACACTGGAATAAAAGCACATGGTTTTCTTGAAGCACTGACATGCTCTTTAACAAAAATTTGTAGGCCAGGCACAGTGGCTCATGGCTGTAATTCCAGCACTTTGGGAGGCCGAGGCAGGCGGATCATGAGGTCAAGAGATCGAGACCATCCTGGACAACATGGTGAAACCCCATCTCTACTAAAAATACAAAAATTAGCTGGGCATGGTGGCAAGTACCTGTAGTCCCAGCTACTAGGGAGGCTGAGGTAGGAGAATTGCTTGAACCTGGGAGGCAGAGGTTGCAGTGAGCCGAGATCAGGCCATTGCACTCTAGCCTGGTGACGGAGCGAGACTCCATCTCAAAAAAAAAAAAGTAGAGTATTGCAAGGGTGAAATTTGGCTTTCTCTCTCTTGAAAAAGATTTTTGTTTGCCTCATGAATAAACTATCGAAAAAATAGGGGAAGAACAAGGGACAGATTGTTTGGAAAACTATATTTTCACACTTGATGAATAAAGATTTTTGCTTTAAAAAAATAATTGAGTCATTTAAATGGATGACTTATGGCAACCTGAACTTCTATTAAGTATTTTAAGCCTTTATAGCTTCAAAATTGTCTCTCCTAACCCCTGACTTCTGGATGCAACAGAGGGCTCCTGGAGCATCCAGAGGAGAGGTAAACAGGATTATTTGACGTTTAGTTACATAGGATTGTTGAAATAAGGTGGTGGTTGATCTTCAGGTTATATTTTAGTGAAAAATGTTAATGCATGTTCCATTATTGTATGGGATTTCTAGAGTTCTGATGTCTCAGTTTGTGTTATCAATCATAATTAGGGTTATTGTGTTAGATTATTATAAATCACAGAGATGACCAATTTTTTTTTTGTCAATTGTGTTTTTGACTGTAATTACCCAGGATATTTTGACATTCATAGACAATTGTTTTGTGTGATCCTCTTTAAAGGATGGATTATAACCCTTGAGTGCAGGTTTCTGATAACTTTGGAGATTGTGATCGGGAGTTGACTGGGTGAACTGTACTAATGGAAGACTAATCTTTTTTGACTTTTGCTTTTTGCTTGGAACACTGCTGATTCTTATGTTCTGTTTTTCATAATCAAGGAAGTTTTTCTTTTGAGCTATTTGTAGCTTTTAACAATTGTAGGGTGAACCAACCAGTGACCTCAGACTGCAGCTCAGAAGAAACAAGGGATGGGTCGTCAAACTCCAAATGGTCATAAAAATGGAGACTCGGACATTGGCTCCTTTGTACTGGGGACCCTTAGATAGGCCTCTGAGAGAGAAAACTGACTGTCATTTTCCCAAAACAACATCCCTTCTCAGCATGAAGCAGTTAAGAGTGGTCATGATCCCTATACTAACAGCAGTTAGGTATACCTCTTCAGAGGGGGGAATGATGGCAGTGGCTGCTGCCATCATGCTGGCTGCAGCAGGGAAGCACGGCTGGGGCTACACACTCCATGGAGCCGGTGGAAGCCCTGACCTTCTGAGTTGGGATGGGAGCTCCCTGGTCTGCTGCAGCTGCCCAAACCACAGCTGCAGAGCCAGGGCTCCAGCTCTACGAGCACTGCTCAATCTCAATCTCAATCTCAACTGACTGCAACATGCGCCTCCTGGGTTCAAGAGATTCTCCTACCTCAGCTTCCCAAGTAGCTGGGATTACAGGCACCTGCTACCAAGCCTGGCTAATTTTTGTATTTTGAGTAGAGATGGAGTTTTGCTATATTGGCCAGGCCAGTCTCAAACTCCTGACCTCAGGTGATCCACCTACCTCAGCCTCCCCAAGTGCTGTGATTACAGGAATGAGCCACCGTGCCTTGCCACAGAAGCAAAGATTATTCCATTTTGGGCTAGGTTTATAGTTTTGTAACCCCTATGCCAAATTTTGACACCTTACAGTATTTGGCAGGGATAAGTCTGAAATTCCTTGATTAATAAATGCAAACTGTCAAGTGTGTCAGTGTGAAGAGATCACCAGACAGGCTTTGTGTGAGCAAAAAAGCTTTTTAATCACCTAGGTACAGGTGGGCTGAGTCAGAAAAAGAGTCAGCAAAGGGAGTTAGGGGTGGGGCAGTTTTATAGGATTTGGGTAGGTAGTGGAAAATTACACTCAAAGGGGGTTGTTCTCTTGCGGGTAGGGGTGGGGGTCACAGGTGCTCAGTGGGGAACTTCTGAGACTCATTGTCCAGGAGAAGGAATTTCACAAGGTAATGTCATCAGTTAAGTCAGGAACTGGCCATTTTCACTTCTTTTGTGGTTCTGCAGTTTCCTCAGTCCATCTGGATGTACAGGTGCAGGCTTGGGCTCAGAGACCTGACATTCCTGTCTTTTTATATTAATAAGTAAAACAAAACAAAACGAAACAGTGGTGAAGTGTTAGGGTGGTGGAAATTTTTGGGGGTGGTATGGAGGGAAAATGGGCAATGTTTCTCAGGGCTGCTTCGAGCGGGATTATGGGCGGTGTAGGAACCTAGAGTGGGAGAAATTAAACTGAAGAAAGATTTTGGGGTAAGGGGTGATATTATGGGGTTGTTAGAATCAGCATTTGTCATATAGAATGATTGGTGATGGCCTGGATGCGGTTTGGTATGAATTGAGAAATTAAACAGAAGACACAAGGTACAAATAAGAGAAGGAGAAAAACAGGTATTAAAGGACTAACAATTGGGAGGACCCAGGACATCCAATTAGAGAGTGCCCAAGGGGGTTCAATGTGATTATTTGCTTGGTTGGTGAGTTTTGGGCTCTATCCTTGAGGGTTTTTTTTTTTTTTTATGTTGTCATATACTAGGCCAGATTGATTTAGGTAAAAACAACATTCTTCATTTAGAAATATGAAGAGTCCTCCTTTTTCAGAAGTGAGTAAGTCAAGGCCTCAGTGGTTTTGGAGGAAAGAGAAATGCAAAGCCAGCAATTGTTTGTTAAAGAAGGATTAGAAATGGCTAGGAGAGAGACAGTGAGATTGATAGTGTGGTGGAGATAGCTGGGGAGAGGTAGAGGGTGGCATAAGAATGGGAATGAGAATAAGAGTGAGTATAAAAGTAAAGAATAGAACTTCATCAGGGTGAAAGTATTGGAGGGTGCCCTGCCAGCAAAGATCATCTAACAACTCCAAGAGGGAGTCAAGAGTGGTGGTTTGGGTATAGCACCAGGAGATATCAGCTGTGATGGCTTGGAGAAATAGTGTAAACAAGAGCAGGGCATTTATGAGTAGTTGAGAATGGTGAATAGGAGTATGACTAGATAGAAGATAGTAGGGATGACAAGTTTTTGGGGTACAGCCCAAGTAGTGGGGGTGACTGCATAAAGCCCTGTTGCAAAAAGTAGGGTAAGGATGAATAAACCTAATAGAATGAAGGGATGTATTAGGCTCATAAGGGTTATTACTGTTCTTCAGAAATGCAAGTGTGTTTAAAGGAAGTAGGGGAGAGTACTTGCAACTTCTAGGAGGAAGAGGAGAGATCAGGCTGGGTGTCCAACGGACACAGGTCATATAAGTAAAGTCAATCTGCCAATCTTGTGTTGGAGTAAATCCACGAGCCTGATGCGTAGGAAAAGGAGGAGGCCTGAGAAAACCTTAGGGTTGGTGGCATGGCAGGCAGAGCATTGAGAAGTGATGGTTTTAAGGATGGACTTCCATGATGGGAAGGAAATGAGGGGCTGCAGGAGGTGAGCCAGAAGCTTATATCCTACATGGAAATGGTCACGAAAGGAAGAGAGAATAGACTGGGCTTGTGAGGCAGGAAGAATGAATTTTCCACAGAGTAAAATAAAAATTATGAAATCTGGTAGAGCAGGTTTTCAGAAGAAGAATAGTTGGGAGTGATAGAGGAGCTACAGGGCGCGGTGCCGGTCCTTGTGTAAGAATTCCAACCACGGCCGGGCGCGGTGGCTCACGCCTCTAATCCCAGTACTTTGGGAGGCCGAGGCAGGCGAATCATGAGGTCAGGAGATCGAGACCATCCTGGCGAACATGGTGAAACCTCGTCTCTACTAAAAATACAAAAAAAAAAAAAAATGAGCTGGGTGTGGTGGCGGGCGCCTGTAGTCCCAGCTACTTGGGAGGCTGAGGCAGGAGAATGGCGTGAACCCGGGGGGCAGAGCTTGCAGTGAGCCAAGATTGTGCCATTGCACTCTACCCTGGGAGACAGTGAGACTCTGTCTCAAAAAAAAAAAAAAAAAAGAATTCCAACCACACAGCGCTGCACTTCGGCTGTGTGTAATGAAAAAGGGTTGGGATGAGTTAGGGAGAGCTAGTGTGGGAGCAGCTTCTAGGGCTGTTTTTAAGGAATGGAAAGAGGAGTGGGGAAAGGATTTAGGATCTATGGGGTCAGCTAGGTTTTCTTTTGTGAGTTTATATAATGGTTTAGTCAGGATGGTAAAATCAGGTATCCAAAGGCTAAAGTACCTAACCATGCCTAGGAAGGAAAGGAGTTGTTGCTTTGTAGAAGGGATTGGGGTTTGGGAGATTAGTTGGGCACGATCAGCAGGGAGAACACATGTGTTTTTATGAAGAATTATGTCAAGACAGGTAATGGATGAGGAAGAAATTTGGGCTTTGGAGGGGAATGTGCGACGTCCTTTTGAGAACAGATGTTGGAAGGGCAAGAGAATGTCCTGTTGGGAAGATTTGTAGGAGGGGCTATAACGTAGAAGGTTGTAAAAATATTCAATAAGGTGAGAAGCAGATGGATGGAAAGAAAGTATATCATGAGAAATGGCTTGACTGAAGTAATGGGGGCTGTCCATGAAGCCTTGTGCAGTACAGCCCAGGTAAGTTGCTGAGTCTGATGGGTGTTAGGGTCAGTCCAAGTGAAAGCAAAAGAGGCTTTGAACTGGGGAAAAGGGCAGCAATGAGGTATGGCTGTAGCCTAGGAATAGTCAGGGAAGCAGATAATTTAGTTAAAAGTCTCAACCTAATAAAGGAGCTGGGCAGGTGGGGATAACTAAAGAGTGCATGAAAGAATATTGTCCAAGTTGGCACAAGAGTTGGGGAGTTTTAAGAGGTTTAGAAGCCTGGCCGTCAATACCCGCAACAGTTATGGAGGCAAGGGAAACAACCCCTTGAAAAGAAGGTAATGTGGAGTGGGTAGCCTCTGTATTGATTAAGAAGGGGACAGATTTATCCTCCACTGTAAGAGTTACCCAAAGTGTCTGTGATGGTCCAGGAGGCTTATGAGCCTATCGGGCAGTTTCAGTCTTCAGCCACTAAGCTGAGAAGATCTGGGAAGGAGTCAGTCAGAGAGCCTTGGGCCAGAGTTCCAGGGGCTGTGGGAGTGGCTGCCAGGCAAGTTGGACAGTCCAATTTCCAATGGGGTCTCACACAGATGAGACACGGCTTAGGAGGAATACCGGGCTGCGGGCATTCCTTGGCCCAGTGGCCAGATTTCCGACACTTGAAGCAAGATCCTGAGGGAGGAGGTCCTATAGTAAGGCCTGGCCTCTGCGGTTTAGGCATTTTGAAGTTCTTGTGTGCTGGAGATGTGGCTGGGGTTTCTCTCGCAGTGGAGGCAAGTAATTGCAACTCTTTTCTATTATTGTACACCTTGAAGGCGAGGTTAATTAAGTTCTGTTGTGGGGTTTGAGGGCCGGAATATAATTTTTGGAGCTTTTTCTAATGTCGGGAGTGGATGGGGTAATAAAATGCATATTGAGAATAAGACGGCCTTCTGGACCCTCTGGGTCTAGGGCAGTAAAGCGTCTAAGGGATCTTGCCAAATGGGCCATGAACTGGGCTGGGTTTTTATAGCTGATGAAAAGGAGCCTAAATGCTAACTGATTTGGGAGAGGTCAGCTAAGAAAAAGGAGCACCTCTAAGAGGAAATTGTTGGGCAGGTGGGGGAGGGCTAGTCGCGGAACAAAACTGTGAGCTGGACTGGGCGTCAGGAGGGGAGGTGACAGAAGGATTACAGGGTCAGGGAGCAGAGGCTGAGGAAGAATTGGGACCTGGCTCGGCCTGGCGAGGAGCCGCCTGGGAGGAGGGGAGAGGAGGGGAGAGGTCAGATGGGTCCGTAGAAAAGGAGGATTTAAAGGACTTAGCTTGGGGTGGAGACTGAAGGAACAGACAGGAGAGAAAGAAAGATTTGGGACGAATCGCATTGGAAGCAGGGACTAGGGAGGGACTGATGTGTAAAAGAATGCCTGGACGTCAGGCACCTCAGACCATTTGCCTAATTTTACAACAAAAACTATCTAGATCTTGTAGGATGGAGAAATCGAAAGTGCTGTTTTCTGGCTGTTTAGAACAATTGTTGAGTTTGTATTGGGGCAAAGTGGTATTGCAGAAGAAAATAAGGCATTTAGGTTTTTAGGTCAGGTGTGAGTTGAAGAGGTTTTAAGTTCTTGAGAACACAGGCTAAGGGAGAAGGGGGAATGGAGGGTGGAATGTTGCCCATAGAAAGGTAGAGACATGGAGAAGTAGGGGGGGTGGTGAGCAGCCCTGGACTGCAATATGGGTGAGCAGCCAAAGCAGGCGTCCCTGCAATTGACTCGCCACCAAGGGAATGTGGGTGAATGACCAAGGCAGGCGTCCCCACAGTGAGCAGACACCAATGGAATGTGGGTGAATGATCAGGGCAGGCGTCCCCGCAACAATCAAACACGAAGGGAAGTCTGTTTTCCCAAGTCCATGACCAGTGCCGGTGTTTTGGGTCCATGGATAAAATGTGTCTCCTTTGTCTCTACTAGAGAGGAAAAAGAACTGGAATTGGAAGGACAGGGAGATTGAAGGGTAGCAAGAGAGGCTAGAGAAGACAGTGAAAAGACCGCTTACCCGATTTGAAGTTGGTAAGGTATTCCTTGGGCTGGTCTGAGGACCCGAGGTCTTAGGTGGATCTCCTCATGGAGTGATGGCGAGGACAGGGGACCTCTCTTCCAAAGGAGTCTCCCTGTCCCGGGTCTTCGGCACCAAATGTCAAGTGCGTCCATGTGAAGAGATCACCAAACAGGCTTTGTGTGAGCAATAAAACTTTTTAATTACGTGGGGGCAGGCGGGCTGAGTTGGAAAAGAGAATTAGCAAAGTGAGTTAGGGTTGGGGCAATTTTATAGGATTTGGGTTGGTAGTGGAAAATTACAGTCAAAGGGGGTTGTCCTCTTGTGGGCAGGGGTGGGGGTCACAAGGTGCTCAGTGGGGGAGCTTTTGAGACTCATTGTCCAGGAGAAGGAATTTCACAAGCTAATGTCATCAGTTAAGGCAGGAACTGGCCATTTTCACTTCTTTCGTGGTTCTTCAGCTGCCTCAGGTCATCTGGATGTATAGGTGCAGGCTTGGGCTCAGAGACCTGACATAAACAAAAATGTATGCTGGCAATTCCTAAGACATTTCTAACATTAATGTAACAATAATTTTAAACCTAGCTTAGTGAAGACTAAATTCTGATTTTATATCTTGCTCAAATTCCTATGTAAGGGGTCTGGGGAGTCATGCCCTACAAATAATAAATTATCAGATGGTTTTTACTTAACCCTATATATTGTGACTTACTTTCCAACCTGACTGTGGCATAACATTATGAGACAAGGAAGCAAAACAAAATATTTTACCTTAAATCATGTTTCTTTGCCATCTATTGAAATGGCCCTGCAAAGCTGCCCTTTGTGGGGGAAAATGTGCATATGTAAAGAATCTCTATTAACATAGCTAGATCTTTTTCTTTCAGGCCCTCCCAATCCTAAAGAGATTAACTAAAAGTCTAGCACCCTTTGAAGATCTGAACTGGAAATATTTGTCATCTATTGTCTCTAAGGGCAGCCACTATAAGACTTCAAAAGAACCTTGGTCTCCACAGTGTTTTGTCTTAACCTAAACATTTCCTTTCTATGATCCTTGGTCTTTAGACAAACTCAACCAATTTTCAACCAGAAAATGTTTAAATTTACCTATAGCCTGGAAGCCCTCCTTTGAGTTGTTCCATCTTTCTGGACCAAACCAATGTATTTCTTAAATGTATTTGATGTCTCATGCCTCCCAAAAATGTATAAAACCAAGCTGCACCCCAACCACCTGGGGCTCATGTTCTCAAGACCTCCTGAGGGCTGTGTCATGGGCCATGGTTACTCATATTTGGCTCAGAATAAATCTCTTCAAATATTTTACAGAGTTTGACTCTTTTCATCAACATAGTAAAGATTTTACTTGAGTTATGTAAACTTGAAAAAGCATTTGACTATTTTATTTTTTCCTGAATAAGTGTTTGATTTAAGCACTTTTATTTTCTTAAGCCAATTAATTAGAGCTCTTTTATATATTTTCAGTAGTGAAACATTGTGTACACAACACATAAATACATAGATACATTAGGCATGCTGATAGAGGTACATCTTTTTTTTTTTTTTTTTTTTTTTGAGACAGAGTTTTTCTCTTGTCACCCAGGCTGGAGTGCAATGGCATGATCTCAGCTCACTGCAACCTCTACCCACTGGGTTCAAGTGATACTCCTGCTTCAGCCTCCTGAGTAGCTGGGACTACAGGCATGTGCCACCATACCTGGCTATTTTTGCATTTTTAGTAGAGACAGCTTTCACCATGTTGGCCAGGCTGGTCTCGAACTCCTGACCTTAGGTGATCTGCCCACCTCGGCCTCCCAGAGTGTTGGGATTACAGGCGTGAACCACTGCACCTGGCCTAGAGGTACCTCTTATAGATTCATAAAAAACTTTTTTTTTTTCTTAGGCTTTCAGATTCTTTTTTTCCCCTCCTCCCTCCCCTCTACTTTCAGATTCTTGATAACCTGTTTCACAACCCTAGGCAGTTGTCAGCTAAACAGCCTTAAATTTGCATATTAAAGAAAACAACTCAGGTGAACGCCAAATAGCAAAATTTACATTATAAAGTGTGGAGAGAAAAAGTCTGGTGTGCTAGATGGAAATTGAAACAGATTTAATGGCCAATTAAAGATAAAATTATAGAAATTATAAAAGCCTTTTAAATACACACACACACACGCGCACACACACACACACACACACACATCCTATAGCTTTTACTTCAGAACTTTTAGCCATGAGATAAATTCAAATTTACCAGTTTGCAAAAAGAACTTGTTGGATCTAATCTGTGGTTTTTATCTTAACAAAAAATAATGGCAGATTTAGAGCAAGCAGAAAAGAATAGAGAAAAGAGGTCTTAGGAACTCTCTAATTAGTAGGTCGACCTTAGGGCTCTTTTTCCTTAATGTAAACGTGCACAAAGACCATATTTTTTCCATTTTACATAAACTTTGGCAGTAGAGGTGCCATAAAACCTACAGAGTGCTCAAAAGAGGGTCATTCTTCTTGTTTTCTTCTCATTCTTAGATTATTTGTTTTCCACTTCTTTTTTCCTTAAAAGGAGAAACTGAGCTGTGGCTTAGAGGTTTTGTGTGGTGGATTATCATGTGCTGCTTGTGGGCAGGACTCCACAACGTGCCACCACTGAATTGTTTCCACCCTCTTACATGTCTCAGTTTCTCTCTCCAGAGGTTTATGACTTCTGAGAGGGCTCAAAACACTGGGTGATCAGCCCTTCAATGTGTTTCCTGGACGAGCCAGTTTTTAAATTAAATTTTTTTTTTTTTTTTTTTTTTGAGACAGGGTCTTACTCTGTTGCCCAGGCTGGAGTGCAGTGGCATAATCTTGGTTCACTGCAACCTCCACTTCCTGGGTTCGGGCAATTCTTACGTCTCAGTCTCCTAAGCAACTGGGGTTACAGGCACGCACCACTACACCTGGCTAATTTTTGTATTATTAGTAGAGATGGGGTTTTCCTATGTTTGTCAGCCTTGGTCTTGAACTCACGACCTCAAGTGATCTGCCTGCCTCGGCCTCCTGAAATGCTAGGATTATGTGTGTGTTACCGCACCTGGCCTAAATTAGTTTTTGTTGGGGATTTCCCTGCAGGACTGCTGCACATCGTTCGGGGTCAACCTTTCAGACACTCCCACAAGGTCCCCAGTCACTCAGGGGCACCTTTCAGTTGGGAGGGGCAAATGCCCTTTCTTTTTGGAGCTGAGAAAACTTAGTCTCTGGTATACCTATGAAAGCAACAGTTCAGTTCCTCATGCAAATTCACACAGACAAACGGAATTGAGATTAACGTTGGGAGAAAAAGCAATACAAAGGATCCTTCAGAATGGATCTCCAAACTAGAATTAGGATTTTTTTTTTTTTTTGAGATGGAGTCTCGCTCTGTCACCCAGGCTGGAGTGCAGTGGCACGATCTCGGCACAGTGCAACCTCCACCTCCCTGGTTCAAGCAATTGCCCTACCTCAGCCTTCGAATAGCTGGGATTACAGGTGCACACCACCACGCCCGGCTAATCTTGAACTTGTGGAGTCAAGTGGTCTGCCTGCCTCAGCCTCCCAAAGTGCTGGGATTACAGGCGTGAACCACCGCACCTGGCCTAGAATTAGGATTCTTAAACAACAACTTCCTAGGAGAGAAAATTAAAAAAAAAAAAAAAAAAGGAAATAGCCCAAACCACTTCCTATAAACTGTGCTCAGCCGCCCGTAACTTTGTAGCTCTTGTCCAACATTATACACACCAAGGTCAAATCCTCTCACAGTTCAAGGTCATCTCTGGCACCCAAAGCCAAAGAGGTCAGGTCATGCAATACAGGAAAACAGAGCTTTAGACCTAAGAAGAATCTGCCCATGACTCTTGAAATCCCACAAAGACAAGAGAACACCCCAAAAGGGGGTGAGTGGCACCTTTGTTCTAAATTTTTTTTTTGAGATAGAGTCTCGCCCTGTCACCCAGGCTGGAGTGCAATGGCACCATCTCAGCTCACTGCAACCTCTGCCTCCCAGGTTCAAGCAATTCTCCTGCCTCAGCCTCCTGAGTAGCTGGGATTACAGGCACGTGTCACCATGCCTGGCTAACTTTTTTTGTATCTTTAGTTGAGACAGGGTTTCATCATGTTGGCGAGGCTGAGTCTCGAACTCCTGACCTCGTGATCCACCCACCTAGGCCTCCCAAAGTGCTGGGATTACAGGCGTGAGCCACCGTGCCCAGCCTAAATTCTTTAAAGAGGTTGAAGTCATTAGAAGCCTTTTCTCGATTTTTTGGTAATGCAGATGGCAAAGGGTGAAGGAGGTATAGGGTGGAAGAAAAGTAAACAAAATAACAATTTAATTTTTTTTTTTTTTTTAATTTGAGACAGTCTCACACTGTCGCTCAGGCTGGAGTACAGTGGCGCGATCTCCACTCACTGCAACCTCCGCCTCCTGGTTCAAGCGATTCTCCTGCCTCAGCCTCCCGAGTAGCTGGGATTACAGGCACCCGCCACCATGCCCGGCTAATTTTTTCCGTATTTTCAGTAGAGACAGGGTTTCACTATGTTGGCCAGGCTGGCCTTGAACTCCTGACCTCGTGATCCACCCGCCTCGGCCTCCCAAAGTGCTAGGATTACAGGCGTGACCCACCGTGCCCGGCCTAAGAACAGTTTAATTTTTAAGACCAGGAAGCAAACACAGAAACCAAATACATGGTTTTTTGTTTTCTGTTTGTTTTTTCTTTTGCAGCTGTGAGGAATTTTAGTCAAATTAGATAGGCCTTGTTACCCATAATTCGGAATTCTCACTTGGATTTGACCAAGTGAAGTAGAGTTGGTCAATGGGAAAAAGACAAACAAAATTAAAAAAAACCCCAACAATACGATCACTGAGCACTCTAATGGTAAGCAGAAATTAAGACCAGCTGGTTGTTAACTTTAGCCAAGACAAAAATCCCTATTCAGCTACTTACCTAGGGGTGCGTCTCAGGCTGAAAACGGCTGTCTACCATCCCAGGAAAAAAACCCCTCATCTTCCCTGTTGCAAGTGAGCTCAAACTCCATAAAGGAGTTACCTGCCTTCCCTCGTCATGGAAGCAGGAAAACTTGCCTTCCTTGTTGGAAGCAAGTAAAACTCCAAAATAATAATAATAATAATAATAATAATAATAAAGGGAGTTGTACAACAAAATGAACTTTAGATCTCGACCAAATTTTGGGAGATCAGGGATTCTCTGGAGGGGGTGCTCCCAGACCTTAGCAAATTGTCTTGTTGGTTTGAGCCATGGAGTTAGCTCATGTTGGTACCAAGCACCGATAGGAGATTTGTCAAAGATCAGAGGTATCTCCACTCACAATCCCTCCGTGGTTACCATCCTTCATTCAGTAAATATTTACGGACTGATTACCATACACTAGGCACTATTCCAGACATTGGAGATACAATGATGAGCATGAAAAACGGTCTAGATAAGAACTGAGGTCTCCAGACATACTTTATGCACACTCAGTTTTGTCTTTTGCTCTAGTTGCTAATTAAAACTTACTTTGCTGTGCGGTGCGACTCCGTTAACTTAAAATTACAGGCTGTCAGCTATGACCGCTAGACTCTAAGAAAGTCCAGTGGAAGTCCTTGAAAATAATCTGTTCTTGGGTGGAAGCCCTGCTCATGCAGGAGGAACAGAGGGCTTCCATTCTCGCGTCACACAGGTGAGGGTCAGCCCCTTGCTCCCTGCAGTAAGCCTGATTAGTGGGCGGAGCTTCCTTCAGGAGCGCAAGAAAGAAAGGAGGAAGGGGACCCCGCCTCCTACGTGCTCGTGGAGGGGGCGGGGCCGGTGGACTGGGCGTGAGTTAATTGGCTGGGGGGCGGGGCGCCACGGGTTAGCTCCGCCCAGGCGCTCGCGCGGATCCCGGGTGGAATGACGGGAGGGAGTCCCGGCAGCTCCTACCTCCCAGCGATGGCGTCGCTGTGCCGCGCCCAGTCCCCAGCCTGCCGGCCGGTACTCACCGCTACCCGGAGTTCGCTCGGACGGTGAGATTTGGGGCGGGTCCGAGGCAGCGGCGGGACGCTACCTGCGACCGGGACCATGAGGAGCTGCCAGACCCGTGGGGCCGGTAACGAGAGCAGTCGCGGCACCTGCTGAGAGGAAAGAGGGAGCGGCCCGGCGCGGCTGGGGCGCGGCAGAGGCTTGCCCGAGCCTCGGCCATGTCACTGCTCTGCGTACGCGGTGAGTGCGCGGACTGAGGCGGGGAGGCGGGGTGTCGGCGTAGAGGTCCCCGCACCCTTCCAGTGGACGTCCGGTGACCGTCTCACCCAAACTTTACATCCCGTCCGTGCTTTGGGGGACGATTATTTAGGCAGTCACTTATAAACACTTGAGTTCTTTCCACTCTTTCTTCTTTTCCCCCAAGCTCCTGCAAGGGACGATTAGCTCTCCATTCTGGTAGCCATGTGACAACGTTGTTGGACGGCAGGCTCAGATCCTATTAAACAGTGACTGGGGTTCTCTAGTGAGAGTGGACGAGTTAGAAGACCGCGGATGGTTGGTGCCTGTGCATGGTGGGCAGCCTCTCATTTTCCTCCTCCTCCTCGCACCGTAACACTACAGTATGCTTAGTAGCAGGTTCTTTTTATCACACTTTGAATGCGTTAGTGGTACAGCTGTCACATCCCTTCTATTGCTTGTCTTGTCCCTTGCCACTTCCCTGAACACTAACGTGTAGTATAGGCTAAGATTATTCTTCTGTTCCACTTGGGAGGATGTGGTGACTGCTTTTGAGGATAAGAGGTATGATTTATTTATCTTTTTATTTTTATTTTAGCTTGCCTCACAGTAACTCAAGGTGAAGGGCCATTATTGCTTTTCCCCTGAGGACATTTGACCCATCTAAGAAGATATCTTAAAGCAAGAGCTTTGGGGTTTAAGATGAGGCATGGTACGCGAACTAAGCTCTATGTGGGTAGAGACTGTTTCTTATTAGTTTTTGTATTCCTGGTGTCTGACGTAGTAGAAGCTTAATGCTGGTTTTGAATGAATGCAAGTACTGTGACTTCAGAGAGATTATCTGATCAGGAAAACACAGGGTTTGGATTAGCCATTGAATTTGATCTCGGGAAATTCAGGTTACAGCCTGTCATATGTGTCTTGATTATGACTGAGAGAGCATTTATCAACTAGAGCCTTCACTGGAGCCTTTTCCTGATATCTTTTACTGGATAGAGTTCATATTTCTTTTGGCTCTACAGATTAGAAGCATTGTTGTTGTTTGTGATTTCTCCTATAACGGTGTTTCCCCCAGCTACTGGCAAATGAAACTGCTTTGCTCAGTTCTCGTCCACTATTTTATTAAATCTGCATTAACTCAAAATGGATTTGGCCATTTCCGGGGATTATGAGATACACAGTTTTTGTTCTTTCATGGTTGATTTTTCATTAATGAGAATTTTGCTTTGCTTTTAGTAAGACATTTTCTCTCAGCAGCTGGGAATCTATTTATTCCTTTAGATCCCTGCTGCTGAGTAGCAGGATTTGGGAGAGATTGGACTTTGCTGTGTCTCTTGGACAGTTTAATTCTCTACTGCCACACTGTATTACAGAGCTGGTCCTTATGAAAGACTCTTTAGGCAGGAGCACTCGTGAATCAGAAATTCCTATTTAATTGAATTTAAATAACTACTGGTGTTTTCATTTCTTTTAATAGCAGGCAGGTTTCATTGTCTAGAAATTCTGCTATTTAGCTAACTTCTTTCCTTTTTAATGTTACATTAGTGAAGTTTCTTCTTTTTTGAATCTGGAGAAATGAGATCAGCAGGCCATTGTCTTTTTGAATAGAGATCTAGAAGATTTTAAATACTGAAACAAACAGGTACCTTATATGCAGATATTCACATTGAATGGCAAAGTATTCATTTTGGGAAAACTTACAGAAATGAATTGAAATACATCTTTATTTTTATTTCTTTTTCTTTTTTTGAGACAGTCTCATTCTGTCACCCAGGCTGGAGTGCAGTGCTGCAATCTTGGCTCACTGCAACCTCCACCTCCTGGGTTCAAGTGATTCTCATGCCTCAGCCTCCCGAGCAGCTGGGATTACAGGAGTGAACCACCAGGCCCGGCTAATTTTTGTATTTTTTGTAGAGACAGAGTTTCGCCGTGTTTGCGAGGCTGGTCTTGAACTTCTGACCTCAAGTGATTCACCTGCCTTGGCCTTCCAAAGTGCTGGGATTAGAGGCATAATCCACCGCACCCAGCACAAAATACATCTTTCTAAAATGACATTCCTTACATTGTATTTTGGCAGTAGGAATGTTGTATTTTGAAAGCAGTCTATATAGTGATATTTATTATAACTCAATTTCAATTTATCTTGGAGTAGAATCAATTAGAAACTTCCTATGCAGAGTTCAAAAAGTAGTTAACTTGATGTATTGAATTAATCATTCCTAAACATTTCATTCAAGAAGTCAGTTATTTTGTCTTACCCTTTAATCATGCCTTATTGCCTGCAGTTTTAAGGCTCTCAATAATCTGACCCCAGCCTTGTGGCCTTCTATTCTTGCCTATCCTTATGCAGACTTTGCTCTAGCACTAACTTTGTTTATTCCTGCCTCTGCTCTGTTCTGCACTTGTGCCCCCTGAAATACTCGTTCCATATTTTCTGCCTATCTAAAATGTATTCTTACTTTCCCAGCTAACAGTCTACTTTTTTTGTTGTTGAAAACTTCTTCAGGTCCCCAGTCCACAGTGATCTCTTTTTCCTTTAAACCCTCAGAGCACTTGTGGTCTGAACAGTGCCATTAGTTTGGAAGTGAATCATATGCTGCCTGCAACTGGTCTTGTATTGTGGTGCTTATGGTGACCCAGACAGAGGAAGTAACTGCACTGGTCAGATCAGATCTGGAATTTTGTGTTCAGCTGTGGTATTTCCTTCTAAGAAGCATATTGAGAAGCTAGGTTATCTTAAGAGAGGAGTGATTAGAATAATGAAACATGTAGGAACCGAACCATTTGAAGAATATGGAAATTTAGTTCTAGAAGATTTAAGAGGGAGAGGATCATGATAGTGCATGAAGACTGTTTAAAAAACTGTCTTGTAGAAGTTATATCACCTTTTTTTTTGTCATTCCAGAGGACAGAACTGGGACAAGTGTGGATCAGTGGTTGAAAATGACAGGAAATTAGATTTTAGCTTAACATAAAGAAGAACAGTTGGGTTGTTCAGAACAAATGGAATGGGCTACGTAGATTTTTTGACACTAAACAGAAATTGAATGAGTGGTAAGGATGTTCTAAAGGGGATATTGACCATTCAGCGGGTGATTGACTTGAATTTTTTTTTTTTTAAATTTTTTGAGACGGAGTCTCATTCTGTTGCCCAGGCTGGAGTGCAGTGGCGTGATCTCAGCTCACTGCAACTTCCGCCTCCCAGGTTCAAGCGATTCTCCTGCCTCAGCCTGCGGGGTAGCTGGGATTACAGGCGCCTGCCACCATGCCCAGCTAATTTTTTGTATTTTTAGTAGAGACTGGGTTTCACCATGTTGGCCAGGCTGGTCTCAAACTCCTGACCTTGTGATCTGCCCACCTCGGCCTCCCAAAGTGCTGGGATTACAGGTGTGAGCCACTGCGCCCAGCCTAGACTTGAATTTTTAAGAAACCACTCTTTTGTAGAATTCACTTAGTCTTTCTTTAAATATTTCCATAAGTATAAAGAAATATAAGTCTTTAACATGTTTTGGCACAGCTTTACTTATAATACTGATACTTTTTTTGGGCTTCCATAGGGACCAGTGCCACATGAACAACTGCAGTAAACTAAATTAAGGATTTTGTTTGACTTTCATTGTCTTGGTATTCACGACCAAGTTTCTCCAAGCAATTATAAGCATTTTTAGAATCAGACCTTTCCATAATATTTCTTTGTAATTCCCAGTGTTTACAACATAGTTATTCCCAGTGTTTATAACATAGTTAGATAATTTAACTATGGTTTTTTTCCCCCAAAAGTAATACATGCAGGCCAGGCTTGGTGGCTCTTGCCTGTAATCCCGGCACTTTGGAAGGCTGAGACAGGTGGATCACTTGAGGCCAGGAGTTCGAGACCAGCCTGGCCAACATGGTGAAACCCTGTCTCTACTAAAAATACAAAAATTAGCCAGGTGTGGTGGTGCGCACCTGTAATCCTAGCTACTTGGGAGGCTGAGGCATGAGAATTGCTTGAACCCAGGAGGCAAGGTTGCAGTGAGCCGAGATCATGCCACTGTACTCCAGCCTGGGTGACAAAGCGAGACCCTGTCTCAAAAAAAAAATGTGTATGGTAATACATTGCTAATTATAGAAAATTAAGAAAATGCAGAAAAGTACAAAAAAAGAAAAAAATTTCCATGGGCCTACCACCTGCCAATACCGTTGCTAACTTTTTTTTTAATTTAATTTTTTTTTTTAAAGATGGGATCTCACTATGTTGCCTAGGCTGGATTTGAACTCCTGGGCTCAAGTGACTCTCTTTTCTCAGCATCACGAGTAGCTGGGACTACAAGGAACACACCACCACACCCAACTATTGTTAACTTTTTAATTCATTGTTTTCATTATAAGGTGATAAATATGCAGATAAGAAGTTGAAACAGTTTAGAGTGTAAAGTAGAAGGAAAAGTTCTCTTGTCCCCATTCTGTATTCTTACTTCCCAGAGGTAACTACTGTTTACTGTCTCTTACCTATCCTTCTGGAAATTTTCATTACAGATGAGTATATAGGTTCTGCAGTTGAATGTACACAGCATTCTTCAGCTTTTTTTTTTTTTTTAACCTCAGTGATATATTTTTCTGTCAGGTCATCTGAGTCTAAACCAAGCTTGTCCAACTTGTGGCACGTGGGCTGCATATGGCCCAAGACGGCTTTGAATGTGGCCCAACACAAATTTGTAAACTTTCTTAAAACATTATGAGATTTGTCAGCTATCGTTAGTGTTAGCGTATTTTTTTATTTTTTTTTTATTTTTTGAGACAGAGTCTCGCTCTGTCGCCCAGGCTGGAGTGCAGTGGTGCGATCTCAGCTCACTGCAACCCCTGCCTCCTGGGTTCAAGTGGTTCTCCTGTCAGCCTCCCGAGTAGCTGGGATTACAGGCGCCCATCACCACGCCCGGCTAATTTTTTGTATTTTTAGTAGAGACAGGGTTTCACCATGTTAGCCAGGATGGTCTCGATCACCTTACCTCATGATCCGCCTGCCTCGGCCTTTGCAAAGTGCTGAGATGACAGGCATGAGCGCCTGGCCAGTGTTAATGTATTTTATGCATGGCCCGAGATAATTCTTCTTCCACTGTGGCCCAGGGCAGCCAAAAGGTTGGACACCCTGGTCTATACCATTCTTTTGAATGGCTGCAGAGTATTCTGTTATATAAGCATACATAATTTAAACCGCTTTATATTGATGATATTCAGGATATTTTTCTTTTCACTATTACAAACAGTGCTACAATGAACATCTTTGTAGTTTGTTTTTTTTTTTTTTTGAGATGGAGTCTCACACTGTTGCTTAGGCCAGAGTGCAGTGGCGCCATCTCTGCTCACTGCAACCTCTGCCTCCTGGTTCAAGCAATTCTCCTGCCTCAGCCTCTTGAGTAGCTGGGATTACAAATGCCTGCCACCACGCCTGGCTAATTTTTTTTTTTTGTATTTTTAGTAGAGAAGGGGGTTTCACTATGTTGGCCAGGCTGGTGTTGAACTCCTGACCTTGTGATCTGCCCTCCTCGGCCCCCCAAAGTGCTGGGATTACAGGCGTGAGCCACCACGCCCAGCCTGTAGATGGTTTTTAAACATTTGTTTTTATTTTTGAGACAGGGTCTTGCATTGTCACCCAGGCTGGAGTGCAGTAGTACGATCATGGCTCACTGCATCCTCAAACTCCTGGGCTCAATCTGTCCTGCCATCTCAACCTCCTGAGTAGCTGGGACTACAAGTGCATGCCACCATGCCTGACTAATTTTTCTACTTTTTGTAGGATGGAATTTCCCTATTTTGCCCAGGCTGGTCTTGAACTTCTGGACTCAAGTGATCTGCCCACCTCGGCCTCCCAAAATGCTAGGATTACAGGTGTGAGCCACTGCACCTGACCAGTTTTTTTATTATTAATTTTTTTCTTTCCAACTTTTAAGTTCAAGGGGTACGTATGCAGGTTTGTTACATGGGTAAATTGCATATTGCCATGTTGCAGGGGTTTGATATACAGATAATTTTGTCACCCAGGTAATCAGCATAATACCCGAATAGGTAGTTTTCAGTCCTTACCCTTCTCCCACTCCATAGATGGTTTTTGTTATATGTTTGGAGATCTCCAATTAGCTTTCCACCTGGACTTTGTGTGTGATTTGCTCATTGCTGTTTTCTTTGGCATATAATTATACTCAGTTGGACCAAATGCCTCGGTGTCTCAGATCAACATCCTCAATTAGAGGCAGATCCTTCATCAGCAGGTAATATTTTTCTATGCCTATTGAAAAGACCAAAGACTCTGCTCTTGTAAGTAAGTTTGACCTGTAATTTCCATGTACTTTTCTTTCTTATTTGTATTTTATTTTCCATATGAACATGTATTACTTGCTTTTTTTTTTTTTTTTTGATAACAGGGTCTCACTCTGTTGCCCAGGCTGGGGTACAGTGGCATGATCATGGCTCACTGCAGCCTTGACCTCCCTGGGCTCAGGTGATGCTCTTACCTTAGACTCCTGAGTAGCTGGAACTACAGGCTTTCTTGTAGAGACAGGGTTTTGCTATGTTTCCCAGGGTGGTCTTGAACTCCTAGGCTCAAGCAATCTGCCTGTCCCAGCCTCCTAAAGTGTTGGGATTAACAGGTGTGAGCCACTGTGCCCGTCTGCATTTTTAAAACAGAACAAAACAATGTCACTGGTGATGGTAACAGGACCAAGTTGATTTATATTGTGATTTGCCCTTTAAAAAACTCGTTACTGGACAGGTGAGGTGGCTCATGCCTGTAATCCCAGTACTTTGGGAGGCTGAGGCAGGAGAATCACTTGCATCCAGGAGTTTGAGACCAGCCTGGGCAACATAGCAAGACCCCATTCCTACTAAAAAATATTTAACAATTAGCTGTGCGTGTTGACGCATGCCAGTAGTCTCAGCTACTTGGGAGGCGAGGCAGGAGGATGGCTTGAGTCCGAGAGGTTGAGGGTGTAGTGAGCCATGTTCATGCCACTGCAGTCTAGCCTGGGTGACAGAGCCATCTCAAAAAGTTCATGGCTTATCATTAATCATCCATCTAACTAGACACATTGATTGTGCATTGATTCTACTCTAGGGAAAGTCCAAAAATATATTTTGGTTTACAGCCATTGTGGAAAGTAGGAATGGTAATGATATTAGAGTTTCAGACACAAGTATAGGTTGGTCAGATACTTCTCATCTCCTTCCCCTACCCTGCCACCCCCCACTGAATGTTATTGTCATCTGCCTCAGCTAACTCCTTTTTGCTGGGCTTCCATCGATCGTGGTTCTAGTAGTCCCTGCCCTTAGAGCAGAGCTGTGGCTGTGTTCCTTTCACTTAGGGCCTCAGGAAGTTGATTGTGCTTTGTGTGAGCCAGGCAGTGATGGGGGAAAGGACCAATTTGCTCTGCTATGCTATTGTTATAAACTGTTCTGTTCCTTATAAGTAGTGTATTCTGTAATTTAGTTTCTAAAAATGGGGTTTCTAAAAGTTGGGCTCTTTAGGCCAATAAGCTTAATTTTTATCCTATTTACCTGTGCTGTGTATTTCAGACTTTGAGTTTGTTTAAAGTTCGGGCTGTGTATAATTAGTAAATATTTGTTGGATACTTTCTCTGTGCATGTTTATGACACAAATCTGTATTGTAGATAAGAGGCTATGGAATCTAGATAGGTTTTAAAATGTCTGTTATACAGTGTTCTTATATAAACCCAAATAATCCATTAGGATTATTAGGTCTGATTTGGAATAAGCAGAATAAATTAAGTTCTTCCTTGAGTAGGGAAATAACTGCACTGTCTTGTTTTAACATTTATTTTCACGTTGTTATTATTACTGGTTTTTTTTGTTTTGTTTTTGAGATGGAGTCTCGTTCTGTTGCCCAGGCTGGAGTGCAGTGGTGCAATCTCAGCTCACTGCAATCTCTGCCTCCCAGGTTCAAGGGATTCTCCTGACTCAGTCTCCTGAGTAGCTGGGACTACAGGTGTCCACCACCACGCCTAGCTAATTTTTGTATTTTTAGTAGAGATGGGGTTTCACCATGTTGGCCAGGCTGGTCTCTAACTCCTGACCTCAAGTGATCTGCCCACTGCGGCCTCCCAAAGTGTTGGGATTACAGGTGTGAGCAACCACGCCCAGCCTTATTTTATTATTAGTTTTTTGAGACTGGATCTTGCTCTGTTGCCCAGGCTGGAGTGCAGTGGTGCGAACATGGCTCCCTGCAGCCTCGACCTCCTAGGATCAAGTGATATGCTCATTTCAGCCTTCTGAGTACCTGGGACTACAGGTGTGAACTACCATGCTTGGCTAATTTAAAAAAAAATTTTTTTTAGAGATGGGGTCTTGCTATGTTGCCCAGGCTGGTCTTGAACTCTTGGGCTCAAGCAATCCTTCTGCCTCAGCCTCCTAAAACGCTGGGATTATAGTCATGAGCCACCGTCTTTAGCATTTAAAGCAAGAGTCTTTGAGTTTGGGGGTATTTTATATATACCTTCTCTTTTTTTTTTGAGACAGGGTCTCATTCTGTTGCTTAGGCTGGAGTGCCATGGTGCTAATCAGGGCTCACTGCAGCCTCAATCTTGCCGAGCTCAGGTGATTCTTCCACCTCAGCCTCCTGAGTAGCTGGGACTGTATGCTTGTGCCACAATACCTGGCTAATTTTTGTATTTTTTGTAGAGACAGGGTTTGTCACTTTACCCAGGCTAATCTTGAACCTGTGGGGTCAAGTGGTCTGCCCGCCTCAGCCTCCCAAAGTGCTGGGATTACAGGCATGAACCACCGTGCCTGGCTCCTTTTTTTTTGAGATGGAGTCTCATTCTTTTACCCCGGCTGGAGTGCAGTGGCTCAATCTTGGCCCACTGTAACCTCCATCTCCCAGGTTCAAGAGATTCTCCTACCTCAGCCTCCCCAGTAGCTGGGATCACAGGCGCCCACCACCACACCCAGCTAATTTTTGTATTTTCAGTAGAGACAGGGTTTCACCATGTTGGCCAGGCTGGTCTCAAACTCCCGACCTCAGGTGATCCACCCGCCTCAGCCTCCCGTAATGCTGGGATTACAGGTATGAGCCACGATGCGTCGTCTCAAGTATAGTTTTTTAAAGAAAGAAGTCTCACTTTGTTGCCCAGACTGGAGTGCAGTGATGTGATCATAGCTCACTGTAGCATCAAACTCCTGGGCTCAAGAGATCCTCCCGTCTCAGTCTCCTAAGTAGTTGGGACTACAAGCATGTGCCACCACACCTGGCTAATTTTTGAAAATTTTTTTGTAGAGATGGGTCTCCCTATGTTGCCCAGGCTGGTGTCGAACTCCTGGCTTCAAGCAGTCCTTCTCTCTGGGACTCCCAAAGTTCTGAGGTGACATGCATGAGCCACTGTTCCCTACCCCAGGCTAGTTTATTTTGATTAACATGTTTGTCAGATTCTTCCACTTGATGTGTGTGGCAGTTAGTTCATTGATTTTCGTTGCTATGTAGTATCTTGTTAGATGAATATACTATTGTTTATTTATTTGATGTATTTCTTAATCTCATGACAGTGTAGATTAGATTATGTAGGGGAGAAATTGGAGGCACTTGAATTATAGCAGGAGTGATTTAGATTAAACATAAATTAAAATTTCTTGATGAAATTTGAACTGCCACAGAAAAGCTGTGAAATTTATTTTTCTAGGGCTCTTCAAAAATAAGCCCTATTTCCTTCATTTAAAATTTTATTTATTAATTTTTTTTTGTAGAGATGGGGTCTCACTATGCTGTCCAGGCAGGTCTCAGGTCTCAAACTCCTGGGCTTAAGGCCTCCTCCTGCCTCCGCCTCCCAAAGTGCTGAGATTACAAGTGTGAGCTACCATGCCTGGCCCCTTTGTTTTTTTTTTTTTAAATTGATATGTCATAGATGTACGTGTTTTGGGGATATGTGTCATATTTAGATAAATTCATATAATGTGTTAATGATCAATTCAGGGCAATTAGGATATCTGTCACCTCAAACATCTTTCATACTGGGAACACTGGAATTCTCTTCTGGCTATTTGGAAATCTACAATAGATTTTCATTAACTATAATCATCTTACTGAACTATCGAATACTAGATCTTACTCCATTTATCCAACTGTATTTTTGTACTCTTTAATCAACCTTTCTTAATCCTCCCTCTCCTGTTTCCTTTCGTATACTATATTAGGTGTAACTGCTCTGGATGAGGAAGGTTAGATAACCAGCTTTGCATTTCCTGTTTTGTTGCAGTCTTTTCTTTGATTACTGGGAAATGGAATAAAAATGTAAGCATATGGTTAAAATGTTGTGTTCACCTTTATAAAGTACATTAAAAATTCTTTTGTTATCTTTAGTAAAAATGAAATGTACTTTCTCAAGTGTGACGTCCAGAAATACTTATCCACTGGGTGTGTGAGAAAGGCCAGTAGAATCAAAGGAAAAAGAATCATGAAGTCTTTTTTTTTTTTGTGCTGATGAATCCTGCGGTGATAAAATATGTGGTAAAAATGTGACAGGAGGAAGTTTGTGCTAAGGTGTATGTGTGTAAACTATTTTTATCCTGTAAGTAGGGAGAAGCAATTCTTAGTCATTAGGAAATACAGGTTTCCAAAAAGAAGAGTGTTGTTTTCCTGCTGCTGCTTGGTTCTCTCTTTTGCCATAGTAAGTACTTCTTTAGAGCTGTAGAAGACAGGCCTGTGGATTGTGTTGGGCTGTCAATTTTCTCTTGCAACTGTTTGCTTTATTGATTTCTATAGCGTTTCATTGTAAATGATGTTGAGAAGAGGTTAGAGGGCAGGGAGGGAGATCTGCCTAGCAACCAAGAAGGGGCTGGCAGTTGGACAGTAGGAAGATAATTGCTTTTATATAATTAGAGTTGGGGCAAAGATGATTCGAAAGGCTAGATTACTTACATGAGCCAAATTAGTTATGAAGCAAATTTTAGAGACTTTGTCTGCAAAAGGATAGAGGAAATCTGCTTGCCAAGGAAAGGGGGGTAAATGATAGATATAAACCTGTATGTCTACCTCACTTCAGCCCTCCATTCCCACAATTACACCAGAGAGCATGTCACTCTTTGGAATGGTGCTCTCCTTTTGTAATCTTAATCTTTAGAATCTATCTTTTTTTTTTTTTTTTTTTTTGAGACAGAGTCTCACTTTGTACCTCAGGCTGGAGTGCGGTGGCGCTATCTCGGCTCACTGCAACCTCCACCTCCCCGGTTCAAGCAGTTCTCGTGCCTCAGCCTCCCGAGTAGTTGGGATTACAGGCACTCACCACCATGCCCAGCTAATTTTTTTATTTTTGGTAGAGATGAGGTTTCACCATGTTGCCCAGGCTGGTCTCAAACTCTTGAGCTAGGTGATCCTCCCGCCTCAGCCTCCCAAAGTGTTAGGATTACAGGCATGAGCCACTGTGCCTGGCCAGAATCTATCTGATTGTATTCTTCAGCCCATTTTTACAGCTTATACTCTTGCTATGCTTTAACCACTGTGATATAAGGTAGATGTTAAAAGCTTTGGTTTTAGACAGACATGGCTTGGTGAATATATCAGCTCCAACACTATGAGTTGTCTGCCTTTCCATATGTTACCTCATCTCATTAAACCTTAATTTCCACATCTTTAAAATTCATGTATTTGTTAGGGTAGTAGTACCAGTGATGGTGAAAATACCTCTAGCAAATATTGCTGACGTAATTGTTGTGAAAGTGATTAGTACTGTCCCAGGTGTAGAATGAGTACTTATTTTAATATAAAAACAGTATTAATATTCTTCATCCAGCTTTATGATATCTAGTCATCTAAGACAGGGAGCTGAAAGTCTTCCTAGACCTCTCTCTCTCTCTCTTTTTTTGAGACAGAATCTCACCTTTTTTGAGATGGTCTCACTCTGTTTCCCAGGCTGGAGTGTAGTGATTTGATCCCAGCTCACTGCAGCCTCAACTTCCAGGGCTCAGGTGATTCTCCTACCTTAGCCTCCTGAGTAGCTGGGACTACAGGTGTGTGCCACCACACCCAGCTAATTTTTTTTTTTTTTTTTTTTTTTTTGGCAGGGTCTCCCTCTGTCCTCCAGGCTGTAGTGCAGAGTGTGATCTCGGCTCACTGCAACCTCTGCCCCCTGGGTTCAAGCGATTCTCTTGCCTCAGCCTCCCAAGTAACTGGGACTACAGGTGTGCGCCACCACGCTCGGCTAATTTCTTGTATTTTTAGTAGAGATGGGGTTTTGCCGTGTTGGCCAGGCTAGTCTTGAACTCCTTTTTTTTTTGCGACCGAGTCTCGCTCTGTTACCCAGGCTGGAGTGCAGTGGCGTGATCTCGGCTCACTGCAAGCTCCGCCTCCCGGGTTCATGCCATTCTTCTGCCTCAGCCTCCGGAGTAGCTGGGACTACAGGCGCCCACCACCACGCCCAGCTAATTTTTTTTGTATTTTTAGTAGAGACGGGGTTTCACCGTGTTAGCCAGGATGGTCTCAATCTCCTGACCTCGTGATCTGCCCGCCTCAGCCTCCCAAAGTGCTGGGATTACAGGCGTGAGCCACCGCGCTCGGCCAGGTCTTGAACTCCTGACCTTAGGTGATGCACACGCCTCAACCTCCCAGTGTGCTGGGATTACAGGCATGAGCCACCCTGCCCCGCCATTTTTGTAGAGACAAGGTTTTGCCATGCGGCTGAGGCTTGCCTCAGACTCCTGGGACTCAAGCGATCTGTCTGCTTCAGCCTCCCAAAGTGCTGGGATTACAGGCGTGAGCCCCTGTGTCCAGCCTAGACTTCTCAGTTGAGGAAGAAAATACAAAGAGAGGGAGGAAAGTTGGGTTCAGTTGAGTTTGTGGGATCTGTGAGATGTTACATGTGAGATATATTGAATTGAATGTATCAGTCTTATTGCAGATGATCCTTGAAAATGGTAACCCAAATGTAGGTTTGTAGCTTAGTAGAGAAATCTGTTAGAGATAAATATTTGGAAGTTGCAGGTATTTGGTAATAAAGACATTAGCTTGAATTAAAATGCTTATGGAGGGTCAGAAAGGAGAAAAAAGGGCTGATGCTGCCGCCAAGGAACTCCAGTGTATAGGAATGGGCAGAAGAGGAGTTGATAGATGTGGTCAGAACTGCAGGAAAATGCAGAGTGTTGTGTTAGGGTCTGTAGCCTAGAGTAGAGCGAGTTTCAAGAAGGAATGATCAGATGATAGAGGTGAAGGAGACTTATTGGGGTTTAGGAAAAAATGAAGAGATCATTGGATTTGAAAACAAGAACAGTTTCATTTGGGTAATGTGAGGGCAGGCAGTGTATTATAGTAGTTGATGAGTATTTGGGCAGTAAAGAAGTGGAATGAACAAGTGTAGGCTACACTTTGGGAGCACTTTGGGAGGCCAAGGTGGGTGGATCACTTGAGGTCAGGAGTTCGAGACCAGTCTGGCCAACATGGTGAAACCCCGTCTCTACTAAAAATACAAAAAAAAAAAAAAAAAAAAAAATTAGCCAGGCATTGTGGTGCATGCCTATAATCCCACTTATTTGGGAGGCCAAGGCAGGAGAATTGCTTGAACCCAGAAAGCAGAGGTTGCGATGAGCTGAGATCACACCATTGCACTCCAGCGTGGGTGACAAAGTAAGACTGTCTCCAAAAAAAAAAAAGAGTAGTCTTAAAAAAAGAAGAAATTTGAGTATTTTGTAGCTTGAAGGGAAGGAATCTGTAAGAAGGGGAAAGTCAAGATGAGATGGGGAAGGGAGAGATGATAACTGATTTCTTTTGTAAAGTAGGATGCAAAATTATCAGCTGATAGTGAGGTGGTGCGGATGATTTAGAGAACTTGAGGAGAGTGCAAAGGGTTCATTCATTTATTCTTTCAACAACTATTGGGCCGGGTGTGGTGGCTCATGTCTATAATCCCAGCACTTTAGGAGGCTGAGGCGGGTAGATCACTTGAGATCAGGAGTTTGAGACCAGCCTGGCCAACATGACAAAACACCGTCTCTACTAAAAATACAAAAATTAGCTGGGCGTGGTGGCAGGCGCCTGTAATCCCAGCTACTCGGGACTCTGAGGCATGAGACTCGCTTGAACCCAGGAGGCAGAGATTGCAGTGAGCTGAAATCGTACCACTGCACTCCAGCCTGGGCGACAGAGCAAGACTTTGTCTCAAACAAACAAACCAACAAACAAAAACAAAAAAACCCCACAACTGTTGGGCTAGGCACTTGGGGAGGAATGGTGAGGAAAATACCCCTTTCCCTCTTGGAAGTTTATATAGACTAGGACTACGGAGGAGTTAGACATTAAACAAGGAAGAATCATACGAATTAATATAAAATTACGAGTAGGAAAAAATACAACTGATTTGTGCTATAAACGAGAGTACATGTTATTATGAGAACATGTGTTAAGGAAAGTTACCTACACAGATCAGAGAAGTCCTCCCTAATGAAGTGAAGATTGAACTGAGATCTAGAAGAAGAGGACACTATCGAGAGAAGGAGAAGAATATTCTAGGCAGAGGAAATAGTATGTGCAAAGGCCTTGCAGTGGGAGAAGGATCTGAGAGAAGGCAAGTATAGCCACTATTCCAAGAGAAAGGGAAAACGTGAATTAAGATGAAGCTGGGGCTCCTGACCTCAGGAGATCCACCCGCCTAGGCCTCCCAAAGTGCTAGGATTACAGGCATGAGCCGCAGCACAGCCTGGCCAACATGATGAAACCCCATCTCTATTAAAAAAAAAAAAAAAAAAAAATTAGCCGGGTGTGGTGGCGGGTGCCTATAATCCCAGCTACTCAGGATCCTGCTGAGACAGGAGAATCTCTTCAACCCAGGGGCGGAGGTTTCAGTGAGCCAAGAGTGCACCATCTCACTCCAGCCTGGGTGAAAGAGCGAAACTCCATCTCAGAAAAACAAAAAACAAAACTATAGAGCCTTGTAGGCAACATAAGGTGGAAAGTTAGCGGAAATAAGACCGAGGAAGGGGCAGAAGTATAGAAGTTTATAAACTGAAAGCACTGGGTTTCTACTTGGATTTGTTTGAATCCTTTTTCTACCAGTGAAAGCTTTTGGCAAGCCTCTTGACTACCAAGACACAATTTTAAAATGGAAGTGTTAACATTTGCCCCATGTACCTTCATAGAGTTGATGAGAATTACACTCTTAAGATCATGTGTTTGAAATTCTATTGTATGGTAACTTTTACTCTCAGTCCTTTTTATCTCTTGTTTGTAGAGACTTAACTGTTTTGAAACTTATAAACAAACAGGATGTGATCAGTTCCATAAACATTTACTGAGCACTTAACTATGGGTGAGGCATTGAACTAGTCACCCTGGGTATATAAAAATGAGGAAGAAGTGGGCCTTGCCCTCAAGAAATTGAGGGCAAAGAAGGGGTGACAGCCATGTGTACAGCTAAGCATGATGCAAGACACAAATGGATAATTTCTCAAACAGAAAAAATATAATGGATTGTAGAAATTCCAACTGAGGGACAGGGAAGAACTGTAGAAAAAGTCAAGTTTTCCATTATGGTGTCACTCATTAATTGGGATACGAAGCATAGAAAGAAAGAATAACAGCTTCTGGGGAGATGATTTGGGTGTTGGATATGTTGAATTTGAAGAGTTGGCAGTCCATGTGTTAAGGTTGGAAACGTGACTCAGGAGATCAGGGTTAGAGTAGATTTGGTCTGTTCTTTGTGGATCTGTTATGTGGAGGCACGGTGACAGGGTAAACATATACTCAGCATCATCATTATAATATACTCCATTTCATCCACTATAAGATGCCATAGATTGTAAGAGGCATCATTATTTTATGTATTATTTGAAAAATACTATTGCTGGGCACAGTGGCTCATGCCTGTAAACTCAGCACTATTGGGAGGCCAAGACAGGTAGATCACTTGAGTCCAGGGGTTCAAGACTAGTCTGGGCAACATGGCAAAACCCCATCTTTACAAAAATTAGGCATGGTGGCACATGCCTGTAGTCCCTAATACTTGGGAGGCTGAGGTGGGAGGATTGCTTAAACCCAGGAGGTGGAGGTTGCAGTGAGCTGAGATCCACCACTGCACTCCAGTCTGAAGGACAGAGCGAGACCCTGTTTTAAAACAAACAAACAAAAAAACACATACACACACACACAATTGATTGCTCTATGACATGTCATTGATTGTAAGATTCATTTCAATTTCAGAGTGGTTACATACGAGAAAATAGGCCAGTGGCTCACACATGTAATCCCAGCACTTCGGGAGGCCGAGGCGGGTGGATCACTTGAGGTTGGGAGTTTGAGACCAGCGTGGCCAACATGGTGAAACCCCGTCTCTACTAAAAATACTAAAATTAACTGGGTGTGGTGGTGCACGCCTGGATTCCCAACTACTCTGGAGGCTGAGGCAGAAGAATTGCTTGACCTTGGGAGGCAGAGGTTGCAGTGAGCTGAGATCACACCACTGCACTCCAGACTGGGTGACAGAGTGAGACAGCCTCAAAAAAAAAAAAAAAAAAGACAATGTCTCACCATCTTAGAATCAATGAAATACTGAAGCTAACAGTATGAAATACTGAAGCTAAGAGTAAAGAGTCTTTACTCTTTGCCAAGCTCTTTGCCGATAAGCAGGTAAGGATTAATGATTTAATTCTTGTAATAACCTTGTTATCCTCATTTTACAAATGAGGGCACTGGCCTACGGAAGTTTGTCCTTTTACATACTGAAAAGCTGAATTTACTTTTTTTGCTTTACTCTTAACTATACAATACAATACCAAATTAATTATACGGGGTAGTGCTTTGGAACATGAATAAAATCTTTTTTTTAATAAAAGTATTTAGGGAAAGATGGCTGTTATGCATTGTTGGCTGTGAATCAGAGTCTCACTATAGCTGTGGTTTCTGTTTGCTTAGGATATATTCGTGGACAGCATTATAGCAGGTGTTTCATAGACTGGAGAGTTCATTATGGCTCTAGTTTAATATTTTCATAAAAAATAAAGGGAGTTTAATAAAATCCCTTTTTTTCTTGGGAGGGAGTGTGGTATAATGGAAAATTTGGGATTCTAGAGAACTCTGTTTTGAATCTCACTAGGTAGTGATTAAAACTGTATCTATAAGTAAGTTTCTTAACTTTACTAAGAATCATCTTCTGGCCAGGTGCAGTGGCTCACGCCTGTAATCCCAGCACTTTGGAAGGCTGAGGCGTGTGCATAGCTTGAGACCAGCCTGGGCAATGTGACGAAACCCTATCTCTACAAAAAATATAAAAATTAGCTGGGTGTAGTGGTGCATGCCTGCAGTCCCAGCTTTTTGGAAGGCTGAGGTGGGAGGATCACTTGAGCCCGGGAGGTTGAGTCTGCAGTGAGCCATGATCACACCACTGTGCCCTAGCCCAGCCTGGGTGACAGAGAAAGACTCTGTTTCAAAAAAGAAAAAAAAATAGAGAGAGATCATACTTTAGTGGTTTTAGTTCTAGGTAAAGTTAAAGCATTAAGTTCAGTTAATTGGGTAACATCCTAATTTTTCTTTACACTTCACTATAGACTAAGAGTCAGTTGCCTAACGTAGGAATTAGGTAGATGGATGGCTAGAATGACCTTGTCCTGTCTGTGTATAATTAAACTTGGGTTATTTCTGATAAACAGTAACCATAGAAATCTGATTGTGTATTAATGTAAACTCTGTTCCAACTGAGGTTTATTTATTTAGAAAACATTTAAAAAGATACACTTGAACACTTGTACATGCTCAATTATAACCTTAACTGTGTTTACTTTATAATTAGTCATTGGTTTTGTTAGTTGAGGTTTGACGTAAGTACTTGTTTGTCTTTTGGTTTGAGAGAGACCTTATAGGGAGTAAATTTTATTGATTCTTGGAGAAATTAAGTTTTTTTTCAAGGACAGGGTAGCATATTTATGTATATTTCATCTGTATTCTTTTCAAGTTGTGATAAGTCGCTGTGAAGTAAAGTGGAAGCCTATTTGAGAAATGTTTGTGAATGAATGAAACTAAAGATATATGGCTGCTTTGCAAGTTTAGTTTTGCTTCTTATTCTATCCATACCACCATATTTAAATAAAATTTATTCTTTTTTTTTTTTACTTGGTTAATGTGAGCATAAATTGGAGCATTAGCTATTTCAGTCAGTGTGAATTTGGTATCAGTACTGCAGGGAGAGAGCTGTGGACTTCAAAAATTATGGGCTTTTGAATGTGTTTCAATTTCATACTGCACTGTTTAATGAAGTCAGACTTGGGGTACTTAGCCTTTCTGAGTTTTAATCTGTAAATTGTAAATTACATACTCTGCAACAGTGTTTTTTAAAATTGTAGCAGTGTTTGTTTTTGTTTTTGCTTTTGTTCATTAGTTCTGAAATCAATTAAGTGGGTGACCAGTGTTAGGGGAAAAAGATACAGAGTTTTGGCCAGGCAGAGTGGTTTACGCCTGTAATCCCAGCACTTTGGGAAGCCAAGGTGGGATTGCTTGAACCCAGGAGTTCCAGACCAGCCTGGTAAACACAGTGAGACCCTGTCTTTAAAAAAAAAAAAAAAAAAGCTGGATCTGTTTTGGCAGGTACCTGTAGTCCCAGCTACTCAGGAGGCTGAGATGGGAGGATCACTTGAGCCTGGGAAGTGAAGGCTACACTGAGGCTTGATCACACCACTGCACTCCAGCCTGGGCAACAGAATGAGACGCTGTCTCGAAAAAACAAACAAACAAACAAAAACAAAAAAATGGCATTTCTTTCCATATTAGTGTCCTGAGTTTTTCTCTTTTACTTTCATTCAAAAAATTTTCTCTAGTGCCTTGATAGGGACCCTTATTTTTCTTATTTCACAGATGTAACTAATCTTAAAATCCTTTATCTTTGTTTTTCTATGTTTCATGATTGTAAGCAAGTCTCTTAGAGCAAGTTGTTGGATTCTGTTTTTAAAAAAAATTCAGTTAATGTCTTTTGGTATTGCTGTGTCTCAGTGATCTAGAAGCTGTGTTTTACTGACATATAGTAACTTAGATGTGACCTGAAATTTATTTTATCTGTTTCTCATGTTTCTCACCTATAAAATGGAGATAATATTAGTACCTATAAGGTACTAATTATAAGTGTGAGCCACCATGCCTGGCCTGGACAAGTTTTTATATCAATGAAGATCGATCCGGCCAGGTGCGGTGGCTTATGCCTGTAATACCGGCACTTTGGGAGGCGGAGGTGGGTGGACCACTTGAGGTGAGGAGTTCGAGACCAGCCTGGCCAACATGGTGAAACCCTGTCTTTACTAAAAATATAAAGATTAGCCTGGCATGGTGGTGCGGGCCTGTAGTTCCAGCTACTTGGGAGGCTGAGGCAGGAGAATTGCTTGAACCCGGGAGGTGGAGGTTGCAGTGAGGCCAGATCAGCCACCACACTTCAGCGTGGGTGACAGAGACGCTGTCTCAAAAAAACAAATAAATAAATACATAAAAAATAAATAAAAATTAAGATAGATCTGCCCACCAAACTATCCTTGAAAAACCCTAAATTCTGAGTCTTTGGAGAGATTGATTTGAGTAATAACTCCATCTCCTGTGTGGATTTGAGTAATAACTCCATCTCCTGTGTGGATGGCTGGACCTGCATCAGTTAAACTCTTTCTTTATTGCAGTGCCGTGGTCTTGGTGAACTGGTTTTGTTTGTGCAGTGTGCGGGAAGAAGCTGTGGAGTGATTATAGGATTACCAGCCCTACTGGACTTTATTTTTGAATACTACTTCTTTTCCATTTGTTCCTATATCATCTTCAGTAACTCCAATATCTGTGTGTTAGAGCTCTTTATATCTTCCTACTTCCCCCCTTTAAAAATTATAAAACCATCAGTTTTCTTGAAAGTTGACTCGTCTATTGCTGCTTCTAGTGCATTTTTATACTTTTTTCATGTTTAACTTAATATTCTTTCTCATTGAGCTCCCTTTTGATTTTTATCTGCCTCTCAGCAGTCTTCCTCAGTCTTCTGCTTTTCATCTTTTGCTTCTGTGACCCCCCCCTTTTTAAAATTTAGAAGCTGTGAAACCAATGCTGATTAAAATTTATTTTTTTAACACAAAATTTTAAAAATGTTTCTTTACCTTTGAGTCCTATGTTCTTACGTTGTTTTATAATCTTTTCTTGGTCTTCAAAACAATAAAATATTTTTTCCTCCCATGAATAATGAGATATTCATTCATATGGGGGTTCCCTTCCTCCCACCTCAAACATATTGAGTATTCTTAGATGATCTCACTTTGTTTCCTATTAGAAGCCTCCTCTTAGATTTTATTTATTTACTTTTCCTAAGGTACTTTTGTTATAGCAAGAAGGCTCCTCTTGGATTTTAACAAAAAGGGCTCAGATTGCCAGTGAAGTGCCTCAGGACAGGGAGGAGGAAGTCCTGGCTACAAATCACCCTTTTAGAGAAACTTCTCTTTGTGGAGGATATTATTTGTAGTTGGCTAAGATGCTATGTCAAGTTAAGATCTGGTGTGGCCACATTGTTGCCTTGCACTAGAATAGTCCTGCTTCCTCCTAGAGTATATGTCAGCTCTGTGTAGCTTCCTTTGGTACACTAGAAAATGGTCTGCCACTAGTACAACCAACTACTATGTCCTATGTCTTGCAGGACAGTTCTCAAATTCTGCCAAGTTGTTCTCTGGGTGCTGCACCTCATTGCATCCAAAGAGAATCCCCCTGATTTATTTAGCAAGAATGTTCTTCCAACTCCGAGCTTCACTTTGGGCTCTTGCTACAGCTTTTCTCAAATCCCGCTAGTTTGCAGCTGTTAAAAGAACTCTCTATAATCCGAAAATAAAATTCTAGGCTGGGCATGCTGGCTCATGCCTGTAATCCCAGCACTTTGGGAGGCTGAGGTGGGCGGATCACTTGAGGTCAGGAGTTCGAGACCAGCCTGGCCTAACATGATGAAACCCCATCTCTATTAAAATACAAAAAAAAAAAAAAAAAAAAAAAAAAAAAATGGTGGCACGTGCCTGTATTCCCAGATACTTGGGGGGCTGAGGAGGGAGGTTTGCTTGAGCTCTAGATGTAGAGGTTGCAGTGAGCCGAGATCATGCCACTGTAGTCCAGCCTGGGTGACAGAGCGAGACTCTACCTCAAAAAAAGAAAAAAACAAAAACAAAAACAATACAATAAAATAAAACTCTAAGTCCTCCAGCTGGCCGAATGACCTCCCCGCTTGGCCAAGGGAAACCTAAAGAAACCTGAAAAACTACTTCAGGGCATAAGGAGAAGGGGCATCTGATATGCCTCATCATACAGTGTTCCCTTTGGAGTTTAGACACAACTGACCAGCATTAACATTAAAACAGATCTTAAGACTGACAAAACATGACCCTTCGTAGCACCCTACTAGGTGTAGACCCTACTAGATCTGACATCTCTTAAGGTCTGATAAGAGACATTCACCACCTATTCTTTCTGAAGCCTGCTGCCTGGAGGTTTCATCTACATGATGAAAATCTTGGCTTTCACAGCTCCCTTATCTAAACTCAAGCATTTTCTTTATGCTGAGTTCAACTCTTCAGGCAGAGCTTAACTTCCAACCTTTTGGCAACCAGGAAATCTTTCAATCCACTTATGACCTGGAAGGTCCTCCCACCCGCTGTCCCACTTTGAGATGTTGAAGAATCTGTGTTGTCTGGGGTAAATACCTGGGGTTTGTCATCTTGCACCAGGAAAATTTAGGACACAGATACACATGAGGAGTTTAGGAGCAGAATTTAATAGGCAAAAGAAAGAGAAACAAAGAGAAAGGAAAACAGTTCTCTCTCTAGTGAGAGAGGGGACTTCCAAGAGGAAAAAGCCGACTGGTGGCAGATGTGTCAGATTTTATAGTCAGTCTTGAGAAGGCGGTGTCTGATTTACATAGGGCTCACAGATTGGTTCAATCAAGTATGATGTTTACATAGCACATGCGGAAGGCTGGCCACCCCACCCTAATCTTATTATGCAAATGAACTTTCCCCTTGGCTGGTGCCATCTTGTCTGCTCCTTACTGTACATGTGGCTGGCAGAGAAAGGAACACCACGCCCGGCCACGAGATGCTTCCTTACATAAAAATTTCTTCCCTTTATAACCTTCTTTGTATAGCCAGGGTGTGACATATTACCAAACCCAATAAGAAGTTCTTGCAGACTCCGTGATAGTAAAACTATCATGCTTCCTTTTTGTTGGGAACTATTATCTCTGCTATTAGGATAATAATGAAGCAAAATACTACAGCAAAGGAAATGCTCTGTCCGATATTCCAGTTAGAAGGTGCTACCATCTATAGGTCTTACTGCAAATAGTAGAGTGAGTATAGCAATTCCTGCAAGTGTGGTGTAGTAGGTAATTTCCATGTAAAATTTTACTTGCCAAGATATAGAATTTCCCTTTGGGGATCTATGAAGTTTCTTGGTTTTATTTTCCCAAACAGAAACATCTGGGTTATGGGCACCCTGTTCACTTTCATTACCTGGCAGATGTTGCAGGATAATTGCCCAGAACTAGCATATTGATCCAGCTTTTTACATTACCCATTCCTTTTTGTTTCTTCCAGGCTTCAGGAGATCACCACTTGATTCACAGGAATAAGCGGGATTAGTCTAAAATGTAGTCAAAAAAACTTAAAAACAATCATTGAGACTAGAATTTAGTGACACATGGATGATAAGCTTTGGAGCATAATTTTTCTCTCTCCAGTCTTTATTTTAGGTAAAAACAAATTATGATAGGACTGTGTTGTTTGTATAATAAACTTTAGTCTTATACTTGGCCTGATTATTTGCATAAGGTGCAGAAAGAATAATTTCTACATAGGCCTTTTGAATTGGCTTTGATGGAACTCTGTTCCACAAGGAATTTTAGATAAAACCTCTTAGAGCTGAACCCAGCCATGGGTTTATATCCTCAAATACCTGTGAGTTGGGTGATCCCCTCCTCTTAAGGTCCCAAGATAAACTTGGAGCTCCTGGATCTGTTAGAAAGTGACATTCTTTACTGACTGCAGGTCAGGAACCCTGGACGGGGACTGTGTAGGTAAGGGTATGAGGCCAGTTCTTCTCATGGGGCTTTTATTGGCTCTGCAAGTCTAGATTGACTCCTTAAATAGTTTCCAAATTCTAGAGGAACTAGGCGGAGAGAAACAAACATGCTCCAAATTTTGTTCCCAAGAGTATACCTTACTCAATTATTAAAGGCCATAAGTAGTTCAAAATAAGTTTCATTGACTCTGAAAAACAAAACAAGGATCAGCAATATTCCAAGCAAAAGTCAGAAAGTTTGCTTTAGCTTTGTGAGTGCAGTCCATTTAGTTAACTCTTATTTTGCTTGATATACGTGAGCATTTTAGTTCTTCATAGTCCTGTACTTTTTTTTCTTTATTCCGTGTTACAATCTTTAAAGCTATTAAAAAACCCACATTTGAGAACACCTGTTAAAGTCCTATAGCTTGATTATAAACCATCTTTTGAGAAAGAACAAAGCAAGACAACAATTGTCTGCGAATGACAAAATTTCCAAGGTAGTTATAGTTAAAAACATGGCTGAAAAATAAGTTTAGTTATCTCTGTGATTTACAATAACTTTAACCTTAATTATAATTGATAGCATATACTTAGACATTAGAATTTTAGAAGTCACATGCAATTTTGGAACATTTATTAGTATTCACCAAAATATAACTTAAAGAAGATCAGACATCATTTTGGCAATCTTATGTGACTAAACATGCCAAATAATCCCGTGTACCTCTTCTTTGGATTTTTCAGGGGCCTCTGAACCATCCAGAAAGCCAGGCATCAGGAAAGAGAATTCTGAAACTTGAAGTTTGATTTTGGGACACGTGTTAAATGTCAGAGGTTTAAAATACTTGATGTTATGAAATAGAATTTCAGATTGCCATAAATTACTTATTTTGCCAAAATGACTCAAAAGGCAAAAACCTTCTATTAGCCTTTACTATTACATGAAAATCCTATTCCAAGCCAAAATTTACCCTTGCATTAGTTTATTAATGTTAGCCCCAATTTGTTTAAATGAAACCTTATAGATGATTCCATCTAATTTTAACCAATTTGACCATGAGGTGCAATCTTTACAAACCTTTTATAACCCCTTTTACTAAAGGGCAGATTAGCATCTTAAGACAACCTTGCTATGCTTTTATTTCAATACTCAATTTATGAAAAGACCATATAATGCCCTTCTGGATTTAATGTTTACACATTGTTTGCAAGATTAATTTTTACAATCTTTCTGTAACTTGCTTAAACCTCTGGCTTTATCTTATCAAATTTAAGATAATCCCTCATCCCTGGGCAAAATTTACATTTCCATGCATTCTTATAATCTTTTACTAAAAAACGCATTTTACTGTTTTTATATGCTTTGCATGTAAAACTGTTTAGTGACCTCAAATACATGTGGCACTGTTAACTCTTAGCAACTTTTACTTTTGGTGAAAAACCTATTTAGTAAGTGATTTTAATTATGTACCAGGTGTGGAGCCTAGGACCCAGACAGAAGTGCAGATAATCACTCTTCAGCATCTAACTTTCACGTGTCCCAGGCCTTACCTATCTGTAAAGCAGGCAATTTGGACCATTTAGCAAACCTAGTATCTAAGTTGTATGATTTAGACCACCTATTTGCATTTTGACGACACTTGCATTTTACCAATACTCCTTCAGACTATTTTTATTTCTTAAAGATTACAATCATGTGAACTAAAAAATATTTAAGTGCTTATTTTTCTTTAACCCAATCAATTAGAGCTTTTTTAATAGACATTACACACAACACATATATAGCAACACAAATAGAAGATTCAGCACTTGTAACATTTTTCATTTGCCAGTTTCTTTTTTTCTGTTTTTTGAGACAGAGTTTCACTCTTGTTGTCCAGGCTGGAGTGCAAAGGCGTGATCTCGGCTCACTGCAACCTCCGCCTCCCCAGTTCAAGCGATTCTCCTGCCTCAGCCTCCTGAGTAGCTGGGATTACAGGCATGCACCACCACACCCGGCTAATTTTTTATATTTTAGTAGAGACGGGGTTTTTCCATGTTGGTCAGGATGGTCTCAAACTCCCAGCCTTAGGTGATCCGCCCACCTCGGCCTCCCAAAGTGCTGAGATTACAGGCGTGAGCCACCACGCCCGACCTGCCAGTTTCGTAATTGGATTACTGGTTTCAGGATGGAGCCCTTGGAGGAACAGGGCCAGGATAGCATGCCTTTTAGGGCCTAAGAAGTAGGCACAGCTGAAGGCAAAGAAAGATCCACAAAATTAACGGTGCCATTTTATACTGGATCTTGGATCCCCCCAAGGTGGGAGATACTGTGGAAGAAGACAGTGCAGTGCTTCTACTGTGCGTTTCATTTCAAGGCAAGCCAAAGCCAATTGGCTTATTTTGTAATCGGCCCATCCCTCATGGGAGTCTCATCTCTCAGTATGGGGTGGGGATGTTTCCATATCTTATAGGTGGCCAAGAGCATGCTTCTCTGACTCAAATGTGCAAAGAGTTAAGTATCCCTTCATAACTACTATTAGCCATTCCTTAAAGTATATTTCCTACCTAGTTATTACGCACCAAAGCTCTCTCATAATGTGAAGTAATTTGATATCCCCAAAACTCAAAACTATCAGATAACACAATGCAAAACAGAACTGAGCCTTTGATTTTGAGAGGGAACGATCTGCTTTTAATTCCTGGGGTTTCATGGGGAAAACAGTTTTTTTTTTTCTTCCCCCGCCCCGCAGCCAAAACAGGGTCTGTAGTGCCTCCTCTGTTTTTCCCAAGGAGTCCCAGGCTACCAGAAGTTATCTTAGGGCCTGTCATATGTGCATTAAGAGTGGCAAGACAAAAAATGGAGAAAAATAATTCAGTCGACTAAAAAGAAAAAAGCCTTTTTCCAGAAAAACATGATCCAAGAAGAGAAAAACATAATAGCCTTTTAAGTATATCTATAACTGGGATATCCACTTTTAATTAAGCTGAGCACTCTTTAAGAAAATCCTTTTAGATCCCTTGTTACTAAACTTTAGCCACACCAAGCAGTTAAGATTTCAGCTTTTGAATGTTACAAAAAGTAACCTCACAGGTGAGACCAACAAGCCTTAATTAGGTTATGACTTAACCACTAGTGTGCAAGGTATTTTCTTTTTTCTTTTTTTTTGAGACAGAATCTCGCTCTGTCGCCCGGGCTGGAGTGCAGTGGTGCCATCTCAGCTCACTGCAACTCCCGTCTCCCGGGTTCCAGTGATTCTCCTGCCTCAGCCTCCCAAACACCTGGGATTACAGGTGCCAGCCACCACACCCAGCTAATTTTTGTAGTTTTAGTAGAGATGGGGTTTCACCATGTTGGTCAGGCTGGTCTCAAACTCCTAACCTCAGGTGATCGCCGCCTCCCAAAGTGCGGGGATTACAAGCGTGAGCCACCGTGCCCTGCCAGGTATCAGGTATTTTCAAAGGGGTGATAAACCAACTTTTGAAACTCTCATTGCAAAATTGTGACCTAGACAGTTAAAGAGATCAGACCCAACCAACTCCATTTTGTTTTTAGCCCCTAAGCTGTCCTTGCTCATCCCTGGGCATAGGCTGAACCAACTTTGGGAGGTGTCTGGTTTACAGTTTATAGTCCAAAACAAAGGTGGTAACAGCCCCTTCCTAAGATATACTTCCCTCTTGCCTGGGGACCAGACCAAGAAACTAGCCACAAAATGAGAAACCATGGCTTAGGAGTCACGCAGCTGGAGGCTACAAGATTTTATCCTCCCTTAACTGCTCAAGATCAGTATTTAAGATATTTTGTAAACTCTGCCCTTGATGGATCAGCTGGCTCTGCCGAGATTGATAAGCTGGCTTATCTGATTTTGTGGCCCTCCCCCAGGAACTAACTTAGCACAAGACAGCCACCATTGTAAAATGGCAGTGACTGAAACAAAGTATTGCCACGTGGTTACACGTCATGTTTCCAAGTACATGAAACAAGATGGAGGCCTGTAGCCAAGTTTGTTACTGACCATTTTGTTGGACTGGCTTGAACAGCAGCAGGCTTATAGGGTCCTGGGTCTGCATCTTAACCTAAGGTACCCTTTCTTTCCACAGGACCATACAGAAAGATACACGAAGCACAACAGATTGGCTACAGTTTAAGACCAACCTCACAAATCCCTTTTCATTAATTAAAACTTAACCACAAATATAAACAATAATCCTTAACCCTTTTGCCAGTTTGGACAGGGAGAGAGAAGCCAAAAACCTGACTCGTAAGAAAATTTTTCCCTTTTGCCCACATGTCAGGCTTCTAGTTCCTTTCCCCCAGCTCAGCTCTAAGCCAAGCATTTTTAAGGTTTGGAAAATTAACTTTTCCCAGGTTGGAAGAACATTATAAAAGCATATAGGAGCCATTTTAAGCTGTAAAAGAAGGAAAAATACCATAGAAAAGTCTGGGGGTTCCAATTAGAGTTGTTAAGAGGTACTCCTTCCCTTCCTATTGACAATGGTGTTTCCTCTATTTCTTGATCTTCTCTATTTTCTCTTTTCCCTTTTTGCTTATTATAGGAGACATATTGTACATCTCCAAAATTCTCTGCCTTCTGCAGAACTGCCTGTTTTTCAACTGTAGTTGGGGTTTGGCTTAGAAGCAGCATAACATCCCTTCATGAGAGGTCAAACACCTGAGTTAAATTTCAGAAAGCTTCTATATACCTATCAGGGTGGTTGGAGAATTGGCCTAAGTCTCCCTTTATTTGCCTCAGGTACTGTAATGAGAAGGGAACTTGAGGGGCCCCTGAATAAGGGGGATCCTTAGATTGTTCCCCTGGAAGTTACTTCTCTGACTTTGGTGAATCATTTGCTACAGGCCTGCCTGATATGACTACTAAAAGAGCTGGGTTGATTTTGTAACACCTGCAAACGTCTAGTAAGGCCATGCCCTTGTGCAAAAGAAAATGAGTTGATTTTTCTTTAAATTATTAGAATCAAAGGAGTCCTTGTGCTTCAGAATGTATTCCGGAGGGGTGCAGGCTGAAGATGATCTGTTACCCATCTAGAAAGAGAAGTGATAAAAAGCCATCTCTTTTTTCACCTTCCTTTTGGTGTGACCCAGGGTGGAGAGGAAAACAGTGGGGACGTCCCTCCTGCTGTTTTCCCTCTGTGGTTTCTGGGTCCTGGCACCTTGTTTAATGTGCCACCCATGGTTGCAGGCGTGACCCCCAGCCATGGAACCAGAGGAACTAAGTGATTGGGATTAGTCACGCTCATTCATGCAACTCAAGTCCTCTGCCTGTGATTTCCTTTGACTTCCTAGACTTGTGTGACCTGCCTGGCTCCCTGAAAAATGGATCTTGGGAGAGACTATGTGACAGGTGCATTTGGGCAACTGTTGCACTTCCCTCCTTAATGGAGGAAGTGTGCTGGTTTGAGCTCTATATCCTGCTATTACAGTCCATGCTAAAGTGTTTACCCTTAGAGAATGGTTCTGGTTAACTTCTGAACTTAAAATCCCCTTACTAATTAAGTACCATTCTGATTGGAGGCAGAATAGGTGCCTTAAAAGATCATAGGGGCTGAGTGTGGTGGCTCTTGCCTGTAATCCCAACACTTTGGTAGGCCGAGACAGGTGGATCATGAGGTCAGGAGTTCGAGACCAGCCTGACCAACATGGTGAAACCCTGTCTCTACTAAAAATATAAAAATTAGCTGGGCGTGGTGGCATGTAATCCACCTGTGCCTGTAATCCCGGCTACTCAGGAGGCTGAGGCAGGAGAATCGCTTGAACCCAGGAGGTGGAGGTTGCATTGAGCCGAGACCGCACAATTGCACTCCAGCCTGGGTGACAGAGCAAGACTCCGTCTCAAAAAAAAAAAAAAAAAAGATTGTAGGGACTAAATGGCTGTTTTCCTGTTGATGGGGTAGCATCAGGAATAAAATTTGGTTTTGGAGGATGTTTTATTCCTAGTTGTTGAAGCCAGAATTTTCCCATTTACAGAAGCAGCATGAAGCCTGGTGTAGTAGAGAGGCTCAAAAAGGGAAGAGAATTGGGAAGCTAGGCTGTTTTTGGTAAAGGACTGACAATGTGCCTCATGAAGAGGATCCCTATTCCACTAGATGGTGCTGTTGACCTTGAAATGCCATGTGCTTTCCAGACCAAAGGCAGAGTGACCTTGATACGACATGTGCTCTCCAGTCCTAGGTCAGAGGGAGACCTGGAAATGCCACGTGCTCTCCAGACCAAGGGCAGAGTGACCTGGAAGTTCCATTTGCTCTCCAGACCAAGGGCAGGGAGAGACCTGCAAATGCCATATGCTCTTCAGACCAAGGGCAGAGAGTGATGCTGTCGGGGGGAGCCCACTGTTTCTAGAAAATCTCAAAGATGCCTTCCCTTGAGCTATATCCCCTACAACATTTCCTGATCTTGCCAAACAAGATAACTGAACTGTAAAACTTCGCTCACATAGCATACACAGAGAGAATAGGAGATATGACAGTCGCAGACAGGAAAGGAGGAAATTATGATAGAAAAGTTGGAGATCCTGTTGCCAACACCCCATCAGGTGGTCGGAGACTGGGATCAGCCCAGAAGTCTTTGGATAACACCTGAAGGTAGCCCCAGCCAGAAATCCTCAGTTGCTCTAGAACCTCTTACAGCCCCTCACAATGGCTAAGTCCTCCATGAAAGGAAGCTGGTTCAAACATGGCCAACATGCCCAGCAACCCATGGGTGCTGGGGGATTCTCCATTTTCTTCCCAGTAAATCTCACATCTCAGTCTTTAAGAATGGCAGCCACGCTAACTGTGTTTTTAACTGGCTGACAGATGCCCATTATTGATTTGATTTAGTTCTAAAGAGGAGGCCAACAGCCCCCAAATGAAAGGACAGAGTTGGAGTCCACTCCTCTACTCACCGTTTTGATGAGTGTTGTACCTTGGTATCCTGAGTGAGCCCCCTGACATGAATTGGCTACGTTGTCTGGGGTAAATACCCAGCGTCTGTCATCTCGTGCCAGAAAAATTTAGGACACGGACACATACGAGGAGTTTAGGAATGGAGGTTTAATAGGCAAGAGAAAGAGAAACAAAAAGAAAGGAAAACAGCTCTCTCTCTAGTGTGAGAGAGGGGACTTCTGAGAGCAAAAGGTGGGCAGGTGGTGGATGCGCCGGATTTTGTAGTCTTAAGGAGGCAGTGTCTGATTTACATAGGGCTCACAAATTGGTTCAATCAGGTGTGACCTTTACATAGTACTTGGGGAAGGCTGGCCACCCCACCCTAATCTTTTTATGCAAATGGAACTTTCCCCTTGGCTGATGCCATCTTGTCTGCTCCTTACTGTACACATGGCTAGCAAAGAAGGGAAGATGGAGCCACTATTTTGAACATGATTGGCACACCTGCCAGCATGTATGTCTGCAGCTTGATTTTACAGGCTGCTCTTTGTTAGAAAATGATTTGGGGCTGCTTCTTATTAAAAGGAAAACCTTACCAAGGACTTCTGTACCCTTACTATCTGCCTAAGTAAGTTCTTCTTAACTCCTGTATCAATGTGCCCCCTTTCCAGGCCAAACCAATGCATACTTAACGTGTTATCAGTTTTTGTCTTTGCCTTAAAATGTATAAAACCAATCTGTAACCCAAAAACCTTGGGCACATGTTCTCAGGACCTCCTGAGGCTGTGTCACAGGCCATGGTCCTTAACCTTGGCAAAAGTAACCTCTAAATTGATTGAGATCTGTCTCAGATACTTTTTGTTTACATCCTCATAGTTATTTTGTTAAATCTTGTCCCTGATTTTAGCCTTTTTTATCTTATTTCTGATTTTAGCCTTTTCCTTCCAAGAAAAGGTGTTCATAAGGTCTCAAGTACCCTTTTTCATAATTCTCAGAGGGCCATACTGGCCCTGAAAAATACTTTTTAAAGTTAGTCCTGAGGATTCCGTTTTAAAAAGCTAGATTGGTCTGCACAGACAGAATATTCAGCTTTGTTAGAGTTGTTTTTTTTCTTCCCCCTCCTTCACGAACATATTGCTAGCCAGTCAGAACAGCTGAGTCAACTGTGGTCAGTTGGTTGAGAGATGTCATGGTCCATCTTTATGTCCAAATATTTGACAAATGTAAAAATATAGCTGAATATGCAAATTAATTATTGTAACCATGCTAATACGCATACACATATACATGCGTACATATATATACAGGGCAGTGGGATGTTATTCCTATCTTTTGTTTTTTTTCATTTCTATCTTTTAAAATGTGAAGTTTTAAATAAGAAATGGTGGTTGTTGTATTTGGGAGGTGATACACCTTTTTACTTCTAGATTCTGAAATAGATGGGTTAAAAACAAGGGAACTAGTGCCACAATGCTTTGGAAATTGTTCCATGCATAGAACTGGCTAGAACAAGGCAAGTTAGCCATTCCCTGTGCCTGGGGAACCAGGTCGCTGGCTGCAGAGTCAGTGTGAATAGAATTATTTCCCATAATCCCTTGTAGCTTTGGTTCTATATCAAGGTCAGAGAGACTCAAGAGCTGAAGTTACACATTTTTTTGAGGGTTAGGTACAGTTCTTATATATTCTCCTATTTCTACCTTTACTTGTAAGGATCTTGGGGAGGATGCTCTGCCCAGCCATTTTCTCTTTAGCCCTGACTTCCAGGGTTTTCATATTGGCTGGAGTTTTATAAGAACCTCAGTGTTTTTGTAATGAATATTTCTTTTCCACACATCTTTTCCATTTTTACATATTATAGTAGTAATATGGATGAGGCAGGAATTGTGTGCTGAAGTACCTCCCAACTTTGACTCTGAAAATACTACTTTTTAAAAATCTGTTTATTTATTTATTTTCTTTTTTTTGAGGCATGGTCTTGCTCTGTTGCTCAGGCTAGAGTGCAGTAGCACGATCATGGCTGACTGCATCCTTGACCTCCTAGGCTCAAGCAATCCTCCCACCTCAGCCTCCAGAGAAGCTGAGACTGCAGGCATGTGCCACCATGCCCAGCTAATTTTTAATTTTTTTGTAGAGACAGGATCTCCCTATGTTGCCCAGGCTGGTCTTGAGCTCCTGTGCTCAAGCATTCCTCCTGCCTCAATCTCCCAAAACGTTGGGATGACAGGCTTGAGCTACTGAACCTGGCCTAAATATTTATTTTAAATTAGCTTCATAATTAGATGAATAACAAGTTTATTCAATCTGGTATTTTTTAACAGTCTTGAGGAAGTAGTTGATATTGATTGAGCAATATAGTGCTTTCTTATTTAAATATTTAATGTTTTTCTTTTTTCTTTTTTTTGAGACAGAGTCTCGCTCTCTCACCCAGGCTGGGGGGCAGTGGTATGATCTCGGCTTAGTACAGCCTCCGCCTTCCAGGTTCAAGCGATCCTCCCACCTCAGTCTCCTGAGTAGCTGGAACTACAGGTGTGTGCCCCCACACTCGGCTAGCTTTTGTATTTTTAGTAGAGGTGGGGTTTCGCCATGTTGGCCAGGCTGGTCTTGAACTCCTGGCCTCAAGTGATCTGCCTGCCTCAGCCTCCCAAAGTGTTGGGATTACAGGCCAGAGCCACTACACCCAGCCATTTTTCAAAACACCTGTTTGTTTTAATATGTGATATGTTTTCAAAACACTTGCTTATTTTAATATGTGATACGGTTTGGATTTGTGTCCCCACTCAAATCTCATGTCGAATTGTATTGTAATCCCTAATGTTGGAGGAGGGGCCTGGTGGGAGGTGATAGACCATGGGGGCGGACTTCCCCCTTGCTGTTCTTGTGACAGTGAGTGAGTTCTCATGAGATCTTGTTGTTTAAATGTGTAGTACCTCTCCCACCTTCTCTCCCTCCTGCTCCAACCGGGTAAGATGTGCCTGCTTCCCCTTCACCTTCCGCCATGATCATGTTTCCTGAGGCATCCCCTGCCATGCTTCCTGTACAGCCTGTGGAACTGTGAACCAATGAAACCTCTTTTTTAAATAAATTACCCAGTCTCAGGTAGTTCTTTATAGCAATGTGAGAACAGACTAATACAATATGTGAACCGTTAGAAGATGTATAAGGATTTAAAAACTTTAAAAAACATATCTACACATCTGTTTCAATCTTATCAATTAAGGTAATAATGTTAACACCCCACTTGGTGTGTATCTTTCCATACTTAGGTTCCTGTTCATAACATATGTTCAAGCATATTGATAGGATTCGGATCTATGTCTCTACCAAATCTCACGTCGAATTGTAATCCCCAGTTTTGGAGGTGGAGCCTGGTGGTAGGTGATGGATCATGGGAGTGGAGTTCTCATGAATAGGTCAACACCATCTGCTTGGTGCTTTTCTCCTGTGAGTGAGTAAGTTCTCTTGAGATGTGATTTTTTCAAGGTGTGTGGTATCTTCTCCCTCTCTCTGTTCCTCTTGCTCTGGCCATGTAGTATGTGCCTGCTTCTCCTTGGCCTTCTGCCATGATCATAAGTTTCCTGAAGCAGATGCTGTCATGCTTCCTGTATAGCCTACAGAACTGTGGGCTAATTAAATATTAAATCTCTTTTCTTTATACAGTATGTAGTCTCAGGTATTTCTTTATAGCAGTACGAGAACAGACTAATACAGAAAATTGGTATCAAGGAGTGAAGCATTGCTATAAAGATACCTGAAAATGTGAAAGTGACTTTGGAACTGGGTAATGGGCAGAGGTTGGATGAGTGTGGAGGGCTCAGAAGAAGACAGGAGGATGAGGGAAAAATTGGACTGTCTGAGAGACTTGTTAAATTGTTGTGACCAAAACGTTGATAGTGATATGGACAATGAAGGCCAGGCTGAGGAGTTCTCAGATGGAGATGAGGAACTTATTGGGAACTGGAGCAAAGTCAGTTTTGTTACGTGTTAGCAAAGAGGTTGGAGGCATTATGTCTCTGCCCTGGGGATCTAGGGACTTTGTTTTTATTATTATTAATATTAATATTATTATTATTATACTTTAAGTTCTAGGATACATGTGCACAACGTGCAGGTTTGTTACATATGTATACATGTGCTATGTTGGTGTGCTGCGCCCGTTAACTCGTCATTTACATTAGGTATAACTCCTAATGCTATCCTTCCCCGCTCCCCCCACCCCACGACAGGCCCCAGTGTGTGATGTTCCCCACCCTGTGTCCATTCCCACCTATGAGTGAGAACATGCGGTGTTTGGTTTTCTGTCCTCGGGATAGTTTGCTCAGAATGGTGGTTTCCAGCTTCATCCATGTCCCTACAAAGGACATGAACTCATCCTTTTTTATGGCTGTATAGTATTCCATGGTGTATATGTGCCACATTTTCTTAATCTGATCTTTCATTGATGGACATTTAGGTTGGTTTCAAGTCTTTGCTATTGTGAATAGTTCTGCAATAAACATACGTGTGCGTGTGTCTTTATAGCAGCATGATTTATAATCCTTTGGGTATATGCCCAGTAATGGGATGACTGAGTCAAATGGTATTTCTAGTTCTAGATCCTTGAGGAATCACCACACTGTCTTCCACAAGGGTTGAACTAGTTTACAGTCCCACCAACAGTGTAAAAGCGTTCCTATTTCTCCATATCCTCTCCAGCACCTGTTGTTTCCTGACTTTTTAATGATCGCCATTCTAACTGGTGTGAGATGGTATCTCATTGTGGTTTTGATTTGCATTTTTCTGATGGCCAGTGATGATGAGCATTTTTTCATGTGTCTGTTGGCTGCATAAATGTCTTTTGAGAAGTGTCTGTTCATATCCTTTGCCCACTTTTTGATGGGGTTGTTTGATTTTTTCTTGTAAATTTGTTTGAGTTCTTTGTAGATTCTGGATATTAGCCCTTTGTCAGATGGGTAGATTGTAAAAATTTTCTCCCATTCTGTAGGTTGCCTATTCACTCTGATGGTAGTTTCTTTTGCTGTGCAGAAGCTCTTTAGTTTAATTAGATCCCATTTGTCAATTTTGGCTTTTGTTGCCATTGCTTTTGGTGTTTTAGTCATGAAGTCCTTCCCCATGCCTATGTCCTGAATGGTATTGCCTGGGTTTTTTCTTCTAGGGTTTTTATGGTTTTAGGTCTAACATTTAAGTCTTCAATCCATCTTGAATGAATTTTTGTACAAGGTGTAAGGAAGGGATCCACTTTCAGCTTTCTACATATGGTTAGCCAGTTTTCCCAGCACCATTTATTAAATAGGGAATCCTTTCCCCATTTCTTGTTTTTGTCAGGTTTGTCAAAGATCAGATGGTTGTAGATGTGTGGTATTATTTCTGAGGGCTCTGTTCTGTTCCATTGGTCTATATCTCTGTTTTGGTACCAGTACCATGCTATTTTGGTTACTGTAGCCTTGTAGTATAGTTTGAAGTCAGGTAGCATGATGCCTCCAGCTTTGTTCTTTTGGCTTAGGATTGACTTGGCAATGCTGGCTCTTTTTTGGTTCCATATGAACTTTAAAGTAGTTTTTTCCAATTCTGTGAAGAAAGTCATTGGTAGCTTGATGGGGATGGCATTGAATCTATAAATTACCTTTGGCAGTATGGCCATTTTCACAATATTCATTCTTCCTATCCATGAGCATGGAATGTTCTTCCATTGTTTGTGTCCTCTTTTATTTCACTTAGCAGTGGTTTGTAGTTCTCCTTGAAGAGGTCCTTCACATCCCTTGTAAGTTAGATTCCTAAGTATTTTCTTCTCTTTGAAGCAATTGTGAATGGGAGTTCACTCATGATTTGGCTTTCTGTTTGTCTGTTATTGGTGTACAGGAATGCTTGTGATTTTTGCACATTGATTTTGTATCCTGAGACTTTCCTGAAGTTGCTTATCAGTTTAAGGAGATTTTGGGCTGAGACAATGGGTTTTTCTAAATATACGGTCATGTCATCTGCAAACAGGGACAATTTGATTTCCTCTTTTCCTAATTGAATACCCTTTATTTCTTTGTCCTGCCTGATTGCCCTGGCCAGAACTTCCAACACTATGTTGAATAGGAGTGGTGAGAGAGGGCATCTCTGTCTTGTGCCAGTTTTCAAAGGGAATGCTTCCAGTTTTTGCCCATTCAGTATGATATTGGCTGTGGGTTTGTCATAGATAGCTCTTATTATTTTGAGATACGTCCCATCAGTACCTAATTTATTGGGAGTTTTTAGCATGAAGGGCTGTTGAATTTTGTCAAAGGCCTTTTTGCATCTATTGAGATAATCATGGTTTTTGTCTTTGGTTCTGTTTATATGATGGATTACGTTTATTGATTTGCATATGTTGAACCAGTCTTGCATCCCAGGGATGAAGCCCACTTGATCATGGTGGATAAGCTTTTAGATGTGCTGCTGGATTCAGTTTGCCAGTATTTTATTGAGGATTTTTGCATTGATGTTCATCAGGATATTGGTCTAAAATTCTCTGTTTTTGTTGTGTCTCTGCCAGGCTTTGGTATCAGGATGATGTTGGCCTCATAAAATGAATTAAGGAGGATTCCCTCTTTTTCTATTGATTGGAATAGTTTCAGAAGGAATGGTACCAGCTTCTCTTTGTACCTCTGGTAGAATTCGGCTGTGAATCTGTCTGGTCCTGGACTTTTTTTGGTTGGTAGGCTATTAATTATTGCCTCAATTTCAGAGCCTGTTATTGGTCTATTTAGGGATTCAACTTCTTCCTGGTTTAGTCTTGGAAGGGTGTATGTGTCCAGGAATTTATCCATTTCCTCTAGATTTTCTAGTTTATTTGCATAGAGGTGTTTATATTATTCTTTGATGGTAGTTTGTATTTCTGTGGGATCAGTGGTGATATCTCCTTTATCATTTTTTACTGTGTCTATTTGATTCTTCTCTCTTTTCTTCTTCATTAGTCTTTCTAGCGGTCTATCAATTTTGTTGATCTTTTCAAAAAACCAGCTCCTGGATTCATTGATTTTTTTTGAAGGGTTTTTTGTGTCTCTATCTCCTTCAGTTCTGCTCTGATCTTAGTTATTTATTGCCTTCTGCTAGCTTTTGAATGTGTTTGCTCTTGCTTCTCTAGTTCTTTTCATTGTGACATTAGGGTGTGAATTTTAGATCTTTCCTGCTTTCTCTTGTGGGCATTTAGTGCTGTAAATTCCCCTCTACACACTGCTTTAAATGTGTCCAGAGATTCTGGTATGTTGTGTCTTTGTTCCGTTGGTTTCAAAGAACATCTTTATTTCTGCCTTCATTTCGTTATGCATCCAGTAGTCATTCAGGAGCAGGTTGTTCAGTTTCCATGTAGTTGAGCGGTTTTGAGTGAGTTTCTTAATCCTGAGTTCTAATTTGATTGCACTGTAGTATGAGAGACAGTTTGTTATAATTTCTGTTCTTTTACATTTGCTGAGGAGTGCTTTACTTCCAACTATGTGGTCACTTTTGGAATAAGTATGATGGGGTGCTGAAAACAATGTATATTCTGTTGATTTGGGGTGGAGAATTCTGTAGATGTCTGTTAGGTCCACTTGGTGCAGAGTTGAATTCTTGGTGAGTTCAATTCCTGGATATCCTTGTTAACTTTCTGTCTCATTGATCTGTCTAAGGTTGACAGTGGGGTGTTAAAGTCTCCCATTATTATTGTGTAGGAGTCTAAGTCTCTTTGTAGGTCTCTAAGGACTTGCTTTATGTATCTGGGTGCTCCTGTATTGGATGCATATATATTTACGATAGTTAGCTCTTCTTGTTGAATTGATCCCTTTACCATTATGTAATGGCCTTCTTGGTCTCTTTTGATCTTTGTTGGCTTAAAGTCTGTTTTATCAGAGACTAGGATTGCAACCTTTGCTTTTTTTTGTTTTCCATTTGCTTGGTAGATCTTGCTCTATCCCTTTATTTTGAGCCTATGTGTGTCTCTGCCTGTGAGATAGGTCTCCTGAATACAGCCCACTGATGGGTCTTGACTTTTTTTTTTTGAGACAGAGTCTCGCTCTGTCACCCAGGCTGGAGTGCAGTGGCGTGATCTTGGCTCACTACAAGCTCTGCCTCCCAGGTTCACGCCATTCTCCTGCCTCAGCCTCCCGAGTAGCTGGGACTACAGGCACCTGCCAACGTGCCCGGCTAATTTTTTGTATTTTTAGTACAGACGGGGTTTCACCATGTTAGCCAGGATGGTCTCGATCTCCTGACCTTGTGATCTGCCCACCTTGGGCTCCCAAAGTGCTGGGATTACAGGTGTGAGCCACCACGCCTGGCCGGGTCTTGACTCGTTATCCAATTTGCCAGTCTGTGTCTTTTAATTGGAGCATTTAGCCCATTTACATTTAAGGTTAATATTGTTATGTGTGAATTTGGTCCTGTCATTATGATGTTAGCTGGTTGTTTTGCTTGTTAGTTGATGCAGTTTCTTCCTAGCATCAATGGTCTTTACAATTTGGCATGTTTTTGCAGTGGCTGGTACCAGTTGTTCCTTTCCATGTTTAGTGCTTCCTTCAGGAGCTCTTGTAAGGCAGGCCTGGTGGTGACAAAATCTCTCAGCATTTGTTTCTCTGTAAAGGATTTTATTTCTCCTTCACTTATGAAGCTTAGTTTGGCTGGATATGAAATTCTGGGTTGAAAATTCTTTTCTTTAAGGATGTTGAATATTGGCCCCCACTCTCTTCTGGCTTGTAGGGTTTCTGCCAAGAGATCTGCTGTTAGTCTGATGGGCTTCCCTTTGTGGGTATCCCGACCTTTCTCTCTGGCTCCCTTAACATTTTTTCCTTCATTTCAACAGGATCTGTGGAACTTTGAACTTGAGAGTGATGATTTAGGGTATGTGGTGGAAGAAATTTCCAACCAGCAGAGTATTCAAGATGTGGCCTGGCTGCTTCTAACAGTCTGCATTCATATGCATGAGCAGGGAAATGACCTGAAACTGGAACTTATTTAAAAGGGAAGCAGAGCATAAAAGTTTGGGAAATTTGTAGCCTAGCTGTGTGGTAGAAAAGAAAAACCCCATTTTCAGTGGAGGAATTCAATCAGGCTGCAGAAATCTGCCTAAGAGCAGCCAAGTGCTAATTTTCAAGACAATGGGGAAAAGGCCTTGAAGGCGTTTCAGAGAACTTTGTGGCAGCCTCTCCCATCACAGGCCCAGAGGCCTAGGAAGGAGGAATGGTTTCCTGTGCTAGGCCCAGGGCCTTGCTGCACTGCACAGCTGCATGCATCCTGGAACACTGCTCTGTGCATCCTGGCATCTCCAGCACCAGCTGGGCTCAAAAGGGCCCAGGTACAGCTTGGGCTGCTGCTTCAGAGAGTGTAACCTGTAAGCTTTGGTGATTTATACTTGGTGTTAAGCCTGTGGATGCACAGAGTGCAGGAGTTGAGGCTTGGGAGCCTCCATCTAGATTTCAGAGGGTGTATGGAAAAGCCTGGATGTCCAGGCTGAAGCCTAGTGCAGGGTTTGAGCCCTCATGGAGAACCTCTACTAGGGCAGTGCAGAGGGGAAATGTGGGGTGGGAGCCCCTCTACGGAGTCCACACTGGGGCACTGCCTAGTGGAGCTGTGAGAAGAGGGCCACTGTCTTTGAGACCCTAGAATGGTAGATCCACTGGCAACTTGCACGCTGTGCCTGGAAAAGCCACAAGCACTCAACGCCAGCCTGTGAGAGCAACTCTGAAGGCTGAACCCTGGAAAAGTTTGGAAATTTCCAAGGCCTTGGGAGCCCACTCCTTGCATCAGTGTGCCCTGGATGTGAGACATGGAGTCAAAGGAGATTATTTTAGAGCTTTATGATTTAATGACTGCCTACTGGATTTGGGACTTGCATGGGGCCTATCACCCCTTTCTTTTGCCCAATTTCTCCTTTCAAAGTGGAGTATTTATCCAATGCCTGTACCCCCATTATATCTTCAAAGTAACTAATGTGTTTGATTTTACAGTCTCATAGCTGGAAGGGGCTTGCCTTGTCTCAGATGTCACTTTGGATTTTGGACCTTTGAGTTAATGCTGGAATGTGTTAAGACTTTGGGGGAATGTTGGGAAGGCATGATTATATTTTGTAATGTGAGAAGGACATGAGATTTGGAGAGGCCAGGGGCAGAATGATATGGTTTGCCTCTGTGCCTCCCACAAATCTCGTGTTGAATTGTAATCCCCAATGTTGGAGGTGGGGCCTAATGGGAGGTGATGGATAATGGGGTGGAGTTCTCATGAATGGGTTAACACCATCCCTTGGTGCTATTCTTGTTATAGTTCTCATGAGATCTGGTTATTTAAAAGTGTATAGCACCCCACCCCTCACTCTCTTCCTCCTGCTCTGGCCATGTAAAGTGCTATATCTCCCTTCACCTTCTACTTGATTGTAAGCTTCCTGAGGCTTCCCCAGCCGTGCTTCCTGTATAGCCTGTGGAACTGTGAGCCAATTAAACCTCTTTTTTAAATAAATCACCATGTTTCAGGTATTTATGGCAATACAAGAACAGACTAATACACACACACAAACACACACACATATATACATGCCCTTTTGGTTTACTTTAAAAAAAATAGCTTTATTGAGGTGTAGTTTGCATACCATGCAATTCATCCCTTTAAAGTATAAATCCAGTGGTTTTTAATGTATTCACAGAGTTGTGTAACTGTCACCACAATAAACTTTAGAATATTATTATCACTGTAAAAAAGAAACCTCTTAGCCATTGGCAATCATTTCCATTTTCTCCAACCTCCCACTAGGGAGGTTCCTCCAACTAGGAAACCATGAATCTACTTTCTGTCTTTGTAGAATTACCCATTCTGGACATTTTATATGAATGGAATAATACAATATGTAGTCTTTTGTAGCTGCTTTCTTTCACTTAACATAATTTTTTTAGGTTCATCCAAGTTGTAGTGTGTATCAGTACGTTGTTCCTTTTTATGCCTGAATAATATTCCATTATATGGGTATACTATAATTTGTTTATTCATTCATCAGTTGATGGACATTTGGGTTGTTTCCTCTTTGGGACTGTAATGAGTAATGCTGGTATGAACATTTGTGTATACAATTTTGTGTGGATTTTTAAAAACTTGAGGTGAGGCTGGGCACAGTGGCTCATGCTTGTAATCTCAGTACTTTGGGAGGCTGAGGTGGATGGATTACTTGAGCCCAGGAGTTTGAGACCAGGTTGGGCAACATGGTGAAACCCCATCTCTAAAAAAAATGCAAAAATTAGCTGGGCATAGTGGCACATGCCTCTAGTCCCAGCTACTTGGAGGCTGGGAGGTAGGAGGATCACTAAGCCTGGGAAGCAGAGGTTGCAGTGAGCTGAGATAGTGCCACTCCCTCTGTTGTCCAGGCTGGAGTGAGCAACAGAGGGAGACCCTGTCTCAAAAGTAAAAATTAAAAAAAATTAAAACTTGAGGTGATATTCACATAACATACAATTAACTATTTGAAAGTGTGCAATTCAGTGGCTTTTAGTATGTTCACAGTGTCATGCAATTACTGTGTCTCTCTACTTCCAAAATTTTTTCATCATCCCAAGAAAAATACCCATACACATTAAATAATCACTCCCTCTCCCTCTATCCCCTGGTAACCACTAATCCGTCTTCTTTCTCTATGGATTTTGCAGTTCTGGTTATATCATCTAAAAGGTATCATATAATTTATGGTCCTTGTGACTGGCTTTTTAAACTTAGCATAATGTTTTAGGGTTCATCTATATGGTGGTTTGTATCAGTATGTCATTCTTTTTAATGGCTGAATAATACCATAGTATAGGCTGGGTGTGGCACAGTGGCTCACACCTGTAATCCCAGCACTTTGGGAGACCGAAGGCAGGCAGATCACGAGGTCAAGAGATCAAGACCATCCTGGCCAACATGGTGAAATCCCATCTCTACTAAAAGTACAATAATTAGCTGGGTGTGGTGGCACACACCTGTAGTCCCAGCTACTCGGGAGGCTGAAGCAGGGGAATCACTTGAACCGAGGAGGCGGAGTTTGCAGTGAGCTGAGATCACGCCACTGCACTCCAGCCTGGTGACAGAGTGAGACTCCATCTCAAAAAAAAAAAAAAAAACTCTAGTGTATGGATATTACCACAGTTTGTTTACCCATTCATTAGTTCATGGACATTTGGGTTGTTTCTGCTGTTTGGATGTTATGTATAATGCTGCTAGATACATTTGTGTACATGTTCCTGTGTGGCATGTTTCTGTGTGGACTATTTTTCAAAGTGGCTGTATCATTGTGGATTCCCACCAGCAGTATATGACGGTTCCACCTTTTCCACATTCAAGCTCAAAGTTACTATTATCTCTTTTAAGCCATCCTAATGGATGTGAAATGATATCTTATTGTGGTTTTGATTTACATTTCCCTAATGACTAGTGGTTGTTAAGCATATTTTCATGTATTTATTGACCATTTATTTATTTTTATTTATTTTTTGAGATGGAGTCTTATTCTGTAACTCAGGCTGGAATGCAGTGGTGGGATCATAGCTCACTGCAACTTGAACTTCTGGGCTCAAGCAGTACTCCCACTCTAGTCTCCTGAGTAGCTGGGACTACAGGTGTGCACCACCACCACGCTTGGCTAATTTAAAAAAAACATATGTTTTTTTCTATGAACTCTGCAGAGAAGAAATTAATTTTTATTTATTTATTTATTTATTTATTTATTTATTTATTTAGTAGAGATGGGGATCTCCCCGAGTTACCCAGGCTAGTCATGAACTCCTGGGCCCAAGTGATCCTCCCACCTAGGCCACCCAAAGTGCTGGGATTACAGGTGTAAGCCACTATGCCTGGCCTCATTGGCCATTTGTATATCTTCTTTGGGGAAATATTTATTCAAATCCTTTGCCCGTTTAAAAATTGGATTATTTGTCTTTTTATTGAATTGTATGTGTTCTTTATGTATATGCTAGATACAAAACTCTTATTAGATATATTACTTGCAAACATTGTCTCCCATTCTGTGCTTTTCACTTTCTTAATAGTATCCTTTAAAGTGAAAAAGTTTTAATTTTGATGAAGCCTAATTTATCTACATATTTTTTCTTTCGTTGCTTGTGCTTTGGGCATTATAGCTAAGAAACCATTGCAAGAGTTTGTATACTTTCAGCTATTATAGTCAGATCTTTGATACATTTTTAAGTTAATTTTTGTATGTGATGTGAGGTTTTTGGTTTGCTTTTACAAAATGTATTATGTATTTTTACTTAAAATACATCTTGGATATCTCTATCAGCCAGTAGATAACTGTCATTTTTAAGTCTGTGGATAAAAGAGGGTGTTATTTGCCAACTTGTAAACTCCCCTTTCTGGAATGATACCCCTGCAAGTCTACCTGCCATCCCTGCTGTTTGTTCCTTATTCTGTAGACCCTGTTCAAAGCAGAACTCTAGACCAATTGCTTTCAGGTTTGCTTTCCATTTTAATAAGGCACCCATCTAATTTTGAGATGAAATAATACCCTTCTTGGAACATTCAATGACTCCTTGGAATTCATATAATAAAATGCAATTAGGGAGGGGGCACAATCTGAAATAGATCTGCCCTTTGATACTCTTTAGACTATTACTCTATATTAGTCTGTTCTCGTACTGCTATAAAGAAATACCTGAGACTGGGTAATTTATAAAGAAAAGAGGTTTAATTGGCTCACAGTTCTGCAGGCTGTACAGGAAGCATGGTGGCACTTCTGCTTCTGGGGAAGCCCCAGGAAACTTACAATCATGGTGGAAGGCGAAAGGGAGGCAGACACATCTTACATGGCAGGAGCAAGAGCAAGAGTGGGGAGGTGCTACACACTTTTAAAACAACCAGATTTCGTAACTCGTCATTCACTTGCCATCACCAGAACAGCACCAAGAGGATGGTGCTAAAGGCTAAAGCTTTCATGAGAACTCCACCCCCATGATCCAGTCACCTCCCACCAGGCCCCACCTCCAACACTGGGGATTGCAATTCAACATGAGATTTGGGTGGGGACACAAATTGAAACCATGTCACTCTGATAGTTTCAAGGAATATTTTTGTTGCTTTTCGTTGACTTTCCAATTTATGATCCTTACTGACTTTACTGCTTGAAATTCTCTTACAAAATCTGTTTCTTACTGTTTATCCACCTTGCAATTAATAAAAGTGTCCTATTTCACAAAATGATGAAAATTATCTATAATTTTCTCACTTAACAATATGTCTCCCTCACATTATGCTTTCCTTTCCACTTTGTTTGTTTGTTTGTTTGTTTGCTTATTTGAGACAGGGTCTTGCTGTGTCACCCAGGCTAGAGTACAGTGGCGCAATCATGGCTCACTGCAGTCTCTGCCTCATGGGTTCAAGCGATTCTCTTGCCTCAGCCTCCTGAGTAGCTGGGGTTACAGGCATATACCACTGCACCAGCGAATTTTTGTATTTTTAGTAGAGACGGGGTTTTACTGTTGGCCAGGCTAGTCTTGATCTCCTGACCTCAAGTGATCTGCCTGCCTCAGTCTCCCAAAGTGCTGGGATTACAGGCATGAGCTACCACGCCCAGCCTCCCTTCCACTTTAGTTATTATTATTATTTTTTAAATAGAGTCTTGCTCTGTCGCCCAGGCTGAAGTGCAGTGGGATGACTTTGGCTCACTGCAACCTCCACCTCCCAGATTCAAGCAATTCTCCTGCCTCAGCCTCATAAGCAGCTGGAGTTACAAGTGCGCACCACCACACCCAGCTAATTTTTGCATTTTTAGTAGAGATGGGGTTTCAACATGTTGGCCTGGCTGGTCTCGAACTCCTGACCTCAAGTGATCCACCCACCTTGGCCTCCCAAAGTGCTGGGATTTTAGGCATGGGCCACATGCCCAGCCAAATGAGGAATCATGAGAAAACTTGGCAATGATATAGTTTTATACATTGCTGCTGTTTTTCATTCTCTTTTCTACCCCCTTCTTTTCCCTACCTCATTCTTCATTCTATTTCCATTTTACATGACATTTTGTTACTTATTTAATTATTCCCAGACTGACATTTGAGATAACAGTAAGAAAACCTTATTTTTAGTGTTATGTTTCCCTTCTAGTGGACTAATACTTTCCTTAGGTGCCTTACCCTTCTTTTAAGCACACGGCAATAAGAACAGTTTTCTCAGCCAGTCATATTGGCTCATGCTTGTAATCACCACTTTGGGAGGCCAAGGTGGGTGGATCGCTTGAGCCCAGGAGTTCAAGACCAGCCTGGACAACAAAGTAATACCCAGTTACTAAAAAAAAAAATTTTTTTTTCCTTCTAGAAAGCATTTAAGTTACCTTATGCATTTCAAGAACAAATAATTCCTAATAAATGTTTAAAATTGACCTTATTCCATATTTTGAGCGATTGATTTCTTTCCATGCACACCTGTTTACCATTTCCTCCACTCAATTTGTATATAGCTTCCTGTCCAGTATAGTTTTCACTAGCTACATGTGGGTATTTAAATGTGAATTTGTTAAAATTCAATGAATTTAAAAATTCATTTTCTCAGTTCCACTAGCCGCGTTTCACATACTCGTTAGCCGCATAAAGCTGACGGGCACTACAGCTGACAGTGCAGACACAGAATTCCTTCCTCCTCACAGAAAGTAAGTTTGATTTACTGGCACCGCTACACTGTTTGACTTATTCCTACCTGAGGGGCTGACATTTGAAATGATCATAAACCATTCCCTGTTTAATAAACTTATTATTATTATTTTTTGAGACAGAGTCTCACTTAGTCACCCAGGCTGGAGTGCAGTGGCACAATCTTAGCTCACTGCAGCCTCCGCCTCCTGGGTTCAAGCCAGTCTCATGCCTCAGCCTCCCAAGTAGCTGGGACTACAGGCATGTGCCACCATGCCTGGCTAATTTTTGTATTTTTAGTAGAGATGGGGTTTCGCCATGTTGGCCAGGCTGGTCTCGAACACCTGACCTCAAGTGGTCTGCCCACACCGTCCTCCCAAAGTGCTGGGATTACAGGTGTGAGCCACTGCATCTGGCCTATAAACTTATCTTTGATGGACTCTTGTTAGTGGTCATTGTTGCAGAAATCTTGCAATGCCCCATAGAAGTGTTTTGTTTTTTTGTTTGTTTTAAAGAGATGGGGTCTCTCTGTGTTGCTTAGGCTGTACTAACTCCTGGGCTCAATGAATCCTCCTGCCTCAGCCTTCCAAGTAGCTGGGACTATAGGAGTGCAATACTGTGCTTGGGAGAAGTTTTAAAATTGTTTTTGGCAGTTTTGTGTGGCAAATATAAAAGTCATTTTAAGCTGAAATATTTTAAGTCAGCATCCTATTTATGTTTTAAACACATAATATATTCACATGATAATCTTAAGTAAGAATAAAGGATATATGGTGAAAAGTAAATCTTCTCATGTCTTCCTCTCAGTTGTTCTTGGAGAGAGGCATGTACTAAAACAAGGTTCTTTGTGTGTTCTTCTAGATGTTTTATCGTATAAGCATATGTGTGCCTGTCTTCACTTTTGAAAATGTAAGTGGTAGCATCCTATGCATACTTTTTATCGTGTGTGTGTGTGTGTCAGGTCTTAAGTCTAGATGATTTGTGTTTTTACATTCATGTATTTTGGAAATTATTCCATGTGGGTACCCGTAAGTCTGCCTTATTTTTATTGCATAGTATTTCATTATATAGGTGTATTTTAACTTATCTACTCATCTTCTATTGAACATTTAGGCTGATTCTAACATTTTACTACTGCCAAATAGATTACAATGAGTATCTTTATTTTTGCAAATGTGCAAGTATAGCAATATGAATAGTAGTACTGGGAGAGCACAGGTCTGTGCTTTTTAAGACTGATAGATTCTGCCAAATTGCCCTCCCTAGAGACTTTTCCAAATTACACGTTTACGTACAGTGTATGAGAATGTCTGTTTCTCTGTCCCTCATCATTACAGCTTATCATAAAACTCATTGTAGAGCAGTATTATTAAAGATTGTAATAAAAAGTTTATTTTATTAAATTTTGGCTGGGTGTGGTAGTGCATGTCTGTAGTCCTAGCTACTCCGGAGGCTGAGGCGGGAGGATGGCTTGAGCCTGGGAGGTTGAGGCTGCACTATGTTGCCCAGGCTGGCCTTGAACTCCTGGGCTCAAGTGATCCTTCTGCTTCGGCCTCTTAAAGTGTGGAGATTACAGGCATCAGCCACTGCACCCACCCGGTAATGTACTTTCTATAATGGAAATAAATTAAGAGCTTTGAGTGTAGCTATTCTGAGTTGCAAACTTATCTATATACTTTGAATAAAAATGTCTGAGCTAACATGTACTAAGAAACCTGAGCTTACTTGGAAGACTGCTTCACTTTTGCATGAAGTTAGACCCTAAGGTAATCAGAGCAATCTATAAGAATAACTTTTCTATGCATTAGTGATAAGTTGTCACAAAAAGTAAGAGAAAAAATATCCCATCCACAGTAGCACAGAGGTATAAAATTTCTAAGAATAGGCCGGGCGCACAGGCTCACGCCTGCAATCCCAGGACTTTGGGAGGCCGAGGTTAGTGGATCGCTTGAGGCTAGGAGTTGGAGACCAGCCTGGCCAACATGGCGAAAACCTGTCTCCACTAAAAATACAAAAATTAGCCAAGCATGGTGGCATGTGCCTGTAGTCCCAGCCACTCAGGAGGCTGAGGCACAAGAATTGCTTCAACCCAGGAGGTGGAGATTGCAGTGAGCTGAGATTGCACCATTGTGCTCCATCCTGGGTGACAGAGTGAGACTCTGTCTCAAAAAAATAAAACATTTAAGAATAAAGCCACATGAGATATGAAAGCATGAAAGGCAGAATATTATAAACTACATGACCTCAAACCCTTGTACTGCAAAAGCTTAGAAATACTGACCAAATATAACAAATATCCCATTAAGTTTATAATTTAGCTTCCAAGAAAGTAAGTCGGCTCCCCCTTGGGCTGAAATGGAAAAGAATTTTAAAACCAGAGTAGAAAGTAGAACTAATGCTTTAAGAACATGGGAGTTGGTGGAGGAGCAGTTGTTAATGACGTGTTACTCCTAGTGGAATAGCCTCCCACCCCCTAATAAATAGCCCAGCTAATTTATGCCATTCCACACACCTAGATTTTAGTTCCAGACCTTGGGCTGTGGGACCTTGGGCAAGGCCTCTTTGAATTCCAGGCTTCTCACCTGCAAAATGGGGAAACAATAGTACCCACCTTTTCTGGTGGCTGTATAGGTTAAGTTAAATGGAAATAACACACAATATATTGAGTGCTAACTGTGTTCCAGGGCAGTGCCCTAAGTGGTATGTATAAATTCACTTCTCTTCATAAGGTGGACTGAATTGTGATGCCCCCCACCAAATCCCTATGTTGAAGCCCCAGCTCCCAATGTGATGGTATTTGTAGATGAGGCCTTTTGGAGGTCATTTGGTTTAGATGAGGTCATGAGGGTAGGGCCTTCATGATGGGGTTAGTACCCTTATAAGAACAGCACCAGGAAGTTTGTACTCCTTTCCCTGTCTCCCCTGCATCTGGTGTCAGGACACAGTGAGAGCGCAGCCATCTGCAAGCCAGGAAGTATGAGCCCTTACTGAGGAACAAAATCGGCTGGCATCTTGATCTCGGACTTTACAGCCTCCAGAACTGTGAGAAATAAATTATTGTTGTTTAAGCCATTCAATCTATGGTGTCTTATTAAGGCAGCCTGACCTAATACATAAGGCAGCAAAGGCATTCTTACCATAAAGACGTAGGTTATAATGCTTCCTGGTGACAAGAGACAAGGTGATGAGTCAGGTAGCTGGAAATAAGATCCTTGCTTTCATAAAGCTAGGATTCTCAAAGGGTCATATGCTCAGTTAAAGCCTGGCCTAGAAAATATTCACAGGAAGATGAAAATCAAGTTTATTCATCTTAGTCTGAGTTCTGGGTGGATGGGGGAAAAAATGTCTGACTTGAGTATTCATAACCATAGGCTTGTGCTCATGAAAGTCTGAGATTCAAGTTTGTTTAATTTACATGGTTCAGCAATCCCTAAGCCAGTAAGCTACCCCAAAAAGACAGTCCAAAGCTAGAAAACAACTTTGGGCCACACTCTCACATCAGGTTACACAAATTTCTGTGGATACAGCTACACTTTACATGAGTTCATAATGCAAAATTATAAAACCTACAAAAAAATGACCAACTAGAGTGTCATGATACATGACGTAGAACATAATCAGACCTTCATTAACTGGTGAGAGCAGACTGCATATAAATCAAAATGAGTATGAAATGATTATAGACATTTAAAAAGGAATCGAAAAAGTAAGGGATACTATATTTAGAAAAAAGACCAGGCTGGGCATGGTGTCTCACGCATATAATCCCAGCACTTTGGGAGGTGGAGATGAGTGGATCACCTGAGGTCAGGAGTTCATGACCATCCTGACTAACACAATAAAACCCCTTTTCTACTAAAAATACAAAAATAGCTAGGTGTGGTGGTGCATGCCTGTAATCCCAACTACTGAGAAGGCTGAGGCAGGAGAATCACTTGAACCCTGGAGGCAGAGGTTGCAGTGAGTAGAGATCGCACCACTGTATTCCAGCCTAGGCAACAGAACAAGACTCTGCCTCAAAAACAAACAATCAATCAACAACAACAACAAGAACAAAACAAAAGAAACTAGGTATATTTGAAAAAAAATCAAAAAGAAAAAATACTAATAGAAAAAATTTCATTAAAGTTAAAAACTCAAGGGAAAAGTTAAACAAGTGAAGAGTATTATTGAATTTTTGAATGTATACTAGAAAGAAATTACCCATTATGTAACAGAGGGAGAAAGAGAGAGGCTGAGTGACATTGCAGATAAAATGAGAAAGTCCAACATAGTTAATAGAAGTTCTCTAGTGGGGAAAAAGGAGAAGAGAGGAGAGGCAATATTTAATGAGAAATGGCTGGACTTCATAAAGTTAATTGGAAGAAAAGACAGATTATCTACAAAGGAATGACAGATTGATTTAAGACTGTAATAGTAACAATAGAGATCCTGAGAGAAATTACTATCTAGAATTTTTTTACTAGCTAAATTATTCAAAATTGAAAGTAAAATAGACATTTCAGACAAAAATGTGAGAATGTAAGCTCAGTGATGAAAGGGATTTTTGTTTCTCCACTGCTGTATCTCTACTAACTTGAACAATCCTTGGCACATAGTAAGCATTTAGTAAGTATTTGCTGAATAAGTAAAAAATTGAACAGTCTCTCACAGTTGCTTCTGGAAGAGGGAAATTGAAATGAGAAGGAAGGATTGAGATACAAGAAAGGCTATTGAGTAAAACAATTGTTAAACATGAGTAAATGTAAATAAATATACTTTAGTGGTGGCTCATGCCTATCATCCCAACACTTTGGAAGGCTGGGGTGGGAGGATCACTTGAGATCAAGAGTTTGAGACCAGCCTGGGCAACATAGACCCTGTTTCTACAAAAAATTTAAAAAATTACCTAGGTGTGGTGGCACACGCCTGTAATCCCAGCTACTGGGGAGTCTGAGGGGGGAGGATTATTTGAGCCCAGGAGGTCAAGGCGGCAGTCAGCCGTGATCTCACCACTGTACTCCAGCCTGGGTGACGGAGTGAGACTGTCTCAGAAACAAACCAAAAATAAATAAATATACTTTATAAAACTACTATAATTTTAATTATGTCTAATATATTACAGTTTTACAAACAAGATGGAAATAAAGTTCCTGACAACAATAGGATGTAAAGCAGAAAGTAGAGATTGTAGTTAAAGTAGTCTAAGGTTGTGTTTTTTTTCTGGGAAGAATTTAGAGATGTGGTTTAGTTAAAATACAGATGTAATAAATTTCAAGGGTAGGGTTTTTATTTTCTGGAATGTGATAAACTAGTTTTCTGAGGAAACTATTCTCATGCTAGTACACCTGAATATGCTATTGACAGGGACAAAATGAACAATTTTTTTCCTACATAGTTGAATTCTTGGAAGGCCAGAAACAATAAGAAAACAGATGAGTAGGTGCTAAAGCCAGCATTTGCCTGTTAGTATCTTTTGATTCCTGGTGTCTCTGAGCCTGAGTTTTAATCGTAATAGAGGGAACTTTCCCTAACTTACTTTATGATGATAGTAATTCAATATGACTATCACCAGACAATAACATTTCTGTATAGAAATACTAAGGCCATTTTCAAGCCTAAATAAAGGACCAAAAGTCCTAAAGACATTGTTAAAATGTATCTAGCTTCATATAAACAAATAATACAGCATTATCAAGTTAAGTTGATTTTAGGAATAAAAGAGTGGCTTATCATCTGAAAATCTGTTAATGTATCTGTTAATCATCTCAAATCTGTAGCATTAACAGACTAAAGAGGAAACATCCTTGGATCATCTCAACAGATGCAGAAAAAGCATTTGATAAAATTCAGTAAGCATTCATGCTAAAAATTCATGGTAAATTCAAAAGGGACCTTTCTTTTCTGGACCAGGATGGATTGTTCTGTATTGTAACTGCTAAGTATAGCTCAAAACCCTGGACACTGTATGTAAAACAAACACAGGAAGAGTTTGAAAGGTAAAGAGAAGACGACAGACCAGCTAGGGGTTTCACGACCCATGGAATGACATAACAGTGAGTTCCCTGGACTTGCTTGATTGTTTGTTTGCCTCATATAACATAAGTGTTGGATCAACTGGCAACTTGGTCAGAAATGGCAATGGGAACATACACCCCAAGAAAGCCAAAAACAGCCTTTTCTCTTTAAAAGATGGTGAAAGAGGAAACGTAGCAAGACAGAAATTTTTGGACAATAACCATGCTACTTAGCCACATGCCATGGAAAGACCATGGCTCCTCCCCTTTGCTAACTCCTGTTAACCCCTGTTAATGATAGATAAAAGGGGTAGAAATTTGAAAAATATTTAATCCACAGGAAGGCAGGAAAAAGAAAACGAAAAATAGAAAATAAAATGTCAGACTTAAGCCCTAACATTTTAATAATTATGTTAAATGTAAATAGTCTAAACACACAAATTTAAAGACAGTTGGCAGCGTGGATATAAAAACATAATCCAACTATGTGAGTGATACATTCAACAACTTGGCGTTATGCTGAGTGGAAAAAAAACAATCTCATAAGGTCATATTCTGTATGATTCTCTGTGTATAACATTCTGCAAATGACAAAATGATGGAGATGGAGAACAGATTAATGGTTCCAGTGGTTTGGGATGATGAGGGAGGGTGTAGATATGACTATAAAGTGGTAGCAAGAGGGAGATCTTCGTGGTGAGGGAATAGTTTTATATCTTGATTGTGGCAATAGTAACATGGGTCTACATATGTGATAAATAGCACAGAACTATGCACACACATCAGGTTTTTTTTTGATATTGTACTATAGTTATGTAAGATTTAGCTACTGTTGGGAACTAGGTGAAGGGTACATAGGACCTCTCTACTATTTTTGCAACTCCCTCTGATTATTTCAAAATAAGCTTTAAAGAAACCTATAGCACACATCATACTCAAAATTGATTTATTCAAAGTATTTTCTTTAAAGTCAGGGACAATACAAGGATGCCTACTATCGTTTCTTGTTTTTTTTTTTTTTTTTTTTTTTGAGACAGAGTCTCACTCTGTCACCCAGGCTGGAGTGCAGTGGTGTGATCTCAGCAAGCTCCGCCTCCTGGGTTCATGCCATTCTCCTGCCTCAGCCTCCCGAGTAGCTGGGACTACAGGCGCGTGCCACCACGTCTGGCTAATTTTTTTGTATTTTTAGTAGAGACGGGGTTTCACTGTGTTAGCCAGGATGGTCTCGATCTCCTGACCTCGTGATCCGCCTGCCTCGGCCTCCCAAAGTGCTGGGATTACAGGCGTGAGCCACTGCGCCCGGCGCCTACTATCATTTCTTACATTCAATAGTTTACAGGCAGTCCTAGCCTATGCAGTAAGATCAGAAAATAATTAAGGCTGGATGCGGTGGCTTACACCTATAATCCCAGCACTTTCGGAGGCTGAGGAGGGAGGACCACTTGAGCTTGAAAGTTTGAGACCAGCCTGAGCAATATAATGAGACCTTGTCTCTATAAAAAATAAAAAAATTAGCCAGGCGTAGTGGCAGGTACCTAGTCTTAGCTACTCAGGAGCCTGAGCCCTGGAGGTGGAGGCTGCAGTGAGCTGTGTTTGCACCACTGCACTTCAGCCTGGATGACACAGCGAGACCCTCAAAAAAAAGATTTTTGGTATGGAAAGAAAGAAAAAATTATAACCTGTAAGGGAGTCTAGGCAATGAGCATCTGGCATTTTTACTTTCTATTATATATTGTGAGATAGGCTCTTTCTCTCACCAGGTTTTCTCTGAAACTGATGATTTCTAATCCTAAGAGCCAAGGGAAAAGAGTAACAAAAACAGTAACATGTCCACACACTAGAAAACTTATCAATGAAAAATATACTTCATGGGATGGCAAGAAGCAACATAGGATTGTAGTTGACAGGCAGCTACTATTATTATATTATTATGATTATAAATTTTACTCTTCAAGACTCTTATTTGGTGTGAGTCTAGATCTGTTAGAAGGTCACTGATGAAAAAGGATATGTGGGTGTCCAAGCTGATCTGATTCATACAGCTCAATACATTTATTTATTAATTTTGAGATAGGGTCTGGCTCTGTCACCTAGACTAGAGTGCAGTGGCATGATCAAGGCTCACTGCAACCTCTGCCTCCCAGGCTCCATTTTTATTATTATTATTTTTAATTAATTAATTAATTTATTTTTTGTAGAGACAGAGCCTCACTGTGTTTCCCAGGCTCATCTCAAGTTCCTGGCCTGAAGGAGTTCTCCCACCTTGACCTTGAAAAGTATTGGGATTATAGGCATGAGCCACCGCGTCTGGTAAAGTGGTTAATTTAGAAATGTGCAGAGTTAATGTTCATGTTTTTCTTTTTCTTTTCTTTTTTTTTTTTTTTTTTTTTTTGAGATGGAGTTTCGCTCTTGTTGCCCAGGCTGGAGTGCAATGGTGCAATCTTGGCTCACTGCAGCCTCTGCTTCCTGGGTTCAAGTGATTCTCCTGCCTCAGCCTCCTGAGTAGCTGGGATTACAGGCATGCGCCACCACGCCTGGCTAATTTTGTATTTTTAGTAGAGATGGGGTTTCTGCATGTTGGTCAGCTTGGCCTCAAACTCCCAACCTCAGGTGATCTGCCTTCCTTGGCCTCCCAAAGTGCTGGGATTACAGGCATGAACCACTGTGCCCGGCCAGTGTTCGTGTTTATTTTTCATAGCGTCAAGGAACTGGGTGAGAATCAAAATCTGGAGGAGAGTTTAGATTTTTCTTCATGGTTAAATTTAAAAAATTCTATAGAACAAATATATTTAGTGTGTGTTAGGCCGATGGCGTTAGATTTCCATACACTCAACATTGGGGAGAAACCTCATTGGCAGTGGAGTGGCTGGTGGTACCAGCTGGGGGTCCCTTCTTTGGTCCTTTGAGTGCAGAGTCTTTGCCCTGGTCGTTCTCTGCTTTCACCGTTAGGAGAAGCCACTTGACTCATGGCTGGCAGATAGCACACCAGTTTCAGTACCTTGCTACATTTATAGAAAACCAGTGTATTAAACAGTGAGGTATAGATAGAAACTGTTTTCCAACAGTGGGTATTTGAATATTAAGAAGTAGTCAATTAGCCAGGTGTGGTGGCACACACCTGTGGTCCCAGCTACTTGGGAGGCTAAGGCAGGAGGATTGCTTGAACCCTGGAGGTCAAGGCTGCAGTGAGCCATGATTGTACCACTGCACTCCAGCCTGGGTGACAGAGCAAGACCCTGTCTCCAAAAAAAAAAAAGTAAAGACATTGTTTTCTTTAAATTTTCAAACTTATAAAAAAGAACAGAGAATAATATATTGCATACCCACGTAGTTGCCACCTTGATTTAACAAATGTTAATGATTTGTTACATTAATCAAGATTAAAAAAATAGTGTACAGTGGATAAAGTTGAAATTTTCTTTACTGTCTCAATCTCTCTCTCCCGAGCTGTAGTCACTGTCAAAGTTGGTGTGCATTCCTTCCTTTTAGGGTTATTACTATTCTAAAATGTGTGTATATGTCTATTTGTCTATCATGCAGATATTCATTCTCTTATTTTTTTCTGAACGTTTTAAAGCTTTAGTGTCACATTTAGATATTTAATCCATTTATGATTCATAATTGTGTTAGCATGAGGTAAGGGCTTAATTTTGTCTTTTTGTATGAATAACTCATCATTACTAGTTTTGTCTTTAGCAGAGTTTGTTTATGCAGGTATAAGCAAATATGAATATATATTTTATTTGTTCTCCCCTTATTTTGTATTCTTTAATTTTTAATTTTGGGGTATATGATACATGTATATACTTATAGGGTACATGAGATATTTTGATAAAGGCATACAGTGCTTAATCACATTAGGGTAAATGGGGTATCTATCACCTCAACCATTTATCCTTTATTTGTTTAACAAACAATCTAATTATATACTTTTAGTTATTTTAAGATGTACAATAAATTATTATTGACTGTAATCCCCCTGTTGTGCTATCACATACTAGATCTTATTTATTCTAACTATATTTTTATACCCATTAATCATCCCCACTTCCCCTGCAACTGCTCTTTCCAGTAGCTTCTTTTATAGGTAGTTCTATTGTTTCCATCAGTTCAATTGTTTTAATTTTTAGCTCCCACAAATAAGTGAGAACATGTGAAGTTTGTCTTTCTGTGCCTGGTGTAGTTCACATAACACAGTGACCTCCAGTTCCATCCATGTTGTTGCAAGTGACAGGATGTCATTCTTTTTTGTGGCTGAATAGTACTCCATTGTGTATATGTAGCACATTTTTGTTACGATGAACACTTAAGTTGCTTCCAAACCTTGGCTATTGTGAAATGGCGCTTCAATAAATGTGGGAGTACAGATTTACTGATTTCCTTTTTTGGGGTATATACCTAGCATTGGGATTGCAGGATCATATGGTAGCTCTATTTTTAGTCTTTTGAGAAACCTCCAAACTGTTCTCTATAGTGGCTCTAATAATTATATTCCTACCAACAGTGTACAAGGGTTCCCTTTCTCCACATCTTTGCCAGCATTTCTTACTGCTTGTCTTTTGGATAAAAGCCATTTTAACTGGGGTGAGACGATACCTCATAGTAGTTTTGATTTGCATTTCACTGATGATCATTGATGTTTAACACCTTTTCATGTGCTTGTTTGCCATTTGTGTGTGTGTCTTTTAAATTTTTATTTATTTATGTATTTATTTTGAGACGTTATCTGACTCTGTCACCCAGGCTGGAGTGCGGTGGAGCAAATTCAGCTCACTGCAACCTCTGCCTCCCGATCTAAAGTGATCCTCCCACCTCAGCTTCCTGAGTAGCTGGGACCACAGGTGCGACTATACCCGGCTAATTTTGTGTATTTTTGGTAGAGATGAGTTTTCACCATGTTGCCCAGGCTGGTCTGGAATTCCTGAGCTCAAACAATCCACCTTCCTTGGCCTCTCATAGTGCTGGGATTACAGGCGTGAGCCACCATGCCTGGCCTGTCCGTCTTGTTTTGAGAAATATCTATTCAGGTCTTTTGCCTGTTTTTAAATTGGATTATTAGATTTTTTCCTGTTGACTTGTTTGAGCTCCTTAAATATTCTGGTTATTAATCACTTGTCAGAAGAATAGTTTGCAAATTACTTTTTCCCATTCTGTCGGTTGTCTCTTCACTTTATTGATTGTTTCCTTTGCTGTGCTGAAGATATTTAACTTGATGTGATCCTATTTGTCCATTTTTGGTTTGATTGTCATGGGGTATTCAGATCATAGCACATTCAAAGCATAGCACTAGTTTGTACATTTTTTTTTCTTTTAAACTTCATGCATTTTGCATACAATTTAAGAAATCTAACCCAGGGTCACTAAAATTTTCTCCTATGTTTTCTTCCAGATATTTCATAGTTTTATCTCTCACATTTAGTTCTATTTCTGACTCATTTCAAGTTTTGCATATTGTGTACAGTAAGGATAAAATAAGCAAATATGTATATGCACTTGCATATGAATATCAAATTTTTCAGTACCATTGTTAAAAAGATTATCTTTTCCCTCAACTGAATTGTCTTGACAATTTTGTTGAAAATCAGTTGACCCATATGGGTGTGGATCTGTTTCTGAGCTTTCTATTTTTTTCCATTGATCATTATGTCTTTTTATGCCAATACCACACTGTCTTGATTCCTGTATCTTTATAATATAACTTGAGATCAGGTAGTATAATTACTCCAACACCCTTTTTCCCCCAAAATGTTTTTTGGCTCTTCTGGTCCTTTGTGTTTTCACATAAATTTTAAAACCAGCTTGTCAGTATCTAAAAAAAAATGCCTGCTAGAATTTTGATTGGGTTTGTCTTGAATATGTAGATTAATATGGGAAAATTGTCATTTTAACAATAGTGAGTCTTCCAAACATTGACCATGGTATATCTCTTCATTTAGTTACTTCTTTGATTTCTCTCCTCAGTGTTTATAGTTTTTAACTTACAGGCCTTACATTTCTTTTGTTAAATCTATTCCAAGAATTTAATATTTTGGGGGGATGCTGTTGTAGATAGCATTTTTTAAACAGGAAAAAATACATATAAATTTTATTATTACATGCACATGTACGCATGGGAGTCAAGCAAGGATATAAATACTCAGAGAAAGATAAGATGGTTCATGCTTGTATACCATCTTTTGGGGGCCAGATGGGAAGGCCATTTTTTGGATACATAATAACTGTACATATTTATGAGGTACATGTGATATTTCTGTACATGCATACAATCTATAATGATCAACGCAGGGTATTTAGGATATCCATCACCTAAAATGTTTATCAATTCTTTGTGTTGGGAACATTTCAAATCTTTTCTTCTAGCTATTTTGAAATATGCAAATTATTGATAACTATAATCACCCCAGTCTGTGATCACACACTACAATGTATTCCTTCAATATAACTGTATGTACGCATTAACCAACCTCTCTTCACCGCCCTTCTCCCCCTTCCCAGCATCTGGTAGCCATCATTCTACTCTCTGCCTCCAGGAGATCTCCTTTATTTTAGCTGTCACATGAGTGAGAACATGCAAAATTTGTTTTTCTGTGCCTAGCTTATTTCACTTAACATGATGCTATCCAGTTCCATCCATGTTGCTGCAAATGACAGGGTTTCATTCTTTTTATGGCTGAATAGTATTCCATTGTGTATATATACCACATTTTCTTCATTTATTTGTTGATTGACACTTAGGTTAATTCTATATCTTGGCTATCATGAATAGTGTTGCAGTAAACATGGGGATGCTAATATCCCTTTGACATACTGACATCCTTTCCTTTGGATAAATACCCAGTAATGGGATTGCTGGATCATGTGGTAGTTCTGTTTTTAGTTTTTTGGGAAACCTCCATACTGTTTTCCATAAGGGCTGTACTAATTCATGTTCCTGTCCACAGTGTATATGAGTTCTCTTTTCTCTCCATCCAGGCCAGCATCTGTTATATTTTGTGGTTTTGGTGATAGCCATTCTAACTGGGGTGAGATGAAAGCTCACTGTGGTTTTGATTTTAATTTTCCTGATGATTAGTATTCTTGAGCATTTTTTTCATATACATGTTGGCCATTCTTTTGAGAAATGTCTATTCAGATCCTTTGTCCACTTTTTAATGGGATTTTTTTTTTTTTTTGCTCTTGATTTGAGTTCCTTATATATTCTGGATATTAGTCCCTTGTTGGATGAGTAGTTTGCAAATATTGTCTCCCATTCTGTAGTTTGTCTCTTTATTGATTGTTACTTTTGCTGTGCAAAGGCTTTTTAGTTTTATAGGGTCCCATTTGTCTATTTTTATTTATTTCTATGCATTTGAAATCTTAGCCATAAAATCTTTGACTAGACTAATGTCCTGAAGTGTTTCCCTGTTTTCTTCTAGTAGTTTTATAGTTTTGGGTCTTATGTTTAACTCTTGAATTCATTTTGAGTTGATTTTTGTGATAGGTGCCCAGTTTCATTCTTCTGTAATATGGATATTCAGTTTTCCCAACACCATTTATTGAAGATATTATTCTCTCCTCTGTGTTTTTCTGGTACGTTTGTTGAAAAATCAATTGGCTGTAAATACATGGATTTATTTCTGGGTTCTCCATTCTATTCCATTGGCTTGTGTCTCAGTTTTTATACCAGTAGTAACCTGTTTTGGTTACTATAGCTTTATGGTGTATTTTGAAGTCAGATGGCATGATACCTCCAGCTTTGTCCATTTTGCTCAGCATTGCTTTGACTATCCAGGGTCTTTTGTGGTTTATATGAATTTTAGGGTTGTTGTTTCTATTTCTCTGAATAATACATTGGTATTTTGATAGGGATTGCATTTAATCTGTAGATTGCTTTGGATAATACAGTCATTTTAACAATATTGTTAGAGCCTATTTGCATAGTACGTTTTTCCATTTGTTTGTATTCTCTTCAATTCCTCTCATCAGTGTTTTGTTATTTTTGTTGTAGAGGTCTTTCACCCTTGGTTAAATTTATTCCCAGGTATTGAATATTTTTTTGTAGCAATTGTAGATGTGAGTACTTTTTTTATTTCTTTTTCAGTTAGTTTATTATTACTGATTTTTGTAGTTGATTTTGTATTATGCAGCTTTACTGAATTTATTGATCAGATCTAAGAGTTAAAAACAAACAGTGGAGTCTTTAGGTTTTTCTATATATAAGATCATGTCATGTGCAAAGAGGGACAATTTGGCTTCCTCTTTTCCAGTGTGGTTGCCTTGGATTTCTTTCTCTTGCCTGATTGCTCTGGCTAGGACTCCCAGTACTAAGTTGAATGAGAGTTGTGAAAGTGGGGCATTGTCTACTAAGCCAGATGATGGCAGAACAAAAAAATAAAACTAAAGGCAAATACTCCTGATAAACACAGATGCAAAAATCGTCAACAAAATACTAGCAAACCAAATCAAGTAATGTATCAAAAAGATAATATACCATGATCAAGGGGGATTTATCCCAGGGATGCAACGATGGTTCCACGTATGCAAATCAATAAATGCAATATATCACATCAACAGAATGAAGGACAAAAACTGTAAGATCATCTCAATAGACATAGAAAATGCGTTTGATAAAATTCAACATCCCTTCATCATAAAAAAAAAAAACTCTCAAAAAATTACACATTAAAGGAACATACCTCAACACAGTAAAGGCCATATGTGACAAACCCATAGCTTACATCCTACTGAATGGGGAAAAGCTGAAAGCCTTTCCTCTAAGAACTGGAAAAAGACAAGAAGAACCCATGTTTATTGTGTGCTTGTTTGTTGTTGTTGTTGTTTTGAGACAGGGTCTCACTCTGTCACCCAGGCTGGAGTGCGGTGGTGCTATCTCAGCTCACTTCAACCTCTGCCTCCCAGGCTCAAGCGAGTCTCCCACCCCAGCCCCCCGAGTAGCTAGGATGACAGGCATGCGCCACTACACCCAGCTAATTTTTGTATTTTTAGTAGAGATGGGGTTTCCCATGTTGGCCAAGCTGGTCTCGAACTCCTTAAGTGATCCACCCACCTCGGCCTCTCAAAGTGCTGGGATTACAGGTGTGAGCCACCATGCCCGGCTGAATGTTTCTTTTCTTCTTATATTGATATTTGTGTATGTGTTATAACAATTCCTTCTTTTAATGTTATGGATTGGCTTTTTTAGGGAAAGACTTTTTTTCTGTAGATGTATCTATATTGTTGCTGGGGAAAGGTGTTTTGGCTTTGATTCTGGGTGGGTACAGTAGTGTAGTCTCCGTATGATTTCTTCACCTTTACTCAGACTAGTTTCCTGGCTTCTCAGTGGTGTAGGCTGTAATTGTTGGTGGAGGCTGTGACAAGACTTTGCTGGGGACTGATATGCCAGATGGGCTGGTCCTCTGGAATCAGTAGTAGCAGTGGCATTCTAGGAATGCCAGTCTTTGAGCTCCCTTGGGCCTCCAGGTGGTATGCTTGGGTGCTGGCAGTGCCAGTGGCCGACCAAGTGGGTGGGTCCTTGGATCCCCTGGGTAACGTGTGAGGAGTTGACAGTGGTGGTAGCAGTGGTGTGCCAGTCCTTGCACCACTCAGCAGCATGTGTGGCTTTTAGTGGTGGCAGCAGGCTTGATAAGCTAGTCCCTAGACCTCCAGATGGCATGCAGTGATGGGTGGCACTGGTGGCAGGATAGGCTAGGTTTTGCTCTGGAGAACTGTCCTGCATACTGTAGAATGTTTACCAGCATCCCTGTTCTTTAGCCAGTAAATGCCAGTAACATCACATGGGAACTTGTTAGAAATACAGTTTCACAGGCCCTGCTGCACTCCACTGAGTCTAGAAACCAAGGTGATGTGGCCCAGCATTCTGTGCTTTAACAGCCCTCAGGTGATTCTAATGTATGCTCAAGCTTGAAATTCCACTGCCCTGGTAGATTGCAAGGCTCCCTCTGCCCCCAGAAAGAACTTGTGTTAGTCAAGGTTCTCTAAAGGGACAGAACTGATGGGGGTGTGTGTGTGTGTGTGTGTGTGCGCACATATACATATATGCATACACACACATATCTATATATGAGAGTTTATTATGAGAATTGACTCATATCATCACAAGGCGAAGTCCCACACTAGGCCATCTGCAAACTGCGGAGCTGGGAAGCCAGTCCGAGTCCCAAAACCTCAAAAGTAGGGAAGCCGACAGTGCAGCCTTCACCTGTGGTCAAAGGCCCGAGAGCCCCTGGCAAAGCGCAGGTGTAAGACCAAGAGTCCAAAAGCTGAAGAACTTGGAGTCTGATGTTCAAGGGCAGGAATCATCCAGCATAGGAGAAAGATGGAGGCCAGAAGACTCAGGTCTGTCTTCCTCTTCCACGTTCCTCTGCCTGCTTTTATCCTAGTTGTGCTGGCAGCTGATTAAATGGTACCCACCCAGGTCGAGGGTAGGTCTGTCTCTCCCAGTCCACTAACTGAAACATTAATCTCCTTTGGCAACACCCTTACAGACACAGCCAGGAACAATACTTTGCATCCTTCACATGCAATCAAGTGACACTCAATACAGTGTCACATCACAGAACCATTATTATCACTATATCGTTGACTAGCATAATGGCAAATTTGTGCTTATTGACCAATTAGTAATTGCAGAGCTTAATCTTTTTAAGGTAGCTTTAGCCAGGCCATTCAGAGAGATGTGTATGTACTTTCTACACATTTATGTAAAAGAACACCAGTTGGGAAGAGGATTTGAACTGAAATGGGACTACAAAAGGTAGTCTCCAGTGAGAGATAGACTTTGTTTCAATAAAAAGAATAGATTTTAGTAAAATCCTGTCTGAAAATGGAGAGAACATGTGAAAGGTACAGAATGACCAATCTCTTAGAAGTGTTAAGCAAGACTTGGATGTTAGTTAAGGTGAAGCTTTCAGTAGTAATGCAGGATAAGGAGAATGGCAGACCTAGACTCTTAAGCTTCCTTTCCAGGTTTTGTGTTTTAGGGTTTTCTTTATCTTTTTTTCTCCTGTGGCACGTAGCTCTAATCTTCTTTGATAGCTACTTGGTGCTTTCTGAGATTTAGCAGTTTTCCTGCATGTATGGTCTTTGACCTTTCCCAGGAGTTGGCATGTGCACTCCAGTGTGGGATTCTTTCCTGTGTAGTTCTCTACTGCCTTTGGAAACAGCGCTTTGTGATTACATTGACAGGAGCTCCTCTTACTATCTGCTTATTTTCAGAAAGAGGTTATTTCTCATTCTTGTTATAAGGGTTATTATCTAGATCTGGCCTGTTATGCTCTTCTTTTGGTGTGAACAGAATAGAGGGGATTTCTATGCTGGGTTTTAAATAAGGAACATTTGTAACTTAAACTTTCAGAAGATATCTCACATGAAACTGGCTGCCTGCCACAGGAGTAACTTAGATCTCTCCACCTTGTTGTCAGGAGCCTGGAACAGAGATTTTTGCACTGGATATGAGATTAGATTGACTTTTAAGGGCTCGTCTGACTCTTTGCCTTTCAAGTTTTGATCAGAAGTCTCAGCTTTTTTTCTCCAGGTTTAGATTTAACAATCTAAACCTAACTCTAACATTGGTACGTAGTGCCTAATAAATGTTGCTTAAGTAAAATGAACTTGGAAACATTCTTCATGGTATCCTCTTTTTTCTCTTGCAGTTAAAAGGGCCAAATTCCAGGGTTCACCAGGTAAGGCCAGCCTTCTATTATGTCTTTTCCTCTTGTATTTGCTGTTATTTCAAAACAATTTAAAAAAATTATGAATTCATTGATCAAATTCAGTAATTTAATTCATTACTTCACTAAATTAATTCATGAAATCATTGATCTAGTGAAAAATTAGTTTTCTTACCTCTTGGCTAACCCAATTCTACTTCGCAATAATAACTATACATTTAGAGGTTTTGATATACCTTTTCCGACTTTTTCTCGGAAAAAAGTCTGAAATAGTGTAAAAGGATAAATATTGACAATTAGTGGAAACAATTTTTTTTTTTACTTTAAGTTCTAGGGTACATGTGCACAGCGTGCAGGTTTGTTACATAGGTATACATGTGCCATGTTGATTTGCTGCACCCATTAACTCGTCATTTACATTAGGTATTTCTCCTAATGCTATCCCTCCCCCAGTCCCCCACCCCACGACAGGCCCCAGTGTGTAGTGGATAAATATTGAAATATCAATGTATCATGTCTTGCAGTTCATGAACCTGTTTCAGCTTGAGAATATGTGTATATGTATCTATTGGGTCATATATAAAATTTCTTAAAATTTAAAATATTCAAATAGACCGTGTGAAACATATCTTATGCAACCTGCTTTTCCCCCCAGCAACACATCATGAAAGTGTATGTGTGTGTGTGTGTATGTGTGTGTCTGGTTCATTCTTTTAAGGTGCTGTACAGAATTTTGTTGTAGATTTGTACCCTAATAGGTCCCTGATTGATTAATACTTGATTAATATTTAGGTTCCCAAATTTTTGCTATTACAAATAATAAATGTTCTTGTGCACTTCTCATTGCTTGCTTTTGCAAATGTGTCTATGTACTAGATTCAGAAGTAGAATTGCTGGTTCAAAAGTATATATATATTTTTAAAAATTTGATAACTCCTGCCAAATTGTTCTCCTGCAAGTTTTTACTGTATATACTGAGACCAAAAGTTTATGAACATTTATTTTCCCAAATCCTTATCAACATTCGATATGAAACTTTAAAATCTCTGTCCATCTGAAGATTAAAAATGGTATTTCCTTATTTTAATATGCATTTCCTCAATTTTGATTGTCACATTAGGAAGATTTCCTCTGGTTACTGCTGGGGAAGGAGGGAGGGGAGCTGGAGCATTACTGGAAATATATGAATATGCTTGAGAACTCAGGAAAACCTGAAAACTGGACCTTGGGTGCAACAGTAATGAAAGCAGTTTCTGAGCAGTTTCTTGTTTTAAAGGTTATTATCTTTCTGTCTTTGCTGGCTCTTTTTTTCTGAGAATCTGCTCTGTTGTTTCTCTCCCAGCTGGTTTTCTATGCTTACCCATCTTGCACCCATAATAGCTGCCTCAATATACCCCTTCCTTTTAGCTTCAGCACCAACCACCAGTTGTCAATATTTATCCTTTTACCCTATTTAAAATCTTTTGAGAGGGAATCAGGTTTGTTTCAGCTTTTGGCCAGCTCATGGATTGGCTGCTCTTGGGTTATTTACTCTTGGTCTGGTCAGCTGTGTGTGATTGGATGTTGGGGTGGAGTACAAAATAATGTGATATAAAACATAGCTCAGTGGCCTACTGCACTACTACTACTGGATATGGATGGAGATTCCCCTTGTATGGGCTTTTATCCTCATATATCTTTAATATAATTATAAATTTTCCATGTTGATAAGTATAAAACCACACCATTTTAAATGATATTTAAAAGAAAGACTTACCTTCAGCCGAAAGTGTATGACGGGTTCCATTTTCTCATATCTTCTGTAACATTAGGTAATCATGTTAAGCAATGTTTGCCAATTTGATGAGTCAAAGTGATAGTTTGCTATTTTTTCATTGTATAACATTAGGATTAATTTCTTACATAGAAAAGCAAACCCTCAATTCAGTGCCCCTAATCATGGCTGACGTGGATGTAGTGAGGCGAGTGCCAAATGTGCTGTAGTAAGAATTGGGTGAGACGCCTGAGTTTGAAGTTTCAGGCCACCACCTTTGTTTAGCAATCAACTTGTTTGGTACTCAACTCTCAGGTTAGAAAATTTCCTTTTCTCAACTCTGTGATAATATTTCTTTTTTGGCTGGGCGTGGTTGCTCATGCTTGTAATCCCAGCAGTTTTGGAGGCCAAGATGGGTAGATCACTTGAGGTCAGGCATTTGAGACCAGCCTGGCCAACATGGTGAAACCTCATCTCTACTAAAAATACAAAGGTTAGCTGGGCATGGTGGCACACACCTATAATCCCAGCTACCTGGGTAGCTGAGGCATGAGAATTGCTTGAACCTGGTAGGTGGAGGTTGCAGTGAGCCAAGATCATGCCACTGCATTCTGGTCTCAGTGACACAGCAAGACTCTGTCTCAAAAAAAAAAAAAAAAAAAGATTTCTTTTTATGTAACTTGTGCTTTAGGCCAAACTGAGTAGATCGAGCTTGAAATCTAATTTCTTTGTGAAGATTTTTCCTTAATTTTTGTCCCTGTTAACAGCTCTGCAGTTCTTTATCACTGTTTCTTTTTTCCTTCTGGTATGTATCTCTTTCTACATTTTATTAAATTTATGTACCTTATCTTTCCTAGTAGATCAATTCGATTTGGATTTTTCCCCCCAGACGGCAAGTGGGCTATATAATTAACATAGTAGGTTAGGATTAACATTGTAATAGATTAAATAAATTAGAACAGGAAATATCAATGTATCATATCTTGGCATTCATGAATCTGTTTCACTTTGAGTGTGTGTGTATGCATATCTGTTGGGTCATATATAAAATTTCTTAAAATTAAAAAAATAGTAATTTAGATTATGCTCTTGAAGATAGTACATAGTTTTATAATTTTGGCAACTCTGCTATGTCTTGAATGAGGCTATATTGTACAATATAGCTTAATTTTTTCCTGCATATGTAATACTTTAATTTCTATATTGCTTAATTCCAAGGGCTTTGTGAGATGGGTAACAATCTGAGCACTAAGTATTGTCTCCATTTTGTATTTTTTCAAAGATAAATTTAACACATATGTGACCCTGAAAGTACAGAATGTGAAGAGCACAACTGTAGCAGTTCGTGGTGATCAGCCTTCCTGGGAACAGGATTTCATGTTGTAAGTAGTTTGCAGCAGCAGCGTGCCTACATATTTCATAATCTTTTTAAGGGAATTGCACTGGATGAAACAATTAGAAGATTTTGTGTATTTTTGAGATTTATAAAATGTACTGGCACTGTTAAATACTCTTTTGAAAACTGTGGAGTTATAGAAATAAGTGAGGTTCATGGTACATGAAGCACAACTGCAGTTTTGTTTTCTCGTGGATTCGTAATTTGTTCTTAGAGATGAATGATAATACAGGTAAACTCCCAATTGATTTATGTTGGTGAAAAACTACATAGGCAGATTTTCTCAGTGGTCAGAATTAGAATAGAGTACAACAGACTTAGCATGACATTAAACATAACTTCATCTTTCTTTGATTCTCAGAAGGCTCTTTGAAGGAATGTGGCCATGCATGTGAGAGACTGTATCTTCATGTGTACCTCAGTCATCTGTTTTAGAGGCTGAAGATTTCTGTGCTTATAAACCTTTTGCTTTATGGAGTAAAATGTCCTATATTCAATTAATTAAAATGAATAAATATTAGTAGAATTTCTCGTGTATGACAAAGTTTAGTATATTATGATTTTAATTAAACTTTGGCTTAAAAACTTGTTATTTCTTTCTTTTGTCCCCTTTAGTTTCAGGATTTTTTTGTTCCTGTTCTACAAAAGGGGAGAAAAGTATAGAATATATTGAAGGACTGGGCAAATCATTTAGCTTCATAGGGCACTAGTTTCCTTATCTGTAAAGGTCTTCCTTTCTCAGAAGATTATGCTTGTTTTTTTTTTGGGAGTTGGAGGTACAGAAGATAGTTAGAAACCTAAAGCTGGCACTCAGGGAAGAAGTCTGCTTTGGAGAAATGTTTTGGTCAGTTGAAGCCATAGGTGAAGATGAGAAAGCTTAGGGAGAGAATGTGTATGGTGAGAAAAGGGACTGGGGTAGAAGCTGGAGAGTGGCAGCATTTAATGAGGGGACAGAGGGAACTAAAAAGGATTGAACAGAGAGGTAGGAGAGCCAGGAGATAATGGTGTCCTGGAAGCTGAGGGAGAACTGGGCTTCAAAGAGAAGGAGGCCAATGGTGTCATGTTTCTTTCTCACTGGTTGCTTCTCTCTCAAGATTATATAAGCCTCATTTATTCCCTCTCTCAGTGACAGTGATATGAGACTGAGAGCACCTGTTTCCTTCTTTACACATGCAGTGTACAGAGTCAGCTACAAATGGTTTATGCAAGTCTGTTTCCATACCAGTATGTTAGCCATAGTCCTGGCTATGGTTTATAAACCTAGCACTTCCAGTTGGCTATAACCATAATTTCCAGTTATAACTGTTCCCATCATGTGAGGCAGAGTGATCTTCTGCAGCCTCTCATCAGCATAGCTAGCGTTATTCTTACGTGTTTATTTTCCAATTTCCCATAGCACTTCCCCTTTCGACCCTGCTGTGATATGTGTGAATTTTCTTCCTGTCTCCCACGTTGAGATGCTGTGTGAATTTTGCCCTCTCTTCTTTTACACGTGGGTTTTATTAGCTACTTGCTCTACTTTTCTGCTCTTCCTACTCCTTATTCCTCCTATCCTGTCCTATTTTATTTATTTACTTATTTTTTTTGGTTCACTCCTTGCAGAACTTAGTCTACTACCCTGTCCTTTTGTCACCGGAATCTCCAGTGCTGGTTTCCTATCTCCCGTTCTCGTTTTTCCTTCTCCATGATGTATTATGTGGCAGTATCTAATATTCGTTTTGGTATTTCTTATATTATTTTTTTTTAATACTTTCATATCTTGTTTTTAGGATTAGATTGTTCATTTCTTAAGGGTAAGGTGGGCATCTTCACTATTTGTGTGCATTTGTGTAGCCCAGAGTCTGCTATACACATGTTTATGTATATTGTTGATTGAATTAACAGAGAAGAAACTTCCCTAGGGTCCTGGGTATGAAGCATAAATAGAGCTCTCAGACCTCTCTTAGCTGGACCTGCTGAGCAAATGTAGGTGAGATGAGAAGCTTCTTATAGAATATATACTCATTGTTTGGGCCTTCTCCCTGGAGAGTTCTCTGAAGAGCAGATTTTCTTCTTTATCTGTTCAAGTCAAGCTGTTGAAGACCTCTGGCTATTTCTTCTGTCTGTTGGCTTGAGATGCTATTTGGGAGTTGATTTGGGAATATTATATATGTATCCCCAAGCAATTTTTCTTTTTTTCTTTATTTTGTGGGACAGGGTCTCACTCTGTTGCCCAGGCTGGAGTGCAGTGGCACCATCTTGGCTCACTGCAGCCTTGATCTCCTGGGCTCAAATGATTTTCCTGCCTCAGCCTCCTGAGTAACTGGGACTACAGACACATGCCACCATGTCTAGCTAATTAAGAAAAATTTTTTTAGGAGACACTAGGTTTTGCCATGTTGTCCAGGCTGGTCTCAAACTCCTGGGCTCAAGTGATCTTCCCACCTCAGCCTCCCAACATATTGGGATTACAGGCATGAGCCATTGCACCTGGCCCAAGCAATTTTTCGATTCCATATTCAAGTGACAGATAAGTCCAAGGGATTTGAGGATGTCGCATATATTTTCCAAGACTAATTGGTTAATTAGGCTGAATTAAATTATGTGACAAAAAGCTTAGTTTCTACACTGTGAACACTGTAACTTAGTGGCTAGGCTTATTCATCTACTTTGTGGCTCTGAACAGCTCTCCAGATAGCTTAGAAGTTTTTGGACACAAAAACTGAGTCCTATATGTTTCTTCTCCAAAGCACCAAGTCGTATGTCTTGTAAGTGCTCAGGAAATGCTAATTAAATGAATAAATTAACTCAGTACATTCTATGCTGTATTATATTTATATAAAAGGGACAAATTTTCTTTGCTTTATTCATTTTCAACACCTGACATGAATTCTGTGGCTGTCATTCTGTATCTCAGACTTGTGAATCTGAGAACATTTATTTTATAGCACAACAGGGATCCCAACTTTCTCTAAAGTACAAACTTGAAGCTTCTACTTGTGATATATAGCTGTTGTTTTCCTGAGAATGCCTTTCTGCTTTCTCTGCTGGAATTGGTCTTTTCTCATCTTTCTTGGATTACCCCTCAAGTAACCTTGTGTTTCAATAAGAGCTTTCTGGAGAACGTTTTTAGCATTAACACAAGTACTATTTGCGTATTCTAGTTTAAGACTGGGATTATGTTTGAGTTAGTCCTTCCAAGCAGATATTCAACCGTGTATGATACTGCTTTTAAATAGTGCTTATCTGGCTCTTTATGGAATGATTTCTTTTCGAATTTTTTCCCCTGGTTATTATTATAGGAAAATCATTATATTTATCATTATCCCATGGTAATAGTTTTGCTTATAAGTGACAGTGCCTAGCTTAATAATGATTAATGAGTCTCCAGGGACTGAGTGGTGTGAACTAGCACACTCTAGAGCCCCTCACTTGCCTATGACCACATGTTCCTATCAAACTTATATGTTCTCAGGGACCCTACTTCTACCTGGACTCCCTTTCATAAATCCCCCCCTCCCCCTGGCTTTTTTGGTGGGGATGGAGTCTGGCTCTGTCACCCAGGCTGGGGTGCAGTGGCATGATCTTGGCTCTGCCTCCTGGGTTCAAGTGATTCTTGTGCCTCAGCCTCCCAAGTAGCTGGGATTACAGGCGTGCGCCACCATGCCCAGCTAATTTTTGTATTTTTAGTAGAGACAGGGTTTGCCACGTTGGCCAAACTGGTCTCAAACTCCTGACCTCAGGTGATCCGTGCACCTCCCAAAGTGCTGGGATTACGGGCTTGAGCCACCATGCCCGGCCTTATAAATCTTGTAAAGTAGACTTACCTTTCCTAAAAGTTTCCTGTATACAATGTGTAGTTTAAGTTGAAGCAGTGTTAGTTAACAATAAAACGTATAGAACTGTTGCCTATGGTGGAAATTGGCAGGCAGGCCTGGCAATAATGTCCTTATTACTTGGCCTCATATTGTGTGAAACTGCATTAGTCTAATTATGATTGTATCTCCAAAGCAGAAAGAATGGATAGACAAAGGCATTTTTCTTTCTTTTCCCGCCCCCCATCCCCGCTGAGGTTTAATTGGGATATAAACAACTGTAGATAATTAATGTATACAATTTAGACATGTATATACTTGTGTTACCATCACCATAATCAAGGTAGTAAATATATTTATCACCTCTAAAAGTTTACTTGTGTCCCCTTTTTTTTGTTGTATGTGTGTGTTAAGAGCATTTAATATGAAATCTACTGTCTTAAATTTTGAGGTGCACAATACCTTATTGCTAACTGGAGGCACTATGTGGTATAGCAGCAGGTCTCTGGAACTTATTTAACTGTAACAAAGGCAGTTTTCTATGGATACCTTATACAGGTTTCTTGGAGCCTAAAAATGGTCGTGGCATTCTGGGAAATTTTTATTTTTCCTGAAGACAGGATCCTGGTGAGAAAGCATTCAAAGTTTAGCAAAACAGGAGATGTAGTTGTTTCTTTCATATTGTCTAGCTTTCCTCAAAGGGCTTTCCTCTTTCCCTTAGTGAGATTAGTCGCCTGGACCTGGGTCTAAGTGTGGAGGTATGGAACAAAGGACTGATCTGGGACACCATGGTGGGGACTGTGTGGATTGCGCTGAAGACTATTCGTCAGTCGGATGAGGTCAGTCATTGCATTTTCTGTTTGGAAGTATGGTTCCCAGCCCATGCTTCTCCCCATGCTAGCTCCACTTTAGCTAATATTCATCCATGCATCTTGGATTATTATTCCCCCTTTCTAATTAGAGGGCATGCAACCTGCCTGTTCCTAACTTCACCTGAAGGTTCAGATGATTTTATTTAAGTCTGACCTACCCTGTGTCCTGTGACTGAACTCACAGGCTCCAGAGGACCTCTTCAGCCTTATCAGGTAGATAGCCCCTTCTGAGGTATGTGTGTGTTGGTGTGTGTGTTTACTTAGGGTACTTGTGGTTTCTGTGTTCTCCTCTAAGTCACTGCCCTGGGAGGAGTCCCATTAAACTTCCTTAGCCAGCTGGCTGGCTATTCTCTGCTTTGTTTCTTTGAGTTACCAAATCTCCAAGGAACTAGTTTTCAGTGCCCTTCTTCTGCATGTAAGCCTGACAGAGTTTAAGGAACTACCAGGCTTGGCAATTTGTATTCACACTGTCTCTATGCGTTATTTCTAGGATTGAACTCTTGCCTCACTTTCCTAGACTAGACCATAACTCAGCATCATTTCCCCACTTTGGACCTGGACAAAATCTGTTATATTCCTATTTGGTGTTAACATGGACCATGAGTTTTCTCTGGGAGTGGGGAAGTTGAAATTGCCTCTATTTTCCGTATTTCTTTTAGTTCTAGCTAAGTCTTTACTCCCCAGGCAGATGGGCAGTTCATTTTCATTGCTGCCCCAGTTCAATCCTATTTAGCCAGCAATGTTAGTAGCTTTTTACTGACTAGAAACAGTGATACAGTCATTAAGAACTGTGCAGGTTAAATATTGATCCACAGAGGTACTTAGTTTTAGAGTATGGTACTCCAGACATTCTGTCCTTGTTAGATCTGCAGAGCTGAGCACAGTGAAAGCTGCTCTCCCCACCAAAGAGGGAAAACAGAAGCCACATGCAGTGGAGGCAGGTGGTGACAGTGGTATGTTTGCCTTATCAGGATGTGAATGGCCCTCAGAAGCTCAAACAAGGAACTTCAGAGAAAAAAACCTGACTCTTGAACTAAGAGGGAGCCAAGAAAGATTAAACTTTAATCTTAGATCTTTGTTTCCTAGGAAGGGCCTGGGGAATGGTCCACATTGGAGGCAGAGACGTTAATGAAAGACGATGAGATCTGTGGAACTAGAAACCCAACTCCTCATAAAATTTTGCTTGATACAAGATTTGAGTTGCCTTTTGGTGAGTAAAATTTTAAAACTATTTAACAATTTTTACCATATTGTTTGGAATTGTTTGCTAGTTGTTTCATTAATGTATATTTCATCACCTCAGCCATCTCCTTTGAGGATATTCTGTCTTCATTCACTGTCTTTCTCATAACACTTCACCCAGGGAATGGTGCAAAGTAGAATATAGAATAGTGCTCATTAAAGAATCTACACTAAAAAGCATTCTCTTCAACTCATTTAATTTTCTGTGACTATTTATTATAATGACTTATGAAATATTTGCTTGTTAGATTTATTATTTTGAAAATAAACATTTATTGTCTTGAAGTGACTATATATACCTTCTGATTTGTTAAGTATTAAATAGCACTGATAAATAGAATAATAATTTAAAATGTAAATTAAATCACAATACATGCTCATGATAAAAATTCAAATAGTAAGGAAATGTACATGGATAAAGTTAAAAGTTTATTTTCCCAGTTCCTTTAATCTTCTTTGCATTCCCCAGTGTGAAACCACTGTTAACATTCTTGTATTTTGGTTTAGACACATGGTATTTATTTTCCAGAAACTTATTTTGGCAAAATTTGGATCATACCCTATGTAATATGTATTTGCTGATATATAGTGTTTTACAAACTGCTTAGACATTTATCCTGAACATCGCTCCATGTTATACTTTAAGATCTATCTTATTCATCTGAACAGATGCCTCTACCATAATTTATCTTTTTTTTTTTTTTTCCTTTTTTTGAGATGGAGTCTTGCTCTGCTCCAGGCTTTAGGGCAGTGGCATGATCTTCGCTCACTGCAACCCCTGCCTCCTGGGTTCAAGTAATTCTCATGCCTCAGCCTCCCGAGTCACTGAGATTACAGGCTTGTGCTACCACACCTGGCTAATTTTTTGTATTTTTTAGTAGAGACAGGATTTCACCATGTTGGTCAGGCTGGTCTCGAACTCATGACCTCAAATGATCTGCCCACCTCGGCTTCCTAAAGTGCTGGAATTACAAGCGTGAGCCACCATGCCCGACCTACCATAATTTATTTAAGTAATCCTTTATTGATTGACATGTAGGTTTTTTCATTTTTTTTGATGTTATATACTGCTAACTAACAACTCTGTATATCTTTGCCCATTTTGAGTCTAGAATAAATTTCTTAAAGTAGAATTGCTGGATCAAAGTATATGTACATCATTACTTTTTATGGAATCTACTAAGTTCCTTGTCCAAAAGGTTATACCAATTTATACTCTTATAAATTATATCTGGGGAGTGCCTGTTTCTGCACATCCTTGGAAGTCTTTTGTATTTCCCAGTTGTTAATCTTTATTTGATTATTTTGTATGATATCTTATCGGGGGAAATTCAGCTCCCGATATTTCATGTGGGTCCTTTTCTATTTTTCCTGTGTCGGCCAGTCTAAGAAATAAAGGGAAAGAGTACAAAAGAGGGAAATTTTAAAGCTGGGTGTCCAGGGGAGACATCACATGTCAGCAGGTTCTGTGATGCCCCCCAAGCTGCAAAACCAGCAAGTTGTTATTAGTGATTTTCAAAAGAGGAAGGAGTGTACGAATAGGGTCTGGGTCACAGAGATCACATTCTTCACAAGGTAATAAAATATCACAAGGTAAATGGAGGCAGAGCGAGATCACAGGACTGGGGCGAAATTAAAATTGCTAATGAAGTTTCGGGCACACATTGTCATTGATAACATTTTATCAGTAGACAGGGTTTGAGAGCAGACAACCGGTCTGACCAAAATTTATTAGGCAGGAATTTCCTTGTTCTAATAAGCCTGGGAGCGCTACCGGAGACCGGGGCTTATTTCATCCCTTATCTACAACCGTAAAAGACAGACGTCCCCAAAGCAGCCATTTCAGAGGCCTCCCCTTAGGGATGCATTCTCTTTCTCAGGGATGTTCCTTGCTGAGAAAAAGAATTCAGCGATATTTCTCCTATTTGCTTTTGAAAGAAGAGAAATATGGCTCTGTTCTGCCCGGCCCACAGGCAGCCAGACTTTAAGGTTATCTCTCTTGTTCCCTGAACATCGCTGTTATCCTGTTCTTTTTTCAAGATGCCCAGATTTCATATTGTTTAAACAATTTGTGCAGTTAACACAATCCTCACAGGGTCCTGAGGCAACATTCAACCTCAGCTTACAAAGATGACGGGATTAAGAGATTAAAGTAAAGACAGGCATAGGAAATCATGAGTATTGATTGGGGAAGTGATAAGTGTCCATGAAATCTTCACAATTTGTGTTCAGAGATTGTAGTAAAGACAGGCTTAAGAAATTATAAAAGTATTAATTTGGGGAACTAATAAATGTCCATGAAATCTTCACAATTTATGTTCTTCTGCCATGGCTTCAGCCAGTCCCTCCGTTCAGGGTCCCTGACTTCCTGCAACAGTATCTTGTTTTAGTTTAGTTGATTTCTATTCATTTTATTTTAATTTTTTACTGTTCATATTATTGATATTTGCATATCCTATTGTTATTGCTGTCGTTTTATGATCTCAGTGTATTTGTATCTTGTATCCTATGGTGATTTAAGCAAAAATGACATGATTTTCCAGCTAGCTCAGAAAGAACTAAACTCAGAACAACTATTATTTCAGAAAAACAGAAAGGAAGTCTTTCTTGTGGGACTGTAGACCAAGCTGCAAGTGAAGGGAAAATCAATTGGAGGGAGTGGGTCTTGGTTCAAATACCATAGATATTGGCCATTTTCACCAAATTTTAGTAGATATTCTTGAATAAATGTTTTTTCTTTTGCTGTATGCACTTAGGACCATTTCCAGAGACTTTAAATGGTTGTTTTTTTAATGTTGTATTACTTTTTGACTGATTTCACTCACTAATTACATAGTTACAAATGTTATATAAAATAGACATTATTCTTCTACTTTTAGTAGTTGATTTTATTTAAAAATCAGGGCCGGGCAAGGTGGCTCACACCTGTAATCCCAGCATTTTGGGAGGCTGAGGTGGGTGGATCATGAGGTCAGGAGTTCGAGACCAGCCTGACCAACATGGTGAAACCCCATCTCTACTAAAAATACAAAAAATTAGCTGGGCAAGGTGTCATGTGCCTGTAATCTCAGCTATTTAGGCGGCTGAGGCAGGAGAATTGCTTGAACCCAGGAGGCATGAAGGTTGCAGTGAGCCAAGATTGCGCCATTGCTCTCCAGCCTAGGCGATAGAGCAAGACTCTGTCTCAAAAAAAAAAAAAAAAAAAAAAATCAATAATAACAAAGTAACATTTATGGTGAATTATTGTGTGTTGGTGGGCATGTCACTAAGTATTTACGTATGTTAGCTCAGTTAATCCTCATTTCGGTCCTTTGACGCAGGCCTAACTATTATTCCCCACTTTAGAGATAAGCAAACTAAGACACAGAGTATTTAAGTATTTTGGCCATGGTCTGACTCTAGAGCCTGGGCTTTTAATTTTAACTATTTGTATAATACATTTAACCACTTCCTGTTGGGTATTTTGATTGTTTGAAGTTTGTACTGTTATAAATAGCGCTGCGATAAACATGCTTGTATCTCTCTATATTTTTTCTTCTTAAAACTATTTTTGTGGAGTGAGGCAGGAATAAATTAATAATGGTTTAAAAAGTTATCCAGTGAAAAGTCCCTTCAGAAATCCATTTTCTTCCTATAGGCTACCACTATTAATACTTTCTTGTGTATCTTTCCAGAGTCAGTTTCTGAATATAAGCACACACACACATGCACACACACACACACACACCACCATCTTCTTTTTAAAACGCAAATAGTAGCATATTCTAACACATTCCCTGTGCCTTGCTGTTTTGCACTTAATATGTCTTGGTGAATCATCCCACATCAGAGCATATAGACCCGCAGCAGCAGCAGCAGCTCATCTTCCACCTTGCACCTCCCACTCTCCTTCTTTGTAACAGGTGCATAGTATACCATGTTATGGATGTACCATATGGATGAGAAAGCACTATACAAATTACATTGTAGACTATTTGAAGCTGTGTGTAAGTGTTTTTAAATAAGACTTTGAAATATTGCTACCAGTTGTTAAAGAGCTAGTTGAAGGGAAGGAGCTGAAGTTTTGGACACGTGGAACAAAGGAGAAAGGAAAGGGCTATATTTGCTTTATTCATGTGGCTGCTAGAAAGTGTATCTGTTGAAATGTCTCTGAAGTTGATATGATCCATATATTACCTGAGTGTTTCTCTTTAGTGCTGGTTAGATGGTCATACTTGATGTTTTTAAAAGGTGAGTTTTGGGGAGAAGTTGTTATAGTCAATGTAAAATATTTAGAAATGAGGATATACCATTATACCATTATTTTTTAAGAATTCAAATATTTTCACTTAGAGACTCACTTAACAAATATTTGAGCATCTAATATTTTCCAGGCATAAAACCTATGAGTATTTTTTAATAGCTTCTTTTAAAAAATTTTTAATTGTGGTAAGAGACATAACTGAAAATTTAGCATCTTAACCATTTTTAAGTGTACAGTTCACTAGTGTTAAGTACCTTCACATTGTTGTGCAACAGATATCCAGAACTTTTTCACCTTGCAAAACTAAAACTCTGTCTCCATCAAATAACTTTTCATTTCCCCATCCCCACAGCCACTGGCAACGACCATTCTTTCTTTTCTGTGAATTTGACTACTTTAGTTACTTTAGATAAGTGAAATCATACAGTATTTGTCTTTTTTTGTGATGGACTCATTTCATTTAGTGTAATGTCCTCAAAGTTTATCCATGTTATGGCATGTGGCAGGATTTTCTTCCTTTTAAGGCTGAATAATGCTCCATTGTATGTAAATCTCTCATTTTGTTAATCCTTTCATCCATTAGTGGACACTTGGGTTGCTTCAACTCTTGGCTATTGTGAATAATGCTACTAGGAACTTGGGTGTGCAAATATCTCTTTGAGATCCTGGTTTCACATCTTTCGTATATATAATCCAAAGTGGGAGAATTATGTCACATGGTAATTCTACTTTTAATTTTTTTGGGAGAAAACCTTTGAATTTTGAGCATCTCAATATCTCAGCATGTAACTTTTCTTCTAAGCTAATCCTTTGGATGGTTTTGGTCTTGCTGAGGGAAAGGTAGTATGGTTACATAGAAAGAATATAGTTTTTGGAATCATACAAACCATGGTTTGAATCATGGCTCATCTCTATAAACTGTGACCCTGACCAGATTATTTTACCTCTCTGAGCTTCAGCTTCTTCATCTACAAAATAACAATGGGAATAACAGTACATTGTATTGGTTTTTGTGAAGAGTAAAGATAATATTCATGACAAGAACCAAACCATCAGTTAAAACTTGTGCATCACTACCACCCTCTGACTTCAGTCATTAGACAGAGTAAAGTATTATCTGCTGATGATTTACTACCTGCTGATGTGATTTCTTTTCTTTTTCTTCTTTTTTTTATGGTAGATATCCCAGAGGAGGAAGCCAGATATTGGACCTACAAATGGGAGCAAATCAATGCCTTGGGAGCTGACAATGAGGTAGGAGCAGCCTTATTTGCAGTATAGAAAGATGGGGGAAAATCTCCAATGCTCTTTATAGGTTGCCCAGGGAGGGGCCCAAGAGCATGTTGTCCTGAGAATGAAATCACTTAAATTGCATTAAAGAAGAAAAGCAGCTAGAAGATTGCCTGAAATGTCACTAGAAGGTTCCATCTCCCATTTATTCTATTCTTCCCACTCTCCCATACTGTGGTACTAGTCTGGCTGTAGACTCTTAGAGAGGGAGCTTGTACCAGGGAATCTGTCCTCTTTTGTTACACCTGTGAGTTGGAGGCATTTCTTTTGCTTCTACTGTCTCTCAGGTTTTTGGATATTATTCTTATTTGTGTCCTGTTTTTGAGGATGTTTAGACTATTGCATTGTTTGTTCTTGCTGGTCCTAACTTACCTCCAGAGATGAGGCTGGTATGTATAAGAGAACACATTCAGCTCAACCTGGGGCATCAGGATTGGAGAATGTTTTTGTTATTGCTGATGGAGGGAAAAGATGATAAATTTGTTTATTTTGGACATGTGGGCTACTAAAAAATGGGTCTGATTATAAGATATACTTTGAGTGCCAGAGGATATTTCAGCAGAAATTTTTGATAAACAATTTCATGAGATAATCTGAAGTTGAGGTTTGAATGGGGTAGGGAGCTGTAGGCATAGAGCTTCATTAATATATTAGTAACAATTGAAGTCATAGGAATGGAAAAACTTGCTCAGGTAGAGCATATGGAGACAGTATTAAAGAACAGGAACAAAATCTTGGGAAACCTTAAACATAGAATTCTGAGAAACAAAGGAGACTGAGAAAGGGCAACCTTAAAGAGAGAATAAGATAACCAGGAAAGATTAATGGAACAAAGAAAAAAAGAGATTCAAGGCAGAAATTCTTGACAGTATCACATGTTAAGTCCAGTGAATTATGAAATAGAGCTGTTGGATTTGGTGATTGATGACGAGTATACATCCATAGACTAGTACAGAAAGCCAAAATGCAGTGGTTTGATGACTGTATTTGTTTCCTACAGCTGCCATAACAAAGTACCACAAACTAGGTGACTTACAGCAACCAAAATTTGTTTTCACACAGTTCTGGAGACTGGAAGTCTGAAATTAGGCTGTCAGCAGGATCAGTTCAGCTCTGTCTAGAGGCTCTGAAGGAGGAAGCATCCTGTACCCTTCTCCTACCTCTGATAGTTGCTGGCAGTCCTTGCTGTTCCTTAGCTTGTAGATGTATCATTCTAATCTCTGCCTCCGTTGTCATGTGCCTCCCTGTGTGTCTCTCTGTGTCTTCACAATGCATTCTCCTGTCTCTGTGTGTCTGTGTCTAAATTTCCATTTTTCTTGTAAGGACAACAGTCATTCAATTAATTTGATTATATCTGCAGAGACCTTGTTTCCAAATAAGGTCATATTCACAGATACTTAGGGTTAGAAGTCTAACATATCTTTTAGGACATAGTTCAACCCACAGTGAGTTAAATGAAAGATGAAGAAATGGCATTTGGGACAAGCAACATCTACTTTTTTCAGGGTTTTCCGTTACCTCCTTTATTCTTGGTAGGCCTTCTGTTATTAAGCTGTATAACTCTTCTCATGTCCACACCAACATCCTAACTTTTCTTCATTGTTGAAAGCTCCAGTCCTCCTCCACTTAGTAACTCTGAGCATTTGTGCTATCTTTGCATGTACTTTACTTTGTGTTTTCGTTCTTCCCAAACCTGGCTGTGGAGTGGTATTCAGCCTTTCAGACTGCCATCATCTTTGTTTTCCTAGTAAAGAAGCATGTTGTACTTTTCGTTTTATAGGCTTTACTCTGTGTCATTATGCAGAATCAGAAGAAGGGATTAAAACAATTTAAAAACCAAATATAACTTATACAAAAATTGTGGAATTTTGTAAGTTCTAATAATAATGGTTCTTGGTCTGTGGTTCCCAACTGCATATCAGATTTTTGCTTTCTGTCTTTTTTTTTTTTTTAATTATTATTATACTTTTAAGTTCTAGGGCACATGTGCACAACGTACAGGTTTGTTACATATGTATACATGTGCCATGTTGGTGTGCTGCACCCATTAACTCGTCATTTACATTAGGTATATCTCCTAATGCTATCCCTCCCCTCTCCCCCTACCCCACAACAGGCCCCAGTGTGTGATGTTCCCCTTCCTGTGTCCAAGTGTTCTCATTGTTCAATTCCCACCTGTGAGTGAGAACATGAGATGTTTGGTTTTTTGTCCCTGCGATAGTTTGCTGAGAATGATGGTTTCCAGCTTCATCCATGTCCCTGCAAAGGACATGAACTCATCATTTTTTATGGCTGCATAGTATTCCATGGTGTATATGTGCCACATTTTCTTAATCCAGTCTATCATTGTTGGACATTTGGGTTGGTTCCAGGTCTTTGCTATTGTGAATAGTGCCGCAATAAACATACGTGTGCATGTGTCTTTATAGCAGCATGATTTATAATCCTTTGGGTATATACCCAGTAATGGGATGACTGAGTCAAATGGTATTTCTAGTTCTAGATCCCTGAGGAATTGCCACACTGTCTTCCACAATGGTTGAACCAGTTTCCAGTCCCACCAACAGTGTAAAAGTGTTCCTATTTCTCCACATCTTCTCCAGCACCTGTTGTTTCCTGACTTTTTAATGATTGCCATTCTAACTGGCGTGTGATGGTATGTCATTGTGGTTTTGATTTGCATTTCTCTGATGGCCAGTGATGATGAGCATTTTTTCATGTGTCTGTTGGCTGCATAAATGTCTTCTTTTGAGAAGTGTCTGTTCATATCCTTTGCCCACTTGTTGATAGGGTTTTTTTTTTTTTCTTGTAAATTTGTTTGAGTTCTTTGTAGATTCTGGATATTAGCCCTTTGTCAGATGAGTAGATTGCAAAAATTTTCTCCCATTCTGTAGGTTGCCTATTCACTCTGATGGTAGTTTCTTTTGCTGTGCAGAAGCTCTTTAGTTTAATTAGATCCCATTTGTCAATTTTGGCTTTTGTTGCCATTGCTTTTGGTGTTTTAGTCATGAAGTCCTTGCCCATGCCTATGTCCTGAATGGTATTGCCTAGGTTTTTTTCTAGGGTTTTTATGGTTTTAGGTCTAACATTTAAGTCTTTAATCCATCTTGAATGAATTTTTGTATAAAGTGTAAGGAAGGGATCCAGTTTCAGTTTTCTGCATATGGCTAGCCAGTTTTCCCAGCACCATTTATTAAATAGGGAATCCTTGCCCCATTTCTTGTTTTTGTCAGGTTTGTCAAAGATCAGATAGTTGTAGATGTGTGGTATTATTTCTGAGGGCTCTGTTTTGTTCCATTGGTCTATATCTCTATTTTGGTACCAGTACCATGCTGTTTTGGTTACTGTAGCCTTGTAGTATAGTTTGAAGTCAGGTAGCGTGATGCCTCCAGCTTTGTTGTTTTGGCTTAGGATTGACTTGGCAATGTGGGCTCTTTTTTGGTTCCATATGAACTTTAAAGTAGTTTTTTCCAATTCTGTGAAGAAAGTCATTGGTAGCTTGATGGGGGGATGGCAGTGAATCTATAAATTACCTTGGGCAGTATGGCCATTTTCATGATATTGATTCTTCCTATTCATGAGCATGGAATGTTCTTCCATTTGTTTGTATCCTTTTTTATTTCATTGAGCAGTGGTTTGTAGTGGTGTGTAGTTCACATCCCTTGTAAGTTGGATTCCTAAGTATTTTATTGTCTTTGAAGCAATTGTGAATGGGAGTTCACTCATGATTTGGCTCTCTGTTTGTCTGTTATTGGTGTATAGGAAGGCTTGTGATTTTTGCACATTGATTTTGTATCCTGAGACTTTGCTGAAGTTGCTTATCAGCTTAAGGAGATTTTGGGCTGAGACAATGGGGTTTTCTAGATATACAATCATGTCATCTGCAAACAGGGACAATTTGATTTCCTCTTTTCCTAATTGAATACCCTTTATTTCTTTGTCCTGCCTGATTGCCCTGGCCAGAACTTCCAACACTATGTTGAATAGGAGTGGTGAGAGAGGGCATCCCTGTCTTGTGCCAGTTTTCAAAGGGAATGCTTCCAGTTTTTGCCCATTCAGTATGATATTGGCTGTAGGGTTGTCATAAATAGCTCTTATTATTTTGAGATAGGTCCCATCAATACCTAATTTATTGAGAGTTTTTAGCATGAAGGGCTGTTGAATTTTGTCAAAGGCCTTTTCTGCATCTATTGAGATAATCATGTGGTTTTTGTCTTTGGTTCTGTTTATATGCTGAATTACATTTATTGATTTGTGTCTGTTGAACCAGCCTTGCATCCCAGGGATGAAGCCCACTTGGTCATGGTGGATAAGCTTTTTGATGTGCTGCTGGATTCAGTTTGCCAGTATTTTATTAAGGATTTTTGCATTGATGTTCATCAGGGATATTGGTCTGAAATTCTCTGTTTTTGTTGTGTCTCTGCCAGGCTTTGGTATCAGGATGATGCTGGCCTCATAAAATGAGTTAGGGAGGATTCCCTCTTTTTCTGTTGATTGGAATAGTTTCAGAAGGAATGGTAGCAGCTCCTCCTTGTACCTCTGGTAGAATTTGGCTGTGAATCTGTCTGGTCCTGGAATTTTTTTGGGTGGTAAGCTATTAATTATTGCCTCAATTTCAGAGCCTGTTATTGGTCTATTCAGATATTCAACTTCTTCCTGGTTCATTCTTGGAATGGTGTATGTGTCAAGGAATTTATCCATTTCTTCTAGATTTTCTAGTTTATTTGCGTAGAGGTGTTTATAGTGTTCTCTGATGGTAGTTTGTATTTCTGTGGGATCAGTGGTGATATCTCCTTTATCATTTTTTACGGTGTCTATTTGATTCTTCTCTCTTTTCTTCTTTATTAGTCTTGCTAGCAGTCTATCAATTTTGTTGATCTTTTCAAAAAACAAGCTCCTGGATTCATTGATTTTTTGAAGGGTTTTTTGTGTCTCTATCTCCTTCAGTTCTGCTCTGATCTTATTTATTGCCTTCTGCTAGCTTTTGAATGGGTTTGCTCTTGCTTCTCTAGTTCTTTTAATTGTGATGTTAGGGTGTCAATTTTAGATCTTTCCTGCTTTCTCTTGTGGGCATTTAGTGCTATAAATTTCCCTCTACACATTGCTTTAAATGTGTCCCAGAGATTCTGGTATGTTGTGTCTTTGTTGTCGTTGGTTTCAAAGAACATCTTTATTTCTGCCTTCATTTCATGATTTACCCAGTAGTCATTCAGGAGCAGGTTGTTCAGTTTCCATGTAGTTGAGCGGTTTTGAGTGAGTTTCTTAATCCTGAGTTCTAGTTTGATTGCGCTGTGATCTGAGAGAGAGTTATAATTTCTGTTCTTTTACATTTGCTGAGGAGTGCTTTACTTCCAACTATGTGGTCAATTTTGGAGTAAGTGCGGTGTGGTGCTGAGGAGAATGTGTATTCTGTTGATTTGGGGTGGAGAGTTCCGTAGATGTCTATTAGGTCTGCTTGGTGCAGAGCTGAGTTCAGTTCCTGGATATCCTTGGTAACTTTCTGTCTCGTTGATCTGTCTAATGTTGACAGTGGGGTGTTAAAGTCTCCCATTATTATTGTGTGGGAGTCTAAGTCTCTTTGTAGGTCTCTAAGGACTTACTTTATGAATCTGGGTGCTCCTGTATTGGGTGCATATATATTTAGGATGGTTAGCTCTGCTTGTTGAATTGATCCCTTTACCATTATGTAATGGCCTTCTTTGTCTCTTTTGATCTTTGTTGGTTTAAAGTCTGTTTTATCAGAGACTAGGATTGCAACCCCTGCCTTTTTTTGTTTTCCTTTTGCTTGGTAGATCTTCCTCCATCCCTTTATTTTGAGTCTATGTGTGTCTCTGCACATGAGATGGGTTTCCTGAATACAGCACATTGATGGGTCTTGACTGTTTATCCAATTTGCCAGTCTGTGTCTTTTAATTGGAGCATTTAGCCCATTTACATTTAAGGTTAATATTGTTATGTGTGAATTTGATCCTGTCATTATGATGTTAGCTGGTTATTTTGCTCGTTAGTTTATGCAGTTTCTTCCTAGCATCGATGGTCTTTACAATTTGGCATGTTTTTGCAGTGGCTGGTACCGGTTGTTCCTTTCCATGTTTAGTGCTTCCTTCAGGAGCTCTTGTAGGGCAGGCCTGGTGGTGACAAAATCTCTCAGCATTTGCTTGTCTGTAAAGGATTTTATTTCTCCTTCACTTATGAAGCTTAGTTTGGCTGGATATGAAATTCTAGGTTGAAAATTCTTTTCTTTAAGAATGTTGAATATTCGCCCCCACTCTCTTCTGGCTTGTAGAGTTTCTGCTGAGAGATCCGCTATTAGTTTGATGGGCTTCCCTTTGTGGGTAACCCGACCTTTCTCTCTGGCTGCCCTTAATATTTTTTCCTTCATTTCAACTTTGGTGAATCTGACAATTATGTGTCTTGGAGTTGCTCTTCTCGAGGAGTATCTTTGTTGCTTTCTGTTTTTATTCTAGGGTATGGCACTCACTAAGTTTTCATCTTTCATCCTCTCTTCCACTGTGCTGTTTATATTTTTAGCAGTTTTATTGAAATATAATTTTTATATACCGTATAGTTCACTCATCTAAAGCTTACAATTCGGTGGCTTTTCGTATCTTCATAGTTGTGCTCTATGGATATCACCACAACTCCAAATCAGAGTTTTGCCTTCTGTTTTTATTCTAGGGTATGGCATTCACTAAGTTTTTATCTTTCGTCTTTCTTCCACTGTGCTGTTTATCTTTTTAGCAGCTTTGTTGAAATATAATTTATATATACCATACAGTTCACTCATTTAAAGCTTACAATTCAGTGGCTTTTACTAGCTTCATAGTTGTGCCCATGGATATCACCATAATTTTGAATATTTTCATTGCCCCATAAAGTCTCCTTAGCCATCAGTCTCAATTATTCCCTATCCTCCTCAGCCCTATACCACCACTAATCAACCTTCTGTCTCTATGGACCTATTCTGCACATTTCATATAAATGAAATTATATGCCATGTGGTCCTTTGTTTTCTTTCACTTAGCATAATGTTTTCAAGGTTTCATTCATGTTTTAACATGTAAATAAATTCCTTTTTATTGCCAAATAACATTCCATTGTATGGATGTAGTACATTTTAAATTCATTCATTAGTTGATGGACAGTTGGGTTGTTTCTCTGCTTGTTAGCTGTTATGGATGATGCTGCTTTGAACATTTATATACAAAATTTTGTGTGGACATATGTTTTCACTTCTCTCGCGTATGACTTGGGAGTGGAATTGCTAGATCACATGGTAACTCTGTATTTAACTGATAGACTGCCAGCCTGTTTGCCAAAGTGGCTGTGACATTTTATACTCCTACCAGCAGTATATAAGGGTTTCAACTTCTTCATATTCTTGTCAACACTTGTTATTATCTTTTTTATTATATCCATTCTTCCATTCTTAGCATGTATGAAGTGGTCTCTCATTTTGGTTGCTATTCCATTTAAAAACTTTTTTATTATGGAAATTTTGAAACACGAAAAAATATAGAGTTACTCTTCCATTTTTTGCTGGAGTATTTTAAAACCAATCCAGCCGGGTGTGGTGGCTCATGCCAGTAATCCCAGCACTTTGGGAGGCCGAGGTGGTCAGATCACTTGAGGTCAGGATTTCAAGACCAGCCTGACCAACATGGTGAAAACCTGTCTCTACTAAAAATACAAAAATTAGCTGGGCGTGGTGGCAGGACCCTGTATTCCCACCTACTTGGGAGGCTGAGGCAGGAGAATCGCTTGAACCTAGGAGGCAGAGGCTACAGTGAGCTGAGATCACATCACTGCACTCCAGGCTGAGTGATAGAGCAAGATTCCATATCAAAAACAAAAAACAGTCCTAGGTATTATCTTGTTTCACCCATAAATATGTCAATATAGATCTCTAACAGATAATGCTTTTTAAAAAAACACAATGCCATTATCACACTGAACTTAATAATTTCTTAGTGTCATCCAATACCTAGTCTTTTCAATTTTCTTTATTATCTAGAAGATGTGTTTTAATAGTTGATTTTTTCATTTCAAGAGCCAGATAAGATGCGCCCATTTGGCTGTCATGTCTCTTAAATCATTTTACTTTATTTTATTTTTGTATTTTTTGTAGAGATGGTGTTTCACCATTTGCCCAGGCTGGTTGCAAACTTCTGGGCTCAAGCGATCTGCCCGCCTCGGCCTCCCAAAGTGCTGAGTTTACAAGCATGAGACACCAAGCTCAGCTCCTTAAATCATCTTAGCTGTAAAATCATTCACTTACCCTCATCTGTTTTGTAGACTTCTGCACATTCTGGATTTTGCTGATTGTGTCCCCAGGTTTTATTTACCGTGTTCCTTTATCTCTCTTATTTCCTTTAAACTGAAAAGTTCATCTATTAGTTTGAAGATTAGGTTATAGTTCATTTTTGTGATAGACGTGATGTTAAAATTCAACAGTGGATTCAAGTATCATCAGCCCATTTCATTCATTATGATGTTTTCCCATCAGCCTTTCATCTAATGGTTTTAGCTGCAAATAACGATGACTATTTTATTAGAGTCTGAAAAATGATGATTTTCTTTCTTTCTTTTATTTATTTATTTTTTTTTTTGAGACAGTCTTACTTTGTCGCCCAGGCTGGCATGCAGTGGTGCTGCAGTCTCCGCCTCCCGAGTTCCTCAGCCTCTGGAGTAGCTGAGATTACAGGCTTGCACTACCATACCTGGCTAATTTTTGTATTTTTCTGTAGTGACAGGGTTTCACCTTGTTGCCCAGGCTGGTCTCGAACTCCTGGCCTCAAGTGATCTGCCCACCTCGGCCTCCCAAAGTGCTGGGATTTCAGGCGGAAGCCACTGTGGCTGGTCTGATAGTCTAATTATATTATCCCTTCAGCATTTATTAGCTATGATTTGTCTATAAAAAAATATTTTCTCTATCCCAGCACTTTGGGAGGCCGAGATGGGCGGATCACAAGGTCAGGAGATCGAGACCATCCTGGCTAACACAGTGAAACCCCGTCCCTACTAAAAATACAAAAAATTAGCTGGGCGTGGTGGCGGGCACCTGTAGTCCCAGCTACTCGGGAGGCTGAGGCAGGAGACTGGCGTGAACCCAGGAGGCAGGCAGAGCTTGCAGTGAGCCGAGATTGCGCCACTGCCCTCCAGCCTGGGCAACGGAGCGAGACTCTGTCTCAAAAAAAAAAAAAAAGAAAGAAAATATTTTCTCTTACCAGCTATTCAGTTCACAGAAATATAGTCTGTATAAGAAAAACATTCTCTTTATCTATTTTTAGAATAATGAACTGTTGCCTCAGCAACTTCTCAAGGTGACCAGTAAGTTGTTTTTTTTTAAATGGAATATTACTATGTATTTATAAATTTGGGTATATTTGATAATGTATTTCAGCCCATTGCAATCATTCTTTTTTGGAGACAGGGTCCTGCTCTGTTGTCCAGGCTGGAGTGCAGTGGCACAATCATAGCTCACTACATCCTGGAATATCTAGGTTCAAGTGATCCTCCCAGTTCAGCTTCCCAAGTAGCAGAGACTACAGGCACACATCACCACACCTAGCTAGTTTTTAATTTTTTTGTGGAGGTGGGGTCTTGCTATGTTGCCCAGGCTGGACATTGTTTTTGATACTAAAATGATCTCATCTTTGGTTAATGGGAGTTTCTTCAAGTTGGCTTCTGTCTCTTCTCTTTTTCTATTTTTATCATGAAAAAAATTTAAGTATACATACAAATACAGGAATAATAAAAGGAAACCCATGTGTATACCTACCCCTAAGATTCAATAATTATTAAGATTTCATCATACTTGCTGCAAAATCATTTTAAAAATACAGTATAGAGTCTAACTTTTTTATTCTACAGTGTGTAACATTTCCCATACACCTCGTGGGCCTAGAAGCGCTAATCAAGACTGATTTGGGCACCTACCACTTTACAGAGTTGGATTGTACCACACTGTATTACTTTTCCTACTCATGGGCAATTAGGTTTTCACTATTATAAATGCATGCTGCAGTGAACATTTCTGGACCTGTTTCTCTATGCTTGTATCTGGGAGAGTCTCTGGGTGTATATCTGGAAGGACAGTTGCTTGGTTGTAGGATATGCTCTGTTCAACCTTAGTAGATATTACTAAATTGCTTTCTAAAGTGATTGTACCAATTTACATTTACCCTTTTCCTGTTTCACTGTTTCCTTACTGATACTTGATGTTATCAGATTTTAAATTTTTGTTAATCTAACAAGTATAGAAATTGTTTTAATTCGTATTTTCCTGTTTATTGGTGAGATTTATTCATTTATTCACCAAATCAATTATTAAGCATCATGTACCACGCACTATTCTGTGTTTAATATACATTAGAGGTTGAAGATCCCTACCCTCATGGATCACATAGGCAGAATCAGACAGTAAGCAAGAAATATAATAAATATAGTTGAGTATTAGAAGGTGAGAAGTGCTATAGTGGATGTCTTAGTCTATTTGGATTGCTATAACAATGCAAACTGGATAGCTTATAAACAACAAAGACTTATTTCTTATAGTTCTGGAGGATGGGAAGTCTAAGATCAAGGCACTGGCACATTCATTGTCTGGTGAGGGCCCATTTCCTAGTTCATAGACAGCACCCTGCTGTGTTCTCATGTGATGGAAGCATGCTCTCTGGAGCCTCTTTTATAAGGGTGCCTATGCCATTCATGAAGTCTCCACCCTTATGACCTAATCATCTCCCAAAGGCCCTACCTCCTAGTACCATCACACAGGTGAATTTTTGGTGGGGGCAGGGGTGGTGGGATACAAACATTCAGACTATAGCAGGGGGGAATATATTTTTTCTCCATGTAGGTGTTATACTACTTTTGTTAGATTTTTTTTTTCCTAATTGTTGCAAATGGTACATTCTAAAAATTACATTTTCTAGTCGGTTATCACATTACTATTATAAGTAAATGCTTTGCTGCTCATCTTTTTAAAGTATTGATCTTACTCATCAACTCTTATTATTAATAGTTCTGATAGTTTACAGATTCCCTTAGATTTTCTATGTAACTAGGTTTTGCATCTTTAAATTACAGTTTTTATTCTCCTAGTCCTTACGCTTTATTTTTCTAAGTGTTGAATTGTTTATACATTATTTATATATATATTATATATAATATATGTATATAATATATAATATACATATAATATTATATGTATATTATATATTATATATTAATATATGTATGTATAATATAATATATAATATATTATGTATACGTATATTTTTATATATATATATAAAAAACATATTTTTTCTTAGACAGATTCTTACTCTTTCACCCAGGCTGGAGGGCAGTGGCACTCCAGTGATCCGCCTGTCTTGGACTCCCAAAGTGCTGGGATTACAGGCGTGAGCCATTGTGCTGGGCCTGTTTATGCATATATTTTTATTAACAGACTTCATTTTTTAGGCATTTTAGATTTATAGAAATATTGAGTAGATATTTATCCCCTCCCCCACCCCATCTTATAGTTCCCCTTATTATTAACATCTTACATTAGTGTAACTGCCCAATGGGTTCACCTTGTGTGCTGCCTAGACAGAGCTGATTTATGAAGACAGGGGAACTGCGGTGGAGAAAGAGTAATTCACTCAGAGCCAGCTGTGCAGGAGACTGCAGTTTTATTATTACTCAAATCAGTCTCCCAGAGCATTTGGGCATCAGAGTTTTTAAAGATAATTTGACAGGTATGGGTTTGGGAAGTGGGGAATGCTAATTGGTTAGGTTGGAGATGGAATCATAGCAGGTAGAAGTGAGTTTTTCTTGCTGTCTTCTGTTCCTGGGTGGGATGGCAGAACTGGTTGGGCCAGATGGGTGGTGTCAGCTGATCGATCTAGTGCAGGGTCTGCAAAATATCTCAAGCACTGATCTTAGGTTTTATAATAGTGATGTTATTCCCAGAAGCAATTTGGGGAGGTTCAGACTCTTGGAGCCAGAGGCTGCATGACCCCTAAAGTGATTTCTAATCTTGTAGCTAATTTGTTAGTCCTGCAAAGGCAGACTGGTCCCCAGGCAAGAAGGGGGTCTTTTTGGAAAAGGGCTATTATCAGTTTTGTTTCAGAGTCAAAACCATGAACTGAATTCCTTCCCGAAGTTAGTTCAGCCTATGCCCAGGAATGAACAAGGACAGCTTAAAGGTTAGAAGCAAGATGGAACTGGTTAGGTCTGATTTCTTTCACTGTCATACTTTCCTTAGTTATGATTTTCGCAAAGGCAGTTTCGTTAGTATGATACATTTGTTACAGTTAATGAACTAATATTGATACATTATTATTAACTAAAGAGTATTTTTTATTTATTTTATTAACTAAAAAATAAAGCTAAAATTCCATAGTTTATTCAGATTTCCTTAGTTTTTACCTTGAGTCTTTTTTGTTATTGTTTCAGGATCTCATCCAGGATATTGCATTACACTTAGTTGTCATGTCTCCTTTGGCTTCTCTTGGTTGTAATATTTTCTCAGACTTTTCTTGTTTCTCATGACCTTTTATTTAAAACATTCAATGCCTAAGACATCTAGTATAGTTTTTAACATTGTAAGAGTGGAGAGCCTTGTCTGTCTTCTGACTGTAAGGGGACTGCTTTATAAGTTTTAAAGTATGCTGTTTGCCATGGATTTTGGTAGATACTCTTTATCAGATTAAGGAAATTCTATTTTCTTTCTTATTTTTTAAGCATTTTTGTCATGAAAAAGTATGGGGTTTTATCATCTCTTTTTCTGCATCTATTAGATCACATAGCTTTTCTCTTTTGATCTGTTTAATATGGTGAATTATATGAGTAGATTTTCAGATATTGAGCTGGCCTAGCATTTAATACCCACCTGGACAGGATATATGTACATTTATATGCTAACACACATATGTATGCACACATATACATACATATTCACATATGAATATTACACACACTTATTTAATATGGTAGATTTGGTCTAGTAATCTATTAATTAGGATTTTTGTCTCTATATTCACAAATGAAATTGGCCTGTAATTTTCCTTTCTTCTGCTATCCCTGTCTGTTTTTAGTAGATAGATTTTGTAGCTTTTTTCTTAGCCGTCTTAACATTATTAATTATACTCTAGTTGGACTTAAGCTTTCTGTTTTGGGCCTGGAAGAGATTCATAAAATATAGCTTCTGAAAATATCTACTCTGATCTCTTAGGTCTGAATTCTTCTTAATACTTAAAATTTTGGGATTCCTCATGGTTATGTCTATGTACTGTCTACAAAAATCATAATTATTTGTGGTGGCTATTATTTATAACCAAGTCCTTTTGTTACTTTGGAGTGGATCTTTGACGTTCAAGATGTTTTGAACCTGGCTGGGTGCAGTGGCTCACACCTGTAATCCCAGCACTTTGGGAGGCTGAGGGGGGTGGATCACCTGAGGTCAGGAGTTCAAAACCAGCCTGGCCAACATGGTGAAACCCCATCTCTACTAAAAATATAAAAATTAGCCATGTTTGGTGGCTCACGCCTGTAATCCCAGCTACTCGGGAGGCTGAAGCACAAGAATTGCTTGAACCTGGGAGGCGAAGGTTGCAGTGAGCTGAAATAGCTCCACTGCACTCCAGCCTGGGGGGAAGAGTGAGAATCTGTCTCAAAAAAAAAAGATGTTTTGAACATTTTTGTGATTGGCAATTTTGCTAGTGCTATCATATTGTTTACATTGTACTTGACTTTTCTTATTCTCCATGGAAATTAGTAATAACAGTATCTACCTCTGACATTTGTACCATAGTCTATTGCTTATAAAGTATATTTTATATACAAAAAGTGTTCTGTATTTTGGATCCCAACCATTTGAAATGCTCTTCACCACTGATACTCATAAGAGTGTTATGTACAACACCATCAACTTTTGTCTGGATTATTGCAATAATTATTTACCCTCATGTTCCCTACAGTTCATCTCATACAGCAGCCAGATTGATCTTTTAAAAGTATAATCAAATCATAATTCTCTCATGCTTAAAACCCTAAAGGGCTTCTCAGTGCACTAGAAAAGTTCAAATTCTTACCATGATTTACAAATTCTTTTTTGCCAGTGCCTAGAACAAGGCCTTGCACATAGTGGATACTCAATCAGTATTTGTTGAGTTAATAAGTAACTCGTTCATTGGCAGTTTTAGAGAAGCTCTGACTTGCCTCAGATCTCATAGCTTATGAATAAGTGACCAGGTCAGGATGAGAACTCCAAATCTCATGTTTGCAAGTTGCCTGGCCGAGATACATTTTTCTAGTTCTCCAATGGACCCTGAACCAGACTATTCTCACTGTTCCAGACTCTGTGTACCCCTGTTAATTTGTTTGTGCCTTTCTCTTTCTGCTTTGCCTTCTAAATCGGGCCCATCCTCAAGATTTGGACATAATTCTTTTCCTTTTATGGAACATTTTCTTATGTCTTCAGTACCATGTACTTGTTTTTGTGGCGGTTATGGTGGGTGGGATGGCGGAGGTTACAGTGCTAGTGGGAGAGGAACTCTTATAGATACCAGATATTGCACCACATGCTTAGGCAAGCAGTTCCACTTATTTCCCATGTGACCTTATGAGCAAAGAAGCACTATTACTTAAAAATGAGAAAACGGCCCCAGACAGGTTTTCACTTGCGTCACCTGAATGGGGAGATCTTCTATACATTAGCCCCAGGAAAACTCAGAGGGCTGTGAAATATTCTAAGGATTCTAAGGCCAAACCTTCTACAGCTGCCTGGCAGAGCTGGGTGGGTGCCCAGGTGCCCTTGGTCAGGACAGTTCTTCATTATCCTGCTTTATTTAGCCTGTCTCACTTGGCCAGGGCCATAACCGATAGTCTGGCCTATATGTCAACATCACACAGAGAAAATAGGAGCAGGATGTTCTGTTTCTGTTCAATAAAAATTTTGTTTCCAAACACTAAACCTTTTTATAGGTAGATGTGATTTTTTTCCCTGTCTTTACTTGGGCTTCTGATTGTATTTATTTATTTATTTTCTCCTTTCTGCTTCTAGTATTCTAGTCAAGAAGAAAGCCAGAGGAAGCCATTGCCCACTGCTGCCGCCCAGTGTTGTAAGTGAGAAACTTGTCTATGAATCTCTTTTAATTGTAGCTTTCTGTCGCTTCTCTGAACATGGGTTATTCTGAGCTGGAGAGGGTGGAGATGTCATGTGTGTAATTAGAAGATATTCCTGAAGCACATCTGTTCAGGTGCCTTTCTCTGATGGCTATCTATTAGCTTTAGGGAGAAGTTTTTTGGTTTTGTATGGGGAGAGTAGGGCTCATCTTTTTTTCTACACTTGTTAGCTTCTACCCCTGGAGGAATGATTTAACCCCCTCTATCCCTGTTTACCTGTTATTATTCTTTAAGGCTCTGTTTAAATATCATCACTTCTGGGTAATCTTTCTGCTGTTTTCTTCTTCTCCCAAGTCTAACTTAGGTCTCTCCTGTGTGCTTCCATTTTACTGTGTGCACATCCATCATATGACATATATATATTTCTTTGACATGAACACAAAGTTTTAAAAGACATAGACGTTGTTCCATTTTATATTCTTTGCATTTGGCTCAACACCCATGCTTAGTACACCTCAATAAAATTTGATAAATGATTGACTTATTTCTCCTGAGATTGATTTGTCAAGATCACACAGATTAATTCTTGAAATGAACTATACGTTTTTGGTATATTGTTACCTTCTCCCCAGTTTCCCTCAAAACAGCTTGAGACACTAAAGGACTGACTTAGAGTCTGATCTATTTCACTTTTTCAACTGTGATATATGTGTGTGTGTGTAGGGGGGTGCGGGGGTGGGGGATTGTGATACTTTTGTGTTGCTCTGTTTTTTCTGAATCTCATGCCAAACTCCATTAACTACAAGTTGAAGATGATGGTAATGATTGTAGCATTTGTTGTTGTAATATTAGTAATAATAAGAACTGTAGGCTGGGCATGGTTCCCAGAACTTTGGAAGGCTGAGGCAGGAGGATTTCTTGAGCCCAGGAGTCTGAGACCAGCTTGGGCAACAAACAGATACCTCATTTCTACCAAAAAAAAAAAAAAAAATTAGCCAAGTGTGATGGCATGTGCGTGTAGTCCCAGACACTTGGGAGGCTGAGGTGGGAGGATGGCTTGAGCCTGGGAAATCGAGGCTGTAGTGAGCCATGATTGTGCCACTGCACTGCAGCCTGGGCAACAGAGCAAGACCGTGTTTCAAAACAAACAAACAAACAAACAAACCATAGCAGCTAACACTATTGAGGTCTTACAGTATGCCAGATGCCATTCTGAGACCTTAAGTATTCTAATTTATTTAAACTTCACAACAACCCTAAGACAGATTTTACTGTTGTTCCCATTTTTGAGATCAGGAAACTGAAGCATAAATAGATTGAGTAATTCGTCACAAATCACATAGCTAGTAACTGGTGAAGTAAATATTCAAACACAGAAAATCTGACTTAGTAGCTCCTACCTCTGTGTGAACCACTGTGTTATATTGCTTCCTTCGTATTGTTTCTGAAAAGGAAAACCTTTGTCCATGGTTTGTGAATCCGTTGGTTGCCTTCAATTTGGTACATTCTATAGACCCACTTTCCTGATAAAAGTAAAGGCCAATGGTAGAGGTGAACTTTTTTTTCTTTATTTAAAGAAAACCTATTTTTCATATGATTTATTACTAACTTTTGTTTTTTGCTATTTAGGACCGAACATTTAAGGTCATAGGAGGTCAGAAGAATCTGAATTGAAAACCAGGTTTTCAGGTTTACACATCCTTTGCAAAACTCATTGTAATGAGTTCATTGTGATTGATTTAATCTTTTAAACCTTTTTCCACGACTGCTAATGAGAAGCAAAATGTAAAGATTGAGATTTTACTTCCTCCTCCTTCCTGGTCTCATTGATGAAATACAATTGAAGCGATTAAAGCGCAAATGCCAAGAGGGCAGGAGGAAATAAAAAACCTTAAATAATCAAGCAACTTTATTCCCATACATTTTTCATATGTTTACAGGCTATTTTATTTTTCTATGAATAAGCCATTCTTGTCTTTTGCCTGCTCCCTCATATATTTTTATTTTGAGAAATGTTAAACCTATAGAAAAGTTGAAAGAACAGTACCAAGAGTGCCCATTACCCTTTACTAGGTTCAGCGACAAGCATTTTGCCAGATTTGCTCTTTCCCTCATCCTCCTCTTATTTTTCTCTCATGTTTCTTTATCTCTGTCTCCATACATACATACATAAAAATGCAAGTGTTTTCTGAATCATTTGAATATAAGCTGCACATGCTATAACACATCAGCATGTTTCTGCTAAGAGCTAGGAAAGTCAACATAACTGAAATACCATGATCACAATCAAGAAATTTAAGACTGATACAGTAATATTGTCTATAATACAGTCTATATTAAAAACTCCCTAATTGTTCCCAAAAATATTTTGAAAGCTTTTTTTTACATTTTAAAAAATTTTATTTATTTTTTAATTTTTATGGGTACATAGTAGGTATTTATGGAATACATGAGTATTTTGATACAGGCATATAATGTGTAATAATCACATCAAGGTAAATGGGGTATCCATCACCTCAAGCATTTATCATTTCTTTGTGTTACAAATATTCCAGTTATACTCTTTTAGTTATTTAAAAATGTGTAATAAATTATTGTTGACCATAGTCACCCTATTGTGCTAGCAAATACTAGATCTTACTCATTCTAGATAACTATTTTTGTATGCATTAACCGTCCTTAATCTCTTCTTACCCCAACTCCCCTTCCCAGCCTCTGTTAATCATCCTTCTATTCTCTGTCTCCATGAATTCAATTGTTTTAATTTTTAGCTCCCACAAACGAGTGAGAACATGTGAAGTTTGTCTTTCTGTGCCTGGCTTATTTCACACAACATAATGTCCTCCAGTTTCATCCATATTGTTGCAAATGACAGGATCTCATTCTTTTTTTTTATGGATAAATAGTACTCTATTGTGTGTATGTACCACGTTTTCCTTTTCCATTCATCTGTTGATGGAAGCTTAGGCTGCTTTCAAATCTTGCCTATTGCGAACATTGCTGCAACAAACCTAGGAGTGCAGATATCTCTTTGATATACTTTCATAGCCTTCTCCCGCCATGATCTAATCAATAACCATACATTTCATTTATTGTCTTGTCTCTTTAACCTACCTTCTTTCCTTCCTTCTTTTCTTTTCTTTGTTCTTTTCTTTTCTTTCTCTCTTTCCTTCCTTCTTTCCTTTCCTTTTCCTTTTCCTTTCCTTTTCTTTTCTTTTCCTTTTCTCTTTTCACTTCTCTCTTTTTTCTTTCTTTCCTTTCTTGAGAAGGAGTCTTGCTCCATCATCCAGGCTGGAGTGCAGTGGCATGATCTTGGCTGGCTGTAAGCTTTGCCTCCTGGGTTCAACCAATTCTCCTGCCTCAGCCTCCCGAGTAGCTAGAACTACAGGCCATGCTACCACTCCCGGCTAATTTTTTTGTATTTTTAGTAGAGACAGGGTTTCACTATGTTGGCCAGGCTGTTCTTGAACTCCTGACCTCCAGTGATCCTCCCACCTCAGCCTCCAAAAGTGCTGGGATTACAGACATGAACTGCCGCACTTGGCCTAGTCTTCTTTAATATAATAAAAAAAAAAATCTGGCCATGCACTGTGGCTCATGCCTGTAATCCCAGGACTCTGCAAGGTAGAGACGGGTGGATCACTTGAGCCCAGGAGTTCTAGACCAATCCAGGCAACATGGCAAAACCTCATCTCTATAAAAAAATACAAAAATTAGTCAGGCATAGTGGTGCATACCTGTGGTCCCAGCTACTTGGGAGACTGAGCCAGGAGGATCACCTGAGCCTGAGGGGATCGAGGCTGCAGTGAGCCGTGATCATGCCACTGCACCCCAGCCTGGGTGACAGAGTGAGACCCTGTCTCAAAAAAAACCAAACCAAACCAAACCAATACAAAACAAAACTTTGCCTTTTTGGTCATTTATGACATTGATCTTTTTTTATTTACAAAAATAGTTTAGCAATATGTACCAAGTCTTTGAATAGGAATAGGCTTTGGCTCAGCAGCTGAATTTCTGGAAATTTATCCTCAGTCATCACAGCAGACAAAGATATATGTACAAAGATGTTCACTGCAGAATTATTTAAGTAGCAAAATTTGAAATTGACTTAATAGTTAAACAGCAGTAAAAAATAATAGTCCTTAAGATAGAATATTATGCATTTGTTAAAAATCATGCTTTGATTAATAGGAACATTTTCATGGAACTTGGTAAAAAAAAAAAAAAGTATTACAGTTATCCCTCAGTATACTTGGGGGATTGGTTCCAGGACCCCTGCACGTACCAAAATCCGTGCATACTCAAGTTCCTCACTTGGCCCTGAGGAACCCACCTATATGAAAACTTGGCCCTCTGTATATGCAGGTTTCACATCCTGCATTTTCTGTCTGTCTCGTTGAAAAAGATCCGTAAGAGGACCCATGCAGTTCAAGCTTATGTTATTTAAGGGTCAACTGAAAACCCACAGTGTGTGTGTGTATATGTATATATATACATAAGCAATTTAAGACTTATTGCTAGGAACTTAATTGTGTCTACCCCCATTTATATATTGAAGCCTCAACCCCCAATATTATTATATTTGGAGATAGGGCCTGTGAGCAGGTGATAAAGGTCAAGTGAGGTCATAATCTGATAGGGCTGGTGCCCTTATAAGAAGAAGAAGAGATAGCAGAGCTCCATCCCTACCAAGTGAGGACACAGTAAGAAGGTAGCCATCTATAAGCCAGGAAGAAAGCCCTCACCAGGAGTTGAATCAGCTAGCCCCTTGATCTTGGACTTTCTAGCCTCCAGAACTGTGAGAAATAAATTTCTGTTGCTTAAGACACCCAGTCTAAGGTATTTTGTTAAGGCAATCCAAGAAGACTACTGCAGATTTTGGTACTAAGGGATGGATTGTTGCTGAAACAAATACCAAAAAATTTGCAAGTAGCTTTGGAACTGGGTGATGGGTAGAGGCTGGAAGAGTTTTGAGATGCATGCTAGAGAAAACTGAGATTTTCATGAAGGGGTTATTGTTAGAAATATGGACATGAAAGGTGATTCTGGTGAGGGCTTAGAAAGAAAGGAGGAGAGCTACAGAGAAAACTTCCATTTTAGAGAATGTATAATTAATCATGATCAGAATGTTGGTATGAGTATAGATATTAAAGGCAATTTTTGTGAGATCTCAGATAGAAACAGTTCATAATAATAATAAGGAAATAACTGGAAGAAGGATGATCCTTGTTATAAGGTGGCAAAGAACTTGGCTGAATTGTGTTCTAGTGTTTTGTAGAAGGTAGAACCTGAGAGCAATTAAATTGCATATTTAGCAGAAGAAATTTCTAAGCAATGTTTTGAAGATGTGATGTGGCTTTCCCTTACTGCTTGTAGTAAAATGCAAGAGGACAGAAATGAATGAAGAAAGACTGTTGGACTTCTTAGGTTCTAGAAGACTGGACCATAGAGCTATTTGACTGTGAATCTGTGCTATTTTCCAGGGAAAGGAAAGAATTACCCTCAAAGTGACAGAGATCATCAGGGCTGCCCCCCTCACCACAGACCTGGGGGCAAGGTCATTTATTTCATTATGTAAGAGGGCAGGCTTATCACAGTGAGGCAGCTCCTGAAAAGCCAAGGAGGCAGATATATCAAGCCAAAGAGAATTATTCTTGAGTCTTAGATCTAATGGAATTCACCTTGGTAGGCTTTGGACTTGCTTAGGACCTGTCACCCCTTCCTTTCTTCCCTGTTTCTCTCTTTTGGAATGGGAATGTCTAGCCTATGTCTGCCCTACGATTGTATTTTGGAAGCACATAACTTGTCTGGTTTCGCAGGTTTATAGCTGGAAAGGCGTTTCGCTTTAGGATGACTCTTTACTCAAGATCACTCGTCTAATTTAGATGATAATTAGATAAGACTTGGGACTTTAGACTTTGAAGTGGAAATTGAATGAGTTAAGACTTTTGGGGCTGTTGGGATGGAATGAATGTATCTTGCGTGTGATAAAGACATGAATTATGGGGGGCTGGGGCAGAATTCTATGAACTTGATTGTGTCCCCTCCAAATTCATATGTTGAAGCCCTAGTCCCCAGTTTGACTGTATTTGGACATAGGACCTGTGAGGAAGTGATAAAAGTTAAATGAGGTCAAAAGGATGGAGCCCTAATCTGATAGGGCTGGGGCCCATTTAAGAAGAAGAGACACCAGAGCTTGCTCTCTCCACCATGTGAGGACCCAGCAAAAAGGTGACCATCTGCAAGCCAGGAAGAGACTGTTCACCAGAAACCAAACCTTATGGGAACATTGACCTTGGGCTTTCCAGCCTCAGACTGTGAGAAAATAAATTTTTGTTGTTTAAGCTCCCCAGCCTATGGTATTTTGTTATGGCAGCCTGAGCAGATGTATACACTTATGTAAATGCATCTATACAATTATAAGAAAAATTATTAGGAAAAGAATGATCAAAATATTAGTCAAATTTGTCTCTAGGATATGGGATTGTGGCCTTAAATTTTTTTCAATGGTTAAAAGTTATTATTGGCCAGGCACAGTGGCTCATGCTTGTAATTTCAGCATTTTGGGAGGCTATGGCGGGAGGATGGCTTAAGGCTGAAGTTCAAGACTAGTCCAAGCAACATAGTGAGACCCCCATCTCTACAATTAAAAACAAAGTTATTATTAAGAAAAGCAATTGAGTCCTCATTCATTCTTTTTCTTTTTTTTGCGATGGAATCTCTCTCACTCTGTCACCCAGGCTGGAGTGCAGTGACACGATCTTGGCTCACTGCAACCTCCGTCTCCCTGTTCAAGTGATTCTCCTGCCTCAGTCTCCGAGTATCTGGGACTACAGCCATGTGTCATCACACCCGGCTAATTTTTGTATTTTTGTTGGCCAGGCTGGTCTTGAACTCCTGACCTCAAGCGATCTGCCTGGCTTGGTCTCCAAAAGTGCTGGGATTATAGGCGTTGAGCCACCAAGCCCAGTTGAGTCCTTGTTCTTAACCTGGGTTTGCTGCTGTCTCTCTGTGACTTTGGAAGTCATCCCACTGTCAACTTCAGTTTCTTGAAGTAATCAATGGAGGTGGTGTTCTAGATGATCTCTAGGACTTTTCCAGCTGTAGCGCATCATATGACTCTATTACTTCCTAGTCCTCAGATTCCTTCACGTGGATGGCCCCTCCACTACCCAGTGTGTTAGGATCAATCCTCTGCAGCCATTTATAAGATGTTTCCAAAGTATTTTCAGAAATCACTGGGCTACTGCTCTAAAGAAACTCTCCCTTTGATACAAGAGTTACTGTGGCTGGAAGTGGTGGCTCATGCCTGTAATCCCAGCACTTTGGGAGGCCAAGGCAGGAGAATCACTTGAGGCCAGCAGTTTGAAACCAGCCTGGGCAACATAGCACGACCCCATCTCTATTAAAAAATAAATAAGTTTAAAAAGTAAAAAAATAAAAGGAGTTACTCTAGCCCCAGTTATGTGGATATACTCTTAAAGGTGATGGGATTCTTTAAAAGTATTGAGGCAAACTATCTGCTTTTCCCCTTTGTCTCAGGTCAAGCCTTTCTCTTTTAGCATTCAGTAACAACATTCTGCAGTCACTTTTATTCTGTGAAGTTTTTGTCTCGTTTGGTAAGTGACATATTTATTTTAAAATGTTGTAGGGTAATTATTGTGATTTATTATGTCCATCTGTTTTTTATCCCCCATTTTATTACTAGTTCTAGCATTTAGGCTGACTTGTGCCCATTTCTTGAAAGAAAGGAAAGGCAGAGAGCAGAAGTGATCTTTGTGGTTTTAACTTCCCAAAGCCTAAGATTTTAGGAGAGTATACAAAGTGTTCTGGACAAATATTATGAGAGGGAGCAGAGTTTCACCCGAATCTCCCAATTTCTAACTAAGAAGAGCTTCTTTTGACTTGAATGAGAGGAGAGAAATGCAAGAGAATGAGGAGAGAAAGAAAGTAAGTGACCAGGGTAGGTACATTGGTACCTTGTGTCTACTTTCTGTGTTAGGGCACTGGTGAAGCAGCAGGAGTCAAAGAGGGGATGGCTAGGTGTTGTGTCTTAGGCAGATGGACCATCACAAAGAGATTCCTATGCTCCAAGTTGCACATGCTCCAAAATGAGTCTTGGGCTTTCTAGAAGTGGGAAAGTGAGCCTCTGGTCCTATTGGAACCACTTGGGCAGGAATAAGAAATGTCTCTCTCAGAAGTGTTCTCTGTGTCCGAGTGACTAAGGACTGGAGGAGACCTGGACTATCTTGATGAATGCCAGTTCACAAAGACATATCCATGCCACGGGCAGTCACTTCACTGCAGTGTCTTTTCAAAAATTATTATTATACTTTAAGTTCTGGGTTACATGTGCAGAAACACTGCAGTCTTATTCACATGCTGTGTCAGTATTCAGAGCAGTCTTCATGGGACAGGGGCAAGACTTACGTTGAGACTGAAGGATGAATATGTGTTCTAAGAGTGATAACATTAGTTTTCCTAGGAGACATATTGATCTCTTTGTTGGTGGTTGTTGCCTCTCTGGCTGATATTGCTTGGTTGTTCCTGCCCTCTGAGGTGTAGGTGAGTGCTGGCTTTCTCAATGGGGTGCAGGTGTGAGTCTCCAAAGGTTACTTTTGGGGACTCCCTGGGGTCTTATGTGAGTGATTGCTCTGGTTCAACTTCTTTTGTCCTGCTATTGACTACTACCAAAAGATGTACTTAGCTTGTTGCTACTGGTATCCTGTTACTTAGAGGCTTCTTGAATGGGGAAATATCAAGATAACTCGGACTCACCCACATTCCACAGAATTCACATGACCCATGGGAACTCACTTATTCTTGCCCTGAAAAACAAAGGATATAGGCAAGCAGTTCCATTCTCTTCTCCATCTCCCAGCTCTGCCTCCTCTGTTCTTTTTGGCTGCTTAGAAAGGTACACAGTTCACATCTGCAAGTCTCCTGTCCAAGCAGACATCCAACCTATCTGGCTCCACTCCCATTCTTGTAGGCATCCCTAACCTTTGTGAATTATGAAGCTCCTCCTCACTTGGATTCAGAGCGGAAAAACATTCATTTTTCCCCTTCCCAGGAGGTGGAGAGGGGAAGGAGTGACCTCTCTTCACCAACAATTGCTCTCCCAAAGGTTGCTGGGTCCCACATTGACATAGACATTCTACAAGACAGCTGACAAGGATCTAGTTAAATTGTCTTAACAAAATTTTCTGGCTGGGCACGGTGGTTCACACCTGTAATCCCAGCACTTTGGGAGGCTGAGGTGGGCAGATCATGAGGTCAAGAGATCGAGACCATCCTGGCTAACACAGTGAAACCCCATCTATACTAAAAATACAAAAAATTAGCCAGGTGTGGTGCTGGGCACCTGTAATCCTAGCTACTCGGGAGGCTGAGGCAGAAGAATTGCTTGAACCCGTGAGGTGGAGGTTGCAGTGAGCCAAGACTGCACCACTGTACTCCAGCCTGGGCGACAGAGCGAGACTGTGTCTCAGAAAAAATTTCCTAAAATCTGGATTTGTCTGATTATTTCCTCGTAATTAGATTCAGGTTACTGCACAGCTGATGTCAATTCGTCCCTTTATTTGTGATGCTGATGTTAATTATTAGTTCAGATGATGTTTTCCAGATCTCTTTGTTGCAAAGATATTTTTCTCCTTTGTAACTAAGTGTGTAGTGGCAGTGATACTTTGAGACTGTGTATATATTGCTTTTATTTAAATAAACTTCCATGCATTAGTTTTAGGATGTATTATGATCATTGCCTAAATTTATTATTACACTGTGGTTGCAAAATGATGATTTTCTAATTCTGGCATTCTTTTTTAAAAAGAGAAAATGGTTTCTCTATACTTGCACAATTCTGACACCAAGTATGTTTTCCATACCAAGCAATTCTCTGCTAACATCAACTGAGTGTCTCATGACTTAATTCTGACACTAGAGATTTGGAATTAGTGCAGACCCTACAGGTTAAGGGCTGAGTCCCACAAGACTGCCTCCCACTTTAGACACCAATCATAAATCCCAGGTTACTGCCTGAACTTCTGACCAACTGGCTATAAACTGGAGTTCCCACAAGCCCCTCCTCAGGTTCAGTAATTTGCTAGAATGGCTCACAGAACCCAGGAAAACAGTTAATTTGGTATTACCGATTGATTAAAAGGATATTTTAAAGGATACAAACAAATAGCCAGATGAAATGATACATTGGAGGAAGTCCGGAAGTGTCTGAGCACAGGAGCTTCTGTCCCTGTGGAGTTTTGGGTGCACTACTCTCCCTGTGGGTGCATTTTTGTTCACCAGTGTGGAAACTCTCTAAACCCCTTTGGCTGGGATTTTTACGGACACATCATTATGTAAGTTTGATTGGTTAAATCATTGATCATTGGTGATTAATTACCTCAACCTTCAGCCCCTCTTTTCTCCCTGGAGTTTGCGGGGTGGGACTGAAAGTTCTAACCCTCTAATCACAAAGTTGGTTCTTTTGGCAACTAGCCTCCATCCTCCAAGAGTTATCACATTAGCATTAACTCAGGTATGATTGAAAGGGGCTTATTATGAATAACAAAAGACAGTCTTCTTATCCCTATCACTCAAGGAGTTAAAAGGGTTTTAGAAGCTCTGTGCCAAGAACTGCAGGCAGAGACCAAATATTTATTTCTTATTGTGTTACACTGTTATTATACTGAGTAGTTGTCAGTCTTTTGTAAAGAAGAGCTTTCCCTCTTCTCATACCCTCTACCCCTCTTTTAAAATGAATATCACTATGGACACATGATTTTTTTTTTTTTGAACACAGTGTTTTTTAATCCTGTTCTGCCATTTTCTTTGATGCTCAAATTGTCCTGAATTTGGCCTATGAGTGTTCCTTTTAACTAGATCCTGTGTCCTTTTGACATGGCCCTATCATTCTTTGACCGCTTCCTTCCTTCCTTAGTACAAAATATTCCAAGCTCATCTTGTACTTTGCCTCCTCAGTCCTAGAATAAGTCATTTCTCCAATGAGGCTGGTTATTTTTAGTGGGGAACGGTATTTAAAAATCAAGATCTTGGCACTGGTTTTGCTCTTTGCTTCAGGAGGGCTCTTGCTTCTTGGCTCTTTGGATAGAACTAGGAAACACACTATGTTCTTCATACTGGTATCACCAATTAACACCCTCATCACAAGGTTTTCCTGGTCTCCTTTCATATATTCTCTCTCTCTCTCTGTCTCTCTCTCTATATATATGTGTGTGTGTGTGTGTGTGTGTGTGTGTGTGTATGTGTGTGTGTATTATGCACATATATGTACACATATATATACACACGTGTATATACACACACATATACATGTATATCTTCCAGTGAGAACCTCATTTCCCAAGAACATCAAATTATTTATTCATTTGCTGTGTCCTGTAATGTACACAAACAAATTTTAGGATTAATATACCCAGTGCTATTATCAACAATAAGACAACAGTCTTTAAGATTCTTGAAAGTTTTTTTTTAACCTTAGAATATAAACTCACATAAGATTACAAAACCACCAGCACACCAAAAATTTAACAAAATTTTATAATGTCATCAGTATCTATCCTATATTCAAATATCCCGTTTTCCCCCAAACTTTCTTGTTCTTTTTATACCATTGTAGAAGTTAATCAAGGTTCATACATTGCATTTGTATGTGGTGTGATTTGAGTGAAGATCATCTTTTTGCATGTGGATTTCCAGTTGTCCTAAGACCATTTGTTAAAAAGGCATTTTCGGCTGGGCACGGTGGCTCATGCCTGTAATCCCAGCACTTTGGGAGGCCGAGGCGGGTGGATCACGAGGTCAGGAGATCGAGACCATCCTGGCCAACATGGTGAAACCCCATCTCTACTAAAAATACAAAAGTTAGCTGGGTGTGGTGGCGTACACCTGTAGTCCCAGCTACTCAGGAGGCTGAGACAGGAGAATGGCTTGAACCTGGGAGGTGGAGGTTTTAGTGAGCCGAGATTGCGCCACTGCATCCAGCCTAGGTGACAGAGTGAGACTCCATCTCAAAAAAAAAAAAAAAAAGGACATTTCTCCCCCCATTAAATTGCCTCTGCATCTTTGTTAAAATCATTCTTACTACACCACATGTTCCCATTACTTTCCTTCCTTTTAGCAGATTAGATTTTATATATTCACATTAGAAAGTGGATATACTTTCTTTTAGGATATGTTCTTCAGATGTGGCCTCAGCTGGGAGTTGGTAGCAGATACCAGGAAATGCATGCGGCTTTTTGCATGCTTGAGCCTCAGTACATCATGTTTACTTTTGCAGGTCTTATTGCTCCTCAATTTATAGAGCTGTTCTGAGGCTGTGCAATCTGATTTGCATATTTGATACAAATCTTGCAACAAATGGTATCAGTATAATATAAACATTTAGCCACAAAGCTAAATGGTCAGAAGTTGAACTAGAGGGATAAACTGGTCTGTTCTTTTTCCAAACATACCTAAAGTTTCTAAGGTATTTACACTTCACTCTTCAATAAGGATACTATTTCTACCTATATCTTGTCAAAGAATGTAGTAACACACCATGTTGCCATACCAAACAGTCTGACTACTACTAAGTTCAACAACTTTCTGCTCTTTTCAATTTTTATACATGTCTGCTTTGCGCACGCACTGTGTTAATGACAGTATCACTGGCTACAATTGAGAATTGAATCAAAAGTGATTTAGCATGTGACGAGGGTTTGGTGAGATGACTACTTACATCGAAACCATCCTGGCCAACATGGTGAAACTGCTAGGGTGTGTAAATTAGTACAACCTTTCTAACTCAGTGATTTTACTTCTAAGAAGTGTTCAAGGAAAATAACTAGAGGTTCAAAGGAAGATTTATGTATAGGTTTTATTTATAATAGTGAAAAATTACAAAGAAAGGGAGAATGGATAATTGTGGTATTTCCATATGATGGAATTGTATACTTTTACATAAATTTTTAAGATATAGGAAATATTTATGTGTATAAGTTCTAAAAAATAGGATCCTAACCTGATTAAGATGATCTCAGTTATCTAAAAAATAAATTATATACATATGTACATAGAAAAACCACAAGGAAATATAATTTTTTTTGTTTTGTTTTGTTTCGTTTTTGTTTTTTGTTTTTTGTTTTTGAGATGGAGTCTCACTCTGTCGCCCAGGCTGGAGTGCAGTGGCACGATCTTGGGTCACTGCAACCTCTGCCTCCTAGGTTCAAGCGATTCTCCTGCCTCAGCCTCCCAAGTAGCTGGGATTACAGGCACCTACCACCACATGTGGCTAATTTTTGTATTTTTAGTAGAGACAGGGTTTCACCATGTTGGCCAGGCTGGCCTCGAACTCCTGACCTCAAGTGATCTACCCACCTCGGCCTCCCAAAGTGTTGGGATTACAGGCGTGAGCCACCACGCCCGGCCTGTTTTATTTTTTCTTTATACTTTATTGTACTTTCCAGATTTCCTCCAAAGAACATGCATTTGTTTTATAATAATTTTAAAAGGGATAAATATTTTAAAATGACCGAAGCCTGACAATACAGAAGCAAGTTATTGTAGATTCACTTTTTTAGTTCGAATTTGAGACTTAGTTGAATGATAATTTATTGTTGAGATTGACATAGTTTAGTTCAACAATACCAGTGATTCCTTCACTGAAAATTCCAAGTAGCTTTTAGAGTTGCGGTGTACCTTTTATTAATGATATCCTTAAAGCCTCCCTTAACCACTTACCATGTCTGAAACAAAAAGCTTCTGGGGTCTATGTTATTTCTATATGTATTATGATCTAAAAGATAGCTTGAACTTTTGCTTGAGATATAGCCCACCCTGGAGTTTCAAAGAGATTTTTCTGGTTATCTATTACGGGTTTGTTTCACTGGTTTTCTTACAGTATTGCCTATAATTAGTGATCTATACAAATCATAAACCAAAATGTCCTGAGTATGAATCATTCTTTTAAATTAGTAAAACAGGGCATAACCCAACATATTGTTTAAAAATTTTCTTGAAGAATGAATCAGTTCAGAACAGTTGGATGTGAGTCACATCATGAATAACAAGTGACCAAACATTCAGAAGCATTGTCAGTAATATACTGCTTAGTTGCTGGGTTGTGACAAATTATTTGACCACCACAAACTTCAAAAGAATTTCTTTTACCAGCATATCCAAAAGAGGCATGTTTAATAAAATTACTTAACTTTCCTCATTTTCAACTCTTATTGTCAAATGTCCTGCTCCTAGTGTCCATTGCATTGATATTTGTTGATTCTTAATGGGAAGCAGTAGGTTTTCAATGCTTTCCACTAGTTTTCAGCCATTAGACCTGATACTCATATTCTTACTGTGCACCATATTCAAATACTCCTCTTATAGCCTCTTATTATTCTTGGTCTCCATCTAAAACTGTTCACTGCCACTCTATTACCTGTCTTATTTCTAATATTCTACCTGTTAGGGGAGGCAGAGAAATGGGTCATTCTGTATATGTAACTAGGTATTCCCCACTTGGAAGATTAGGTTTCTGCCTGCTCTACAAGTGATGATGGTATAATTCCTAACTAAAATCAACCACAAACAAAACTCTAGGCAGGTACTGCCAGTGCTTCTCTTAGTCTCATTTTCACACCTACCAGAAACAAGACTAGCTTTAGGCCTGTGGGCTGTGTTGGCCACCTCTCAATGGAGGCTAGGACTTGCTTTCCTGGTTGGGTCTTATGGACAGAACAGGAATTGTTGTCCTCTCGTTTTTGGTCCAGGATACCTTTCTTTTATTCTGGACCCACCACAGCCAGAGGGAGCCGACCCAAGTGGCAATTACTGTGTCAAAGCTTGATCATGTAGAGTATGGGACTATCACTCCACCATTTCATGCCAGAGGACACCGTCTTGAGAGGATCTAGTGCTTCCTGACCATCAGACCTAACTACCTTGCACAGCTCCAAGTAAAAAAGAAGGCTGGCTAGAAATCTGTATCTGTATTACTTATTTTTCCATATGACAGTAGCCACCATACTGATAACCCCTGCCTATCAGGAGATATATCTCTTAGAGAGCTTTGTGGCCTTGCACTCTCAACTAGTACTAGCATTCTTTCTTTTCTTTTCTTTTCTTTTTTTTGTAGAAATGGGGGTCTCACTATGTTGCCCAGGCTGGTCTCAAACTCCTGGCCTCAAGGTATCCTCTGCCTTAGCCTCCCAAACTGCTGGGATTACAGATGTGAGCCACTGTACCCAGTCAAGAATTTGCATGTCTTACAGATTCAAGAGTGTATAGTAGATTAATCCATGTTCCTAATAATGCCTTAAAGAGAACCAGAATCTCTCACCATAACTGAATTTTTAAGGGACAGAACTCAGAAAATCTGTCCTCTGTATCCCCTTGTAATGACATGTTCCTATTCTGTGGCAGGCCGTTTGAAGACATTAGGATGGCCTGCTAGGACTTCTGGCAGCCTTCGTAAAGAATGCCTCACAATGAAGTTTGGGGGACAAATGCCAAAGATAATCCTGGGAGACCTGAGGGATTATTGAACTCTCTCCTGATGCCCAGGTTCCTCTGGGACATTGCTACCTTGGGTTTAATTATAAATGTATCCACTTCTTGAAGCCATAATATAATATGTATGCTGTTCACTTAAATTCAGGGCCCTGTGAGTGGGCTATTTAGTCCCTACACCACCTGGCCTTTGGCTGCATCCAAATTGCAGTGCTCCCCCATAAGAGATGTCCAGCTCCATAACTTTCCCAATCATTTTTTGTCATACTGTGAAATCATAGTTCAATAGATATCATGGGTGTGGAGCGTTTTGTTCAGTGTCCTCTAGGTTAAAATTCTGCACTCTCGAAGTCATTTGTGATTTAAAGTTGTAGAATGTATTGGTTTTCTTGTTAGTTTTGAATTCTTTTTTTTTCTTTACCTTGGCTGGATAAAGTTATGAATTCTTGATGGCCACTTTGCATGGTATTGTGAAGAGAAGTTCAGAGTCTTTTTTTTCTCCCAAGTCTCCCAGCCAGTTATCTTTTTCTGCATCACTTGCTCCTAGGAAATGGGTAAACTAGGGCTAAATCTTTGGTCGGTTTGACTCAAATGTCTGTGTTCTTTCCGCTGTACCACCACCCTGTGGTGGCAAAAATCTCATGGGATATAATTTGCCATTCAGAAACATGTGCTTTTCTTACGTGGCTGCTGCCCTTTGCTTTAATTAAAATTAATTCATTTATTGAGTAGGTAATATACTTTGTATAGGAGTTTTAAAATATTAAAGAGAGTATAGTAAAAGGTCTCCCTCCTGTTCCTATTCCCCAGCCACTTGGGTCTTCTCCCCAGAGGTAATCATCGTTAGCATTTTCTTGTGAATCATTTGAGAGGTTTTACTGCTGTTTGAATATACAGGTATATACATCAGAGAGATCTTTTGATTATTCTTTCCATCCTTTGAATTGGTTTTATTTACTCATTCATTCATTCATTTATTCTGAGATGGAGTCTCGCTTTGTTGCCCAGTTTGGAGTGTAGTGGTGTGATCTCGGCTCACTGTGACCTCCGCCTCCTGGGTTCAAGTGATTCCCCTTCCTCAACCTCCCGAGTAGCTGGGATTATAGGCGCCCACAACCACACCTGGCTAATTTTTGTGGTTTTAGTAGAGACAGTGTTTCACAATGTTGACTAGGCTGGTCTTGAACTCCTGACATCAAATGATCTGCCTGCCTCGGCCTCCCAAAATGCTGGGATTACAGTGAGCCACTGTGCCCGGCCTGAATTGGTTTTAGAGTACCAAATACTACAATAAAATGTCCACAGCTAACTTATAGTTGAGATTTGAATACTTCTTGATCAGTGTCCTTTTTGAGTTCTCACTGTGTTCTAAGGATTTATTTAAAAGCCACAGGGGCTAGGTGCAATGGCTTATGCCTGTAATCCCAGCACTTTGGGAGGCTGAAGTGGGCAGGTTGTTTGAGCTCAGGAGTTCGAGACCAGCCTGAGCAGCATGATGAAACCCTGTCTCTACAAAAAATACAAAAATTAGCCTGGTGTGGTGGTGTGTGCCTGTAGTCCCAGCTACTCGGGAGGCTGAAGCGGGAGGATCACTTCAGCCCAGGAAGTTGAGACTGCAGTGAGCCAAGATTATGCCACTGCACTCCAGCCTGGGTGACAGAGTGAGAGCCTGTCTCAAAAAAAAAAAAAAAGGCATAGGGAATAGATGGTTTATTTTATTTTCCCTGTTGCTTTCCATAGCAAAGATCTGTTTCCCAAAATCCTGGCCTTGAATACAATAGAAATGTTTCCTCTGTCTGCACTCACCCTCCTAGAATGACTTTCACACATTTATTCCTGGGTCAAGAACTGCTGCAGTTTATGTCCATAGAATATGTTAGTTTCCTCACTAATTTTGAATTCATTGTGGTCACTTTTTGTGGTGAAGAGTTATTTTTTTCGTCTTCCAACATACTGAGTCCCTTTCTTATTTTAAACTTTGTAAAAAATAGAAATACGTAACATGTGTACTATAAAAGTCTTCAAATGATTCAGAAATGTGTAATACAGAAAATGAAAGTACTCTTCAATTTCCCCCTCTATCCCACTCCGGGATAACTAGTTTTCACAGTTTCGTGTATATTCTCCCAACATTTTATTTTTTATTTTTAAAAAATGAGTCAAAAATTTAATTATGCAGTATCTTTCAATGATAATTGTTTTTCCTCCCACAATGGCCAAATTGTTCTTTTTGTCTGAATTACGAAAGAATAAATGTAAAATACAAAAGTTTTAGAGCATAATAATGAAACTAATACCCATTAGCCTACCACTCATCATTATCCTTTAGTATAGTTTAGTAATGTACTCAGAAGTTTTTCTTAGATTTATCCTGCTCTCTGAGTGACAGTGTTTTCTCTCATATGGGACTGGTGAATTGCAAGGGTAGGGACATAGTCTTTGGTTTCTTAGTTTTGCTATCTGATGTGTTAGGTATTCAGGGAGTGATGCTTGGTTGTTTGCCCCTGAGGGACCTCATCCCATCCAGGTTTTAGAGAAAGACAATTTAGCCTTTAGAGGAAAAAAAAAAAAAAGGAGAAAAAAAACAATGATCATTGAAAGAGAGTGTAATTTGCAGTATTTTCTGGAAGATGGCATCCTTTTTCTTTGGGTTGGAAATTTACTTTCTCCAGAGCTTGTAGATTGCTAGGAAGCTTCTGTAATTGTGACTACTAGACTCATATTCAGGCGATTGAGACATGAGTTTGGCAATAGCTAAAGCTTTGTTGGCTATATTGTAAGGTAATTTATAAGCATTAGAATGCTCATGGGTATCCCTAGTAGAAATGACATTGAAGCAGATGCCAGACAGAGAACTGTCATACTTTTCCTAATTTTTCCTAATTTTTCCTGTGAAGCTTTGAGACTTCAGCATTACAGAAAAGAAATCCAGAGCCCTGAAGTACAAAGGAGCTTATCCATTATAGAGCTTTTCATTTTCTCCTTTGCAAAGGCTTTTATATTTTCTTGGGGGGTTCTTGTTCTTAGTGAGTAGCTATGTAAACCAGGGAGTATATTTGCAGAGGCTAGGAAAGAATTAATGGGAGAATGCAAAAACAATCAAAAGATCTGAATCACAACCTAGACTCAAGTCCAAAGAGGTAAATATACAAAGACAGCAACTTGAATATGTAATTTATAATTACATATTCACATTGTGTACACAGTAATACCATGGAAAGTACCCTCAATGGGTACACAGTAATACCATGGAAAGAAGGAAAGTCCCGAGGTGGCAAAGGAATAAATAAATGGTTAAGAATGGCATAAAGTTTGTTCAAGAAGGCTTTCCAGAAACATATGTTTAGAAATTACTTTTGAAAGAACTGATCGAGATGTGTTCATTGAAATGAGAGACTGTTCACAGTAGTATAAGTGAAAAGAATGAGGAGAGGATTACAAAGATGC